>NW_016107428.1:2873886-2954874 GCF_001604975.1 Cebus imitator
GCCTCGGCCTCCCAAAGTGCTAGGATTACAGGCGTGAGCCACCGCGCCCGGCCTAATTTCCACCTCTTAAAAAATTACTTAAAGAATGGGATGAGGTAGGATTCCCTCCTTCCTAAAAATGTTTCTAGAGCTACTAGCAAACTTACATTTACAAAATAGTTGATAAAAACATTTCTCTGAATTGCACAAGAGGGAATACAGGAAACACTGTTGAGACACTATGCATGATATTAATCAGACTTGGTTCCTTTCTCTTGGGCTTCATCAGAAGATGGATTCTCCGTGGTTTTGGTCTCTTCATTTTCTGCAGGTAAATCTTCTTTAGTTTCTTAGCCGCTTTTGCCTGTTTTCCCTTTGCTCCTCCCCTTTTCTGCTTTGTACTCTTTTGTCTGAAGATTCATCCTTTCCTGTTGCCTTTTTTGGCTTCATTTTTACCTTTGCAGGAGCAGATTAAGCTGACAGCCATGCAGATCTCCTCTTGGGTTCTGTCTTCACTGTCCCTTCTGCTTAACTGACCTTCCTCTTGTGCAACTGGGCGGCAGGGATGATGACTGGCAGATGCTTGCCTGTCACAGCGCACCAAGAACCTTGCAAAGCTGGGCTGCCTGGTCTCTGCTGCTTCTTCTATCAACCAAGCTGCTGAGATCCACAGATCAGGGGGATAACCAGGTGGAACAGGATTGAAACTCTGTTCTTTATAAATTATCCAGCCTCTGGTATTTCTTTACAGCAACACAAAAACAGATAGTACAGCCATCCTACCACATTAACTGGAATGACTGGTAAATCTGATTTTTTTCTTCCTTTTCCACACAAACCTAACTCTTGCTTTACTCACACCAAGTTGAGGAGCTCATTGAAGAAATTAAACATATGAAGAAAATTCCTCATCTTCCTCAAGTCAAATCTACAACTCTTACATTCATCATGTATATTCTATTTTTTATTATAAAGATGTTTCCTTACTTCTGTTAAACTTAGTGCCTCCAGTGATCATAATGGCAGAATTGACCCCAACCAAATGACTGCACAGTCATTTCCCCAGCTCCCATTCTTTCATAAAAGCATTTTAACCTTGTATTGATATCTAATAGTCCAATAATATTGCTCCATTCAACTTCCCAAAAAACAAAATTATTGTACATTATCAATATATTTAGCACTAATTTTTAAGTTCTGGGGATATAGTATTTTTTAAAAAGTAAACACAACCTCTGCTTTCCTGGGTCATATATTCTTATGACAGCAGAACATTTTATAAACAACTCCATAAATTACATATGTTAGATTTTGCTAAGTGCTAGAAAGAGAAAGGCATAGGAAGTGTCAGTATTGGGTGTGGTTGATTTGAAATTAAGTGGTCTAGGAAAGTATCAGTAGGAGGCTGATGCTTTAACCACGACCTAAAAAGTTCAGGAAAACAGGCTTGGCATGGTGGCTAACACCTGTAATCCCAGCACTCTGGAGGCTGAAGTGGGCAGATCACCTGAGGTCAAGTGTTTGAGACCAGCCTGGGCAACATGGTGAAACTATGTCTCTACTAAAAATACACACAAAAAAATTAGCTAGGCATGGTGGTGCGTGCCTGTAATCCCAGCAACTGGGGAGGCTGAGGCAAGAGAATCACTTGAACCTGGGAGCTGAGATTGCACCACTGCACTCTGACCTAGGGGACAGATAGGGAGTCCATCTCACAAAAGAAAAAAAAAAATCGAGGAAAATAGGCATACAGTAATCTGGAAAAGAGCTTTCTTGGGAGAGAGAATGACAAGCATAAATTTGAAAAGTAAAATTGTTCCTTGCACTATCCTCCCTCACTCACAGGTCCTACCCTCTTTTGTTGCTGTTGGCTCTTACTTCAAACAGACTGTGTATTTTATAATTCCTCAGAGTTAAAAACTCTTCATTTCTCCTATGCTTTCTTAGTGGCATCATACATTCTTGTGAAATATCACATCTATTCTATTAACTCCCAAATTATATATTTATATAGAAATTATATATGTATAAATTTATAGCATTTAAATATATAACATCTATATGTGTATATTTATATACATATAGCCAAGGCTATTATTCTCAGCTTCATATCTATATATCCATCTACCTTCACATTTCCATCTATATCTTAGACTTACCTTGTCCCCTCAAAAACTTCTGTGTGCTTTCCTTGTTTATCTCATCAGTAAAACAACCTTCCGAGTTCTCAAATAAAATCTGATATATTCATTTTTATATCCTTATTTATTTAATGCATCAGTACTTTCTGTAGATTTTATTTCCAAAATTTATTTCAAATATTAGGGGACTTCAAAAAGCTCATCCAAAATATTAATTATAAAAAACTGCATAAAATTCAAAAATTTTTGCACTAAAAGTTTGTTGACATCAGTTTAAAATTTTCCCCTATCAGCGCAATATGAATTCTAGTAAAACTGAAGCAAGAACAAACTTAAAATTTATGTTGAAGCTTGGGTGGAAGAATAGTTCAATCATTGATGGTTTATAGAAAGGTTACGGGGGCAATACTTCAAAGAAATCAGCAGTTTACAAATGAATAGCTAGGGGGGTGTGTGTGTGTGTGTGTGTGTGTGTGTGTGTTGTTTTGATTTATTTATTTTCAGACAGTGTTTTGCTCTGTCACCCAGGATGGATTGTAATGGGGCAATCACTGTTCACTGCAGCCTGACCTCCCAGGCTCAATTGATCCTCCCATCTTAGCCTCTAAAATAGCTGGCACTATAAGTGTGCCTCATCACACTCAGCTAATTTTTGTATTTTTTTGTAAAGACTGGGTTTCATCATGTTGCCCAAGCTGGTCTCAAAGTCCTAAGCTCAAGTGATTCACCTGCCTCAGCCTTCCAAAGTGTGAGGATTACAGGCGTGAGCCATGATACCTGGCCTGGATAACTAGTTTTAAGAAGGATGAGATGATGTTGAGGATGAAGTTGGAAGTAGCAGACAACTGCATCTAGGTGCTAGAATAAAAATTACCCTATTTTTGCCCTAATTGAAGTGAATCAACAATTATACAGCAGAAACAGAACCAACATCATAAACATCTCAATTTGTTCAGCTTACACAATTATGACTAAAAATTTAAATTTGAGCAAAATTTTATGCAATGGATGCCAAAACCATTGCACTCAGAGCAGCTGCAGACAAGGGCCAAGCTTTCAATGAAAATTTTAAACAAGGGAGATTAAAATCCTGAAGCACATTTTTGAAGAACTGTAAAAGGAGATAAAACATGGCTTTGCCAGTATGATTCTGAAGACGAAGGACAATAAAAGCAATGGCTACCAAAAGGTTGAAGTGTTCAAGTCAAAGCAAAAGTGCATCATTCAGGAACAGAGGTTCTGGTAACAGTTTTCTGGGTTGCTCAAAGCATTTCATTTAATTAACAATGTAAAAAATACTGCATTATTATGGATAAAATTCCAGCACCTTCATTTTCAGGGGTAGACTAAATGTCTAGTTTTATCACTTACAAAAGTGTTTTTATAGCCCAGTGGTTCTTGCCTGCTGCACAGTTAAGCCAATACACTGAGATGGCAGTATTGCAGCAAAGAAAGAGTTTAATTACTACAAGACAGTCAAGTGGAAGGACAGGAGATATTTCTCAAATCCACCTCCTTCCCTGGCCTCAGAGGCTAGGATTTGTCAAGGACAATTTTACAGGAAGGGGATCTAGGGAATTAATGTTGCTGATTGGTTGGAATGAAATCATAGGAGCATCAGAACTGTCTTTGTGCACTGAGTCAGTTTCTGTGTGGGGGTCACAGGACCAGTGAGTCAGTTCCTTCATATGAGTCAAGGATCCCGGTGGTGTCATTTAGTTTACCAGAATGTAAAAGTCTGAAAAATATCTCAAGACCAATCTTAGGCTTTATAATAGTGATGTTATCTATAGGAACCACCAGAGAAGTTACAAATCTTGTGACCTCCAGCCACATGACTCTAGAGAAGTAAGCAAACTAAGGAACAATGGCTGGTTACTGCTTCGCTGCATTAGAAGAATTCAGATCTCTTTCGTAATTCTAATCTTGTCATCTTTTATTAGTTTTACCAAGGCAGTTTTGGTTACCAATCAAGAGGGAGGTAATTTTGAAAAGAGGCTATTATTACACTTGCTTTAAGATTAAACTATAAACTAAATTTCTTCCATAGTTAGCCTGACCTAGGGCAAAAAATCGGCAAAGGTAGTTAGCTTGTGAGATTAGAGGCAAGATAGAGTCAGCTGTGTTAGAATTTTCATACCGTAATAATTTTTGCAAAGGTAGTTTCAGTGTTTTGAACTTCATAGAGCATATGTTGAAAAATGAAGTTTATACTTTTTACTTTTATCTTGTCATTCCATTTTCCTACAACAATATTTTAAACCCCCTCATATAGATAGATCTCTTAACTCACCTATTTACACTCTAATTAGCCTTAGGTAAAGGCATAATCTCCTAACTGGCTTCTCTGCTTACAATTCTGACACTCCCTTCAATCACTTTTCCACAAGTAGCCTGGTTAATTTTTTTCCAAAATGTTAATTGTTAATTTGTTTCGTAATTAATAGTTTAAGATGAGATCACAATCCCTGGAAAACAAAATCCGAAGTCTTCAAAGCCTTTTCCTTGACCTTAACAGACCTTAGTCATTTAGACCTTGCCTATTTCATATTTAGTGCATACGTTTATCCTAGTCTGTGTAACCATATCCACGCTAATCTTTATCAAACCCACGGTATCAGGTTTTTCTTTAAGTTCTGTACTGCTGTTTATATATCTGGAAATGTTTTTTTTCATTCTTGCACAGCTCATTCTCTCATATATTTTAGATAACTGTATGGGAATTGTCTCATCAAAGGGATCATCTACAAGTTAGCCAATCTCATATTTTCCTTTTCAAGATTCTATTAAGGTTGTTTACAAAAATTCTTATAATCTAAATTTTCTCTTTTAGTTTTCTGTCTTCAGATCATTTAAAAAACGTATCAAACCTGATTTGGTTTTTTTATTGTTACATTTCATATCTTCCCAAATGAATTCCAATGTTTTACCTTTTTGCTCTTTTTGTTGTTTTATTCCAATCCCCTACCAGAGTCAAGAGTTCATAGAAGGTGCACAGTAATTTTTGTTAAATATATAGTAGAAAAAAATGGATGAATATGTTATTATGAAGTCATGAGAAATAAAATTAAATTTGAGAGGTATGAAGGATAGCTTTTGAAAGTGTCGGATTTTGACTATGTATAGGCAATTGTGGTGACTCCCGACATTATGTTTGTTCACATTCTATTGTAAAGATAACTGAATTAACATTGTATGATAAGGTATAAAGGAGAAAAATATAACAAATGAGCGGAAATCTTTGTTTAATGAGTTTTAAGTAGTCTTTTCTGTTTGTCTGGTGGCTCAGTTACTTCAGAGACGCATCTGTATCAGAAGATTTTTTGACAAGTTCTAACCACATGTGGCTGAAATAGGTAAAACAATTTGGTCTCACCTCCTTGTCCTTCCCAAAATGGTCAATCGGATTTTTTTAAGGATCATATTTGGCAAGACACCGGCCTATTTAAATACCAAGACCACTGTCCCATGGCATTCCGTGAACACACACTAAGTATCAAATCCTAAGCCTTGTGTGCAAGGTCTATTACTGTCTTTCCCAGATATAAGCTCTTCACAGTCCTAAAAGAAGTTTCTCTTCCTATTGAACCCATACGTACCCCGATCCCTTAGTAATCTCTACTTCTGAACATAGATTCCAATATACCCTTTTATCTTAAATGCCCTATTTTCCCACTCTTTCCTCACCTCAAAGGCTTTTTTTTTTTTTAGAAAAGTGTATGCATATTTTAAATTTTCACTGAAATGCTATCTCATCCCAAAGAAAATTTGGCTTTCCCCTAGCCCTGTCAAATCACTCATTTTATTATTTATTTTCTCATTTAAAAATCGTACATCATTGTATTCTTGTTGAAAATAACTCATACAACGTATACATTCTCCTTCACATTTACTTTCCTCTTCTTCCCAAAGATAATGAATATTATTAATTTGGACCACATTTTTAGATAAAGTTGAAGGAAGATACTCCACTCTCTTCATACAAATTAAGAAAAGGAGTACAAAATTACAGTTAGATAGGCAGATAAGTTCTGGTGTTCTATAGTCTAGTAAGGTGACTATAGTCAACAGTATTATAGTGAATATTTCCAAATAATTAGAAGAGAGAATTCCAAATGTTCTCACCACAAAGAAATAAATTTTTGAGGTAATAGATATGCTAAATACCATAATTTTATCATTATATAATATATACACATATCCAAACATCACACTATATCTCATATATATGTATAATTATTATGTGTCAGTCAGAAACAAAATTTAAAGATTATATTTTACTGATTCTAAACCTTGCTTTAGTCACTTATCTACATGTATTTGGTATTATTTCATGTGAGAATGTATAAATATTCGACATTTATTTAAATCTTGCATAATATTTCCTACAATTGATATAACAATGGCTTATACTGATGAATATTTAGAATGTATCTATATATTTGTTATGGCTAAGTAATGTTGAAATAGAGAAAACTTTTTGGACATAGTTCTTTTTTTTTTTAAATTTGGGGATACATGTGCTGAACATGCAAATTTGTTACACAGGTATACATGTGCCATGGTGGTTTGCTGCACTTATCAACCTGTCATCTGGGTTTTAAGCCCTGCATACATTAGGTATTTGTCCGAATGCTCTCTCTCCCCTTGTCCTCTAGCCCCTGACAGGCCCCAGTGTGTGATGGTCCTCTCCCTGTGTCCATGTGTTCTCATTGTTCAACTTCCACTTACGAGTGAGAACATGCAGTGCTTGGTTTTCTGTACCTGTGTTAGTTTGCTGAGAATAATGGTTTCCAGCTTCACCCATGTCCCTGCAAAGGACATTAACGCTTTCATTTTTTGGCTGCATAGTAATCCATTGTGTATATGTGCCACATGCTCTTTATCCAGTCTATCATTGATGGGCATTTGGGTTGATTCTAAGTCTTTGCTATTGTAAATAGTGCTGCAATAAACATACATGTGGATGTGTCTTTATAGTAGAATGATTTATAGTTCTTTGGGTATATAACCAGTAATGGGATTGCTGTGTCAAATAGTATCTCTGGTTCTCATTCCTTGAGGAATCACCACACTGTCTTCCAAGTACTTCTATTAATTCAATGAATATTTGCTAAAGTAAGGTCTAGACACCTGAGACAAATCATTGAAAACAACAAACAAAGGACTGACATTACACTGTTGAGTAAGGTAGTCAAGGTAAGTGTCTTTGAGACAGTAAGATTTAAGCAAAGGCCAAAGGAGGTGAAGGAATTAACTGAGCATATAGATATATGGGGAAAGAACATTTTAAACCAAGAAAACAAAACAAATCGAACTGAAAGTACATAGAACGGAAGAATATCAAAGAGATATACGTGAGACAAGGAGTGAGCAACGGGCAAGTAGGAGGAGAAAATATCAGAAGGTTTAAGAAGCTTAGAGCTTTTAGAATATTTAAAAACCTTTGCCTTTTACTGAGAGTGAAATCTGAATCCACTGCAAAGTTTTGAAAAGAAACCAAAATAATTGAAATTTCCTTATTATATGCCCACTTTATGTCTTGCCAAATTGCTGTCTGAATTTTGCATCATTTTACATGTCCACCCATAATATGTATTAAAGCATCTCTTTTTCCTCATCCTAAATGTATTTGGGTTTTTATTAATCCTTTTCATTTTTTTCTTCAAATCTGATTGCTCTACATTGCCTTTTTCTGATAATTGGAGAGGGTAGGAGTGATTTGGTAAAATTGTTGGTCATTGTTATATCTTCTCAATCTGAACATCTCTTTCGTTTTGTTACTATTCAACTTTTAAATGTATTCCTATACACTCCCAACACATTTTTAAAGGCATAAAGTACAATGCCTTATCTCTACTTTTCGGTGATAAGTTCTACAACTCACTAAAGTCTAAGCTGCATATATACAGTACAGAAAAAATAAGTCTTTGTTCAAAGGATTAATAAATGAAGTACGTAGTTTAGTTTTATGAAAAACAAAGACCTCTAGTTTCCATTGTTCTATTGTTTAGTTTTAAACTTCCTTTGTGTGAAAATAAGGCTTTCTGTTTGATTCTTTTCAATAAATATGTACATAATTTCCTTTTATTTATATTAACAATCAATTATTTTAATTAAGATAAAATATATGAAAAACAGTAACTCAATCCCTTAAACCATATATTGGATCTTCTTAAGTAATCATTTTTTAAACACTCTATCCTATCATTTTTGAAGATTTATTCCTTAGATAATCCTGTGAAAAAGAGCAACTGTCTCTAAGATCTATTATGTTAAAATTCACAGAAAATATTGCCATTCTAGTGACAAAGTAGTGCAATAAATCACCCAATGCTGAATCAAAATCACACTTTAAAAAATGATATTGTTGATCAAGAATTAAGAGTGCAGGGATACAGAAGAAAGAAGAAAACCAGAGGAAAAATCAAACCGTAAAAATCAGACAATATACTAAACAGAAGAAAGCCAAGACTAATAATTCTTAATCAGTTAATTCAATGGTACCTGGTATGCTAGCAATAATAGATTTTTACTCACTTTTAGTGAAGAACATATAATCTAGGCTCATTTTGTATAATCCAGGGAGAGACATAAAAAAAAAAAATCTGTCTGTCAAAAGTCAGGTAATGTTAAAGAAAAAACTGAAGCAGCAGCTGTGAAAATCAAATAGACTCCCATATATAGTTATTTGAAGGGAAAATGCCATGTGTTTTTATCCTTAAATGTATTTCCCTTGTTTTATGAATTATGAAGTAATAATATTCTCCTAAATTAGGAATTAACAGTAACAGTTTTATTTGTGTCAACGTTGAGTTAATTATCTACAGTGTAAGAAAAATAATCATATTTTTTTCTCAATATAGAGCCAAATGGCACAATATATGCCTAAAAAATTTGTTGACTTTTTAGCTATGTACTTTCATGAAGAAACGGGACTGAATGTAAAATAATGCCACTAAATATGTTGCAGAGATATCACATTTTTTTTCAACTTTTTGGCAGTGCACATAATGTTACAGTATAACAAAAAAGTATTCACTTTCTTTTAATAGTGAACAGAAAAGCCACATTTTGGCTACTTTCTTTGAGAACTTGGGTTTGAAAAGCTTAATTTCATGCTAAAAAGACCGTATATACTTGGAATGGCCTTTACTACGTTCTGTGTTTTTACTTGTATCACCTACTTGTGATTCGTTTGCTTGTACTGCTGGCACTTATTAGCAAGTTGCAGGAAGGCAGAACACGTTGGGGCCATTTTTCAGCACTCTGTGCTTCTACACAGGATGAGTTGAGGCCATTTGGGCAACCTGTGAAGCTCTGTAACAGCAATTATTTTATCACAACTAAACTCTTGATTTCTGTAAAATATTAGATTGTTTTGGAATTCTACCCGCCCTGAAGAAGTTGATGCATAAGTAGGTGATAGCAAGTATCAACAAATAAGAATACAGAAAACAAAAACATAAAATGCCATGTAAGCATGAATATAACCTACTCAGAAATAGTCTATAGGAGATAATTTTATCTGTAAATTTTAGAAAACATATAATATTTTAGTTACTTTTCCTATATAAAAATAATTGTATAACTAGTGCAGTAAGAATATTCCTACTCTATCCTGAATCTACTAAATGAATCTTTGGATTCTTTATTCTTGTGAATGCTGGCCTTGTAAATCATGATCTCAAGTCACAAAAAAACACGTAAGAGAGTTCCATTTTGGTTGCTCACAGGTTGCCACCCATATAGTTAACATTGAGAGAATAAAACCTTTTGGGTCAATGGGGAATCTTTTGGAAATCCTAGCATGCAAAATCCTAGCATCGACACGGGTACTTCAACCATATCAGGAGGCTGTGTTCAAATTATTGGTTTGCTGTTCAACCACATTCTGATACTGACGGCAAGTTCAACAGAAACTAGGAAACAACCACCAGAAGGAGACATTAGGTAACTCATAGTGACAAGACCCCTTCCCACACAGGACTAGGGGCAAACACTTGGCAACTCAGAGGAAAGATTAGGTAACTCAGGGTCACAAGCCCTCTCCCCACACAGGACTAGGGGACAAACACTCAGTAACTCAGTATTACTTGGGGGCATAAGCCCAGGCAACCCTGACCAAAAACAGCAGCCTACTCAGGGCCCTGTCCAGGCTGCGGAAGCTTTATCTTTGCTTACTCAATAAACTGCCTTGCTATTCACTCTCTGGGTCTGTGAACTCTACTTTGGAGCTGGAACACTCACTGTGGGGGTAAGGCTCTCTGCTTGATTCTTTGAGCAAGGGAAGCCAAGAACCTAAGTTTGGAGCCCAATCTGCAAATCTGGTTACAACATCAAAGAGTGTTCCAGGTCAGACATCACGCACAGAAATATTTTTCCAAAGGTATACAAGTTCCCAAATAACAACTTGTTAAGTCTCTTCTCACTAGTCTGTCTTTCTAATACAATGGTACTCTTTGCTCTTTTTTCTTTTTTGTTCATAATACTGTTCCCATAAAAAATCTTATTCCATAAAATCCTGAAATATTCCATATTCTAGGCTTTATATACTTGAAGGATACACTTACTTTACCTTCCTATCTGTAGCTTTTAGAAGCAAGTCCAGATTTGTGGGTCTTGAAATACATGGGTTAAATAAAAAAAAAAAAAAAAAAAAAAGAATATGAAGGAAAAAATTGGTATTTATTTGAATGAGAAAAAAATGATTCACAAGTTTTACAAAACTAATAAAACCACAAGCATTTTCAAATTTATAAGAGTAAATAACATTTTATCAGCAAATTACTTAATATACCACTATATTTGCTATTAATATTGGCTTAAAGATGTATATATAAATTTTTTAAAGGGAACACTAGTTTTGTGAGGTAATTTCTCTGCATTGGATGTAACTGCTCTACAGTTTCAACTGAGAGTTCCAGATATCTTCTGGATAAAATATATCAGCTACTGAACAACATGATCTGAAACCATGGACTGCTTAGAACATGTGGCAATACACATGTTGTTTGCTGTACTGTTACAGATTTTTTGCTGTAAAAAACATAGAAATTCTGATAAATTATATTTCCTGGCATTCCCATCAAAAAAATTTTTTTTGATCTATGATATGTTTACATTTATGAAAACTGCATTATTTTTAGACAGAAAACAACATCTTTGTTGACTAGGCATTGATGAAAACTGAATTATGTTCTTATGATTTGTGCTCTTAAATGAAACAGTTTACAAATACCACTTTTGGGTTCTGTATCTTTCAAAAATTTTTTCTCTTTCACTATGAGAAATTTTAGCTATTGAGCATTTAGAACGTGTTCAGCTCCTAGTTAGTCTACTAGCCTTGTACCTTCCAGTCATAACCCCGGGAAGCCGGTACGGTTGGTTATAGGAGTATAGCACTCCCACTACAGTCGGTAGAGAGTAACATAATTGACTGTGAACTATATACACGTATCCCACTATATAGCCTCAACTCAACTTCTTTTATATAGATCACCAAAATTCTACCACAAAATTAGTATTAGATACAAAAGGAAGCAACTTTGAAGGGTATAAGAGTGGAAATAAATTGTAATCTTAACCAAATGAAGTCTAAATATTTTACTTTTGCAAACATTACAAAAATCCAAAAACATGTGAACACATTGATAGGATACTTCTCAGGACATTGAAATAAGTTTGTGCAACAGGAGGATACGGAGCTTAAGTCTCATTAATTTCACTGGAAATCACCTTCTATGAGGTTTAGGAAAAGTGGAATTAAAACAAAACTAGAAACCAAACTGCTTTTAAAAAGCAAATAAACACTGGTATGCAGAGTCTATTCATTAAAAGCCTTCTTACCTTGAAGACTTGTAGCTAGGTCTTGCAGAAGAGACTTTTTCTTTCAAAAATTTGAGATATGACATTTTAATTAATAATAAGGTGGTTATTAATAAAATGTAATATGATGATGCACTACAGAATTAAAATCTTATAAAAATTAAACAGGGTTATTGTAGTGAGTGAAATCCTACATCACAGAGATAAGAGAATTGATTTCTCATCCAATCTATCCTCTCATTAGCTCAATGTCTTTAGCATCCTTGCTAAAAATAGAGAAATACATGTATAAGAAAATAGTTAAACACCTATTCCAGACCTTAAATATTCTCTAAGAATCCTCACTGCCTTTATTCTTAGTTTATAAAATTCTGGAAAGAATATTAGTAGAGGGGATGAGAGGTAAGAATTTGTCTACATAGGATACAGAGGGAAGTATAAAAAAATCAGGTAACAATGGAAAGCATTATGAAAAGGGAGTAAATATTTAAGAAAGAATAATTTGGGGTCAGGAACATAACTGAGTTCTAAATAGTCCAAGATAAAATTATATGTGTGTGTGTGTGTATATATAACATGGGGGAAATTAAAAATAAAGTTAGAAAAAGGTCTGTTAAAGTAGGTAGCTATGCAGGCATGAGTAGGACAAGAAAGGCCTCCCTCACTCCACCCAGTGGCAGGAATGCCAGCCAGTCATGACGTGATGGTCAAGCAGTTGTTAAACTGGCTTGCTAAAATAGTAATTGGTCACAGCTGGTGCCAGGGGAAAACAGTCTCCCAATAGAGAGAAAGCACCTAGAATGGGTGATCAGCAGCTTCCCGACAAGCATTCAGGAGGTGGGTGAGCAGACTCAAGCATGTGCACTAAGAGACAAAATAATGGAGTTTAATGGGTGTATGACCTTCCTCTGGGAATGCTCTATTGGTAAGAGAAAAATGCCTCAAGTGAGGATGCATACAATGTCAGTAAATACACTGTGCATGCAATCCCTTCCAAATGCTTGCAGGCCACTGGACATATGGACAGCCTGCTCCAAGAGCAGAATTAGGGGAAAAGAAATGTAAACCTTGGAACCATACCAATGTATACAAGAACCCCAAGTCAAGGGTTGGATAGGGCTTGAATCTCTCAAGTCACACGCTTGGCTCTCTTCCAAGTATACTTTCTTTCATTTCTGCTCTAAAACTTCTTAAGAAACTCTCGCTCCTGTTCTAAAACTTGCCTTGGTCTCTCCCATATGCCCCTTAGCTGAATTCTTTTCCTCCAAGGAGACAAGAATTGAATTGTTGCAGAATCATACAGATTCACCACTGGTAGTATGTTGACTATAGTAAGACAATGTAAGGAGGAAAGGGCTGAGATCTCTAACTAGATCTTCTAGCTGAGAGAGATGGGCTAAATCTGGGAATGGGATAGCAGAGCCTACCTCAGGTTGTAGAAATTACTGGGATTTCATCTCTCATATGTCATCACACCTCTTGAGTGTAGAGACGAAATTCCAGTAACATAAATGATATTAGGGCTCTATTATGTGGCTACAGATTTCTCAATAAATAAGCAGAGCAGGAAACCAGGTACTAATTTTATACAGTGATCTACCAGGTCATTGAGTCAACAGTGGTAAAAGTGTCAGCAATTGGTAGGTTCCAGTTTCTGAGCCTGAAATAAGATTTTAAGAGATCCATCAAAAAGTGAATGGAAAGAACAAAAGAGAGCCTCAGTCATAACCCGTGAGTTGTGTAGTAGTTTGCTTATCAAGATATTTATGACAGAGATCCACTTGTCAAAATCAACTATAATGCAAAGACAAAAATCTCAAATATCAATTGGATAATTGAACTCCAATTATCAGACTTTCAGGAGAGGCACAGAATAAATAACAGAATATTACTCTTGACCTTCTCACAGCAGTTGCCCAGTGCTTCCAAAACAGTCTTCCTGAGGGTAATTCCTGACCATACAATTCTCTAGCTACATAGCATTGGGCAAGTGCTTAATTTCTCTGTATTTGTTTCTCTTTTTAGTAAAATGATGATCACAATGGTAACTGGGTTGTTAGGAGGACTAAATGAGATTATGTATATAAAGCATTAAGATAGTATAAGACAGTATGTGACACTTGGTAAACATCATTGAATGTTTGGTTTTGTTGTTTCTCTTTCAGAATGTTTTTTATGTTATTATCATTATAAACTTAATTTCCATAAAAAGAGAATGTAACTGACCTTGACCAGTGACTAGCCCCAGGGAGGAATGAGATTGTTTGGCAGAGGGACACAGAGACAGAGAGAGGAGAGACAGGGAGAGAGAGAGAGAGAGAGAAACCAGGAGCTCCAAGCAGAAACTTGTCTCTAGGCAGAAAACTAAGTGGGTCCTGTGCCCAGAAAGAGAGCTTAGAGAAGTGAGGCTTGGGGAAGCTCTCCTTTTGAATAATGGCAATGAATTTTTTTAGTGATGTCTTATCTTAAGCACTAATCTAATTGATTCAAATATATTTAAACCTTCAGGCCAACTCTGGGGAAAAGACATTCCGATGTCACTGAGTCTCAGTTATGACCAAGCTTGAGTGGAGAAAGTCAATGATGCCAGGAAATAGAGTGGGTTAAATCAAGACTAAACAGGCATAATAACTACAGGTAGGGTTGCCAAGTTTGCAATTATGTTCTGCCTTTTGTAACATTTTAACTTAATAAAGATATCATGATCACGGTTACACTGTATCAGCTCAAACTGTCTCTGCTTCATAGCAGTTCTTGACCTAGGACAAATTATACAACCTCTCTGAACCTTAGTGTATAAAATGGATCCAATAAAATTACCATTCTCACAGGTTTATTATAAGGAGTAAATTCATTTAATCCTCATATTCAAAGCAGAATCCAGCACATAGTAAATTCTATGTAATTTTGCCTCATACATTATTTCTCAAAAATGATTATTGCCTATGACAATGATTTGTCTACTTTTGAAATTCAAAGACTGATAAAATTCCCTAAAAGTATATTTAGTAATCAGTGTAAATTTAAGAATTTTTTATTTTGTCACACACGAGCATTTAAAAATCAATGATCATTTTACACATATGTCATTTTATAGAATAAGGACATTTTAATTCAAAATGTTAGGAACCTAAAACTGCAGTAATAGAACAGATAGCTCTATATAAAGTTGTTTTTTTTTTTTTTTCAGTAGACAAAATTTATCTCACTGACAACTCTACAGTGTAGTATTATTCTTTTCTTTCCTCATATTATCTCAGAGACTTAAAATCTTAATCATAATCCATTTTACTTGGCATAACCCTGCCAGTTGCCTTGGAGTTCCAGTGATCAAGTGGTCTTTGGGTGACCAGTGGTCAAATGATTGCTAAAACTATTCTGGGAAGTTTCGAAAATAAATTTTCACATTAAGTTAACAGGCAACTCTGGGGAAGGCAAAGGAAGCAGAAGGAGCAGGATCAAAGCTTTAACATAAAATGTTGAAGGGCTTAAGTCATGAGGTTAGGAAGTTAAAACATAGGTAAGTTAATAAAAATTATATAGTATGAACCTAAAAGTGGCTAAATTTTGGAATTCATGGTGCTCATTAGCACTGGACAATTTCTATTGCCAACAGAAGTAGATGCAAGCATAAGAGAAAACAAACTCCTAAGAATTAGTAGGTATTATTTTATAAACAACAGATGCAAAGCTATTTAAGTGGGCTGTATAGAAGAGATTCAATGGTGTGGCAAATGCAGATAAATTTTGAACAGATATACTTACACATTTAGAATAAAAACCTAGTAAGAGAGAGATCTTAAAAGATGCATTTGCTGGAGGTTTAACTGTACCCCTGGGGGATAGGGTCTTCTGAGGAAATACTTAAGGTGCCTTTTTAATTGTATTCTATTACTGGCATGGAAGTATCCCAAGCATGGCTATGAATTGCTTATGTTATGGCACTGCCTTGTGAGCAACATGCTCCAAACACTAGTTGTCACTACAGTGACACAGAGTATGACCTGGAGAAGATAACATTAGGAGCTGCCACAGTACACTACAAATGATCAAGCAAGCAATTTAGCCAAAATTTTGTTTTGCAGAGTTCACTTTTCCCTTCAACTTCTATCAAAAGCGTGACTACAAATGTCCTATAAGATATTCTTTCACAAAATTTTACTACCTACTGAAAATATAGCTTAAGATAGAATTTCCCAGTCTCAGTAATTGTCGGCAAGTTTGGCTTACTTAGTCCTTCAACAAAGAAGAGTGAAATGATTTCTTAAATTTGGGAGAAGTGATTATAACACTGTATAAGAGTGTCAATCAAGCATAATACTCTTTATTTCTAGTTCAACTAAATATTGGATCATCTCATATTGCCTTGATGCCTCTTCAAAAATATCTGGGAGTAGGTAATGAAGACAATAGGTGGTCCAAACTCACAATTAAATTTCTTAGGAAACTATTGATTTATTCATTCAACAAGCATGTATTATTCTCTACCACAAATAACATAAACCATTGTTGTTGTAGCACTGCACATTAGTGAAGAAATCATACTCTCTGTCCTGAAATATTTCTTAGGTTATGATATTTCATGGGAAAACAATGACAAGAAGTCATTTATCATGATCAATGCAATGATTGAGGCATAACCTAGATACTGCAAGAATGGAATAAGTAGATTCCCAAATAGAATCTACAAATCCCAAATTTGTTGGATGGGCAGTTACAGGGAGTTCTAGGAGGAGAATGCTTGATATTAGAGGGAGTGTGGGAAAGGAGGAAATGTGCACCTTGGCGTAGCTAGAAGACATAGCACATGCAGAGGAACAGTGGGAAGAGCATGTGGTATTTGCAGGTTTGCAGGGTCATGTTAACATTTCAGTGTGCTGCGTGAGGAAGGTGTTTGTGGGGTAGAGGTAAGAGATGAGAAGAGAAAATAATTAAGCAGGTGCAAGATCATGAAGAGCTAAGGACTTTAACGTTTGTTTTCAGTTGCAGGTAGTTGCTTGCCATGCCCCTAGAATTCATCTCAGCATCAGTCTGTAATGTGTGAAGTGCCTTCCAAAAGAAAATGACAGAAATTTGGTTTACTCAATGGCAGCTTTGGTTAGAAAGTTGGAATTGGGTTAAAGATATGTATGGTTAAGTTAAGGATGGGCCCTAGAAAATGTGACAAGAGGCCAGGACCCTAAGAGAAAAGGCAGCCGTTAGTAACCTAACAATTAGACAACTCTCTCCCATAGATAAAACTTGGATAGATAGGGCAAACACACACACACACAGAGCAAAATACAGTAAGTGGTGACACTTTAAGAGAAGGACATAAGCATGTACTTTAAGAGAAGCACATAAGCATCCAAAATGCAACAAAACACTCCCAGTTACCAAAATCCAGGAAGGCTGCATGGAGGTGACTTTTAAGAATAATTATTGCTTTATGTTAGCCCTGATACCAGGCTTCATATCATTCATAATGATATGAATTATTTATTTGAGTGGTGATCCTATAAATTCCTGGTTGGGGAGTTGGGAAGTGACACAGAAAGAAAAAGGAAATCAATAAAGTTGACTTAAGAGGAAGACTGACATTGTGAGCAACTGCAGAGCAAGACAGCAGGAGACCTCAACTGAATGGCAAAGCAGGCACTTCAGAATCATCCTCCCATAAGGGCAAGAAAACAAGATACTTTCCCTCCAATTTCTATCTGTTATTGGTTGAGCACTCTTCCTGTGGCCTCAACTCCCTGAAGCTTACAGAACACCATCAATGTGCAGTGGAATCACGAGTGCTCAGGGCACAGAAGAAACATTATCTGCCGCAGCCACAAAAATTGGACTAGACCTAAGGAACTGGAGGGAGGAATGTGTAGGACAGAAGGAACACTACAAGCAAATGCACATCCATGAAAGAGCTCAGGAGAAACCAGGGAAATATACAAATCAGTTAATATGAAGGCTAAAAGAAGTAAAGGGAAGTTCAGATGAAGTAGTTTTTAAAAATGATAATCTAGAGGTCTAGGTTAAAAAGGTTATTTTTTTCCTATGGGCAATTAGGATCAAAAGATAGTTTTGAGCAGTAAAGTGATGCAAACAAATTAAATCTTCAGAAAGCTCAGATTGGTGATCGGGTAATAAAGGGAAAAGATGTCTGATTGGGAGGCTCATTAGAAGGCTACTGAAAACATTATAAAGAGAAGTTTTGAAGATTGAACTTGAGAATGAAGCAGTAGAAATTGAGGGGAGAGAATAAAGGAGAGGTGTTATATGGGTTGACTTAACAAGGTTTGACTAATATTTTGAAGTAGAATATAAGGCAAAAGAAAAAAAAAAAAGCTTTGTGAGGCTGTCCCCTTAGATCAAAAGCTCAGTACAGGATCTTACATACTTACTGTGGGTAACAGTAAGGGGATGGTGGGCTCTGTTTCGGTTTCTGTGTTTGCAATGCTGGTTGGACCTTCAGACAAATAGCATGAACTGAGATTTATCATAATAGACCTATTAAGGGAAGTGAGCTGAGTCAGCTTGGGGAGGCAGTAAGCACAAGAGGCACTCCTGGTGAGTAGGTGATGTGCCACTGAGGAGAAATATGAATGATGTCCATGAGGACAGATAAACCAAATCTCCCTAGTTAAAGGCAAATGTCCCCAATGAATGAATTGATGGATTAATGAGTATCATGATTATGTATGATATGTAATGTATGGGCTGGAAGCTATCATCTGATTTTGAAGACTGATGTAAAAGGAGAATAAAAATAAATTATTGCAAATTTAAGGACCTATATTGATGATATCTTAAAATTATTACCACTAAAAGTGAATAGAAATGAATGTTGGACTATAAAGTGAAATTAGATTAACATGATTTTGTTAAATTGTCAGATTATCAAAAGATTTTTAGGAAATCAACATTCCCAAATAAACAAGCCCGCTAAATCAGTAAAGCTGACCTTCTATACTACCTACTGATGTGTGACAGGAATCATGTCATTAATTCAATTCCAAAATAATCCTTTAAGTACTCACAGTCTTTAATTTAGTTTTTGCTCAAGAAGTGTAGAAATGACTAAAAAATGTAGTGAAATGAAGCAGCTTAAAGTTCAACACTTCTCTTTGTCTAGCCTGCTGACCTGTCTTCTAATAGGTGAAGATCATTCTGTAAACATTGGTCACAAAACCAAAAAAGGAAAACTGAAAAGCTTAGAAAAATCTTTAGTCTGTCATCTCCTGAGTAGTTAAGAGCTGGCATGATGTTAAAAGAGAGCACATACTTGGCTTTCCCACAATCACTAACATTCTGATTCATAGTTCTTAGTCATCATACATCTTCCTTAATATGGATTTAAAAATATATATACTAAGTCCTACTGAATTTGGATTTCTGCTCTACCTTTTTTTGTTTTTATTTTTATTTTTTTTTCTTCGAGATGGTGTCTTGCTCTGTAGCCCAGACTAGAGTGCAGTGGTGCGATCTCGGCTCACTCCAAACTTTTCCTCTCAGGTTCAAGCTTCCTGAGCAGCTGGTATTACAGGCACCCATCACCATACTCGGCTTCTTTTTGCATTTTAATAGAGACACGGTTTCAGCATGTTGGCCAGGCTGGTCTCACACTCCTGACCTCAAGAGATCCACACACCTTGGCCCCCAAAGTGCTGAGACTACAGGTGTGAGTCATCACACGCGGCCTTGCCCTACTCTTTTAACATATAATGTGTTAGATGCACAGTCCTTAGCACATTTACAGTAAAATCTGGTGAATGTGGACTATTTTAGAACTATATTCAATTGTCATTAACTCAAGACTGTCTTTGAGTTATGCTGAGATAGACATCGTTGCTTATTCTGAGATAAACTTAAAATGTTATGTAGATAAGGGAAAATCAATGGAAATAATTTGTGTTAGTACAATAACTGTTCTTTCTGGCTAAAGAAAAACTACAAATGTTTCTGTACGCATGTAGATGTTTTACATTTTAACCAAAGTACCTCTTAGCTTGGGGTGGTTTTTTTTTGTTTCAAGAATGCAATTTATTCCTGGAAAAAATGCCATAAAATCCAATTAAATTAGATTTGTGATGCTTGTTGAACCAATGTAAATAGTGTATAGTACAAAATAAATTGAATTTTGAGGAGAGAAAAGTGAAGTTTAAAATATTTTATACTAATGTAAGCATTGCAAATATCCAGCCTATTAATTCAAGATATGTTAAAAATGAGCCTAATTATCCTTATTGTAAACTAAATAGCTCATTTTTGTCTGATGAAGTAAAGACATTTATGAATCCAACACACATTTAAGACTACCATTAGAACAGATATGTTAGATAATTTACCAATATGTTATATTGAAAATCTAATATCTATTGTGTTCCTACCATCATCTCTTATGCATGGGGAAAGAAAGGTAGGGACATTATAAATAGAAACTATGGGAGCCATAAGGGAGTGAGAATTCTTAAGATTTGAAAAGCTAAAAAGAAATATCTCCTCTTTCACTTCTAACTTACATAGTTTTCAAACTTCTCAGTCTTTCTTAGAACGTCTCCATGTATGAATGTCTGAGAAGGCTCCCAAGGTCAGGGAATGTTAAAAACACGGTCTTAGAGAAATAAGGAAATTAAAGACTCATAAAGAGTGTTCAAGTTCAGCTCCCTTGTTTTTCATGACAGTGTTGTTACAGCAGTCCAAAGTTTGAGAAGCATTTTTATGAGTGGAAAATGTATGGACCTTGAAGTCAGGTAGATTATTCATTTAATGGAGGGACTTCTCTTCCCTAGTCCATGAGGGGTGTGGTTTCAAAAGCAGGAGTTTCCCATGGCTCCACTCCTCCCTCTGGGAACCAGACTCTTCCTGGGTCTGCAAGGGGTGTGGTTTCAAAGGCAGTGGCTTCCTGGCTCTATGCCTCCATCCAGGAACCAAAGGGGTTTCAAATGTAAAGTTCTTTGTGTGAGTTTCCTGAATTTGAGCTAGGTGGGGAAAGCCAGGTGGGCTCCTTTGTCCTAAAAGCCTGCCAAAAGCTCTGGGAGGAGGGGGCTCTGTAACTCAGAGTTGTGGACCAAGCAGCCAATCTGGTATCAAAGTCAAAGATCAATCACTCCAGAGGACGTTCTAAAGAACTCCTCTCACTGGACACAATCATGAATGGGGAGGGAATAACTCAAGGGTTAAAATTCAGCTGTTCCTCACCTGAAGGGATTCCTTCTCTGGGTCCCCTCCCATGATAGCATGGGAGCTTTCATTCTCTCTCTCTGTCTAATAAATTGCTTTTCTGCAAAATTCTTTGGGTCCACAATATTTATTCTTATGGCAAACTCACTGCGCCTCCAGGGCCCCTTTCCCCATTCTTTGGGGTTTGTGAGGCTAAGAACCTCTTCAGAACTGGAATCTGGAGACACTGACACTCCAGTCCTGGTTACATCTTTTGGCGAGCAACCCAGGAGAACGTCAGACTTCAGAGCAGTGAGTGGTATCGGCCCCCTTTCGCTTGCTAATCTGTCCTTTCGCTTCTTTTAAATTTGTTAAGAAGGTAAAAACCAGGTGTCCATCAGCTATCTAAGTGTGACTGGCACAGCTGCTGGACTTAAAGACACAAGTGTCAGGCTTTCTGGGAATGGACTCCAACCCCCAGATCTCCGGAACTGAGAGCGTTGGTCAGCCCCTAACCAGCTTCTGTTTGTTACTGTTCTTTCTGTCTCTGGGCCAAGCCAGGGGCCAGCAGGAGGAAGGGTGGTGGTCCCAAGCTCCTGGTTCAGTCTGGTTGAGGCTGGGGACCTGTCTAAATTACCTAAGAAAGAAACACCTATGTGAGCCACATCCAGCCTTACAGAACCCAACCTCCTGGGTCCAGATTTCCATGAGGCAAACTTCTTGCCGGTTCTTTCCTCTAAGATTTTCCTGCACATGAGGCTGTTGCCTTTTTTGCTAGGACTTTGAGACTCTTGGGGTGGCAGTCCAGGGACCCTTGTCCATGGTACCCTCAGGCTTATGCCTATGAGGACCTTCTGCAATGCACAGGGCCAGTTCCTTTAGTCTGCAGAGGTAGGCTATGTTCTAACAGAGCCAGAGTTTATCAGTGGGTATGAGAGGCTATAAGACATTTTGTTTTTTGTCACCCACAATTTCCCAATCCAACTGAGTGGTGTCAGAATCCAATGATATACTATTTGTCTTGCCTAGGATTGGCTTTCCGTACAGTAGAACTTCTCCATCTAGAATACCATAGTCAGACCTGGTCTGAGGCTCAAATAGTTAATTACAGGCCCCACAACCCTAGGGCATATTCCTATGATGGAAACTGGGGCTGGGGAGAAAGCCCAGGTCCCAAGGTCATAGTTCTGGCTTTGGCATGCGGCCAGCCATTACCTTCTTTAAGACTGTTGTGCTTAGAGGCCCTCTCAAGGACTTTACTTAGGGCAGCTTTATGGTCAGGCCTTTGTCAATTAAACTCTTGCTAGGGAATATTGACCCCCATCACTCAAGCCTCACTGACCTAGTTCTTCAAGGACCTGCCAGTACAGGGCCACTAAGCCTGGCAGTCCCCAGCAGTTTGCATGTCCTTAAGGTGGCTGTAAGGGCATTAGACAGTGAGCCTGTGCCTATGATGCCAGTAAGCATGATTAAAGCCAGCACATGGTGGGCAGGGGGGATGCAGACGATGGATGCTTCTAGAGTACAAAGAAACTACAAGGTGCTATAACTGGGAGATACCTCAGGGTAGCAGTTGCAAGGAATAACCAGGGATGCAGGCATCCCTGTGTTTGATTTCAGATAGGTGCTACTCTTCCCAAGGCAAAATCACCCTTAAAGTGTATCCTCAATAACTGGGACCAATTTGACCCACGATCTTTGAAGAAGCAGCTTATTTTTCTCTGCCAAACAGCGTGGCCATGATAACCTCTGCCAAGTGGAGAAACCTGGCCTTTCAAGGGAAGTATGAAATATAACACCCTTCTACAATTAGACCTGTTCTGTAAGAGGGGAGGTAAATGGATTGAGGTCTCCTATGTGCAAGTTTTCTTTTCTCTAAGAAATAATCTTCAGCTATGTAAAGCCTGTACCCTATACCCTACTGGCCTCTCCTCAGGACTACCCCCATATTTAGGACTCTCTGTGGCTCCCCCATCTACCGATGCTGCCAGGTCTCCTCAGCTCCTATAACCCAAGTGGAGTCAGGGAAGGCCAAAGCAGCCAAGGGACCTCAGGCTACTAGGATGCTTCAACTCAGCCCCCTGCAGGCAAGGAGGAGAATTTGGCACAAAGTACATATTCCCTTTTCACTTTCTGACTTAAAGCAAATCAAGGCAGACTCAGGAAAATTTTCAGATGACATGGACAAAAGTACACAGATGTTCTGCAGGGTCTGGGCCAGTCCTTTAAATTAGATTGGAAAGATAGCATGTTATTGCTTAGTACCTTAGTCAAGTACATGTCCAAATGATGCCAGATGAGAAGGATAGATTCCCTACAGGTAGACAAGCAGTCCCTAGCATGGACCCTCACTGAGATCCTGACCCAGAAGAGGAGGACTGGAGTTGCAGGCACCTATTGATCTGCATAGTCAAGGGATTAAGGCAAACTAGGAAAAAGTCTATTAATTATGCAATGTTATCCACCATAACTCAGGGAAAGGAAGAAAATCCAACAGCCTTTCTGAGCAGTTACGGGAGGCCTTAAGAAAGTATACTCCCCTGTCACCGGATTCCATCAAGGTCAGCTAATACTGAAAAACAAATTTGTTATGCATTCAGCAGTGGACATTAGGAGAAAGCTCCAGAAGCAGGCCCTGGGCCAGAACAGAGTCTAGAATCATTGCTAAATCTAGCAACCTCAGTGTTCTATAATAGAGACCAGGAGGAGCAGGCTGAAAGGGAAAGGAGGCACAAGAGAAAGGCCACAGCCCCAGTCATGGCCTTCAGGCAAGCAGACCCAAGGGGCTCAGAAGAAGGAAAGGCATGGATTAGCCACCACTCTTGCAGAGCTTGCTACTACTGTGGCCTACCAGGACACTTTAAGAGAAATTGTCCCCAGAGGAACAGACCACCTCCTTGTCCTTGCCAGCTGCACCAAGAGGATCACTGGAAGGCACACTGTCCCAGGGGACAAAGGTTCCCAGGGCCTGAGGTGGCTAACCAGATGACCCGACAGCAGGACTGAGGGTTCCTGGGGCAAGTGCCAGCACAAGCCATCACCCTTACCGAGCCTTGGGTAAAGCTGACCATAGAGGGCCAGGAGGTCAGTCTTCTGGACACAGGTGTGGCCTTCTCAGTTTTGCTTTCCTATCCTGGATGGTTGTCCTCCAAGTCTGTAACTGTCTGAGGAGTCCTAGGACAAGCATTCTCCTGATATTTCTCCCAGCCCATAAGCTGTAACTGGGGAGATATACTCTTCTCCCATGCCTTCCTTATCATGCCAGAAAGTCCCTCTCCCTTACTAGGTCGGGACCTGCTAGCCAGAGCAGGAGCCATTATCTATATGAACATCATCAAGGAGGAAATCCCTGTCTGCTGCCCATTATTTAAAGAGGGGATTAATCCTGAGGTTTGGGCAAAGGAGGGACAATTTGGGTGGCCAAAGAATGTATGCCCAATTTGAATAAGGATAAAGGATCCCACCTCTTTTTCTTACCCAAGGCAGTACCCCCAAGACCAAAAGCCAAAAAGGGGCTACAAGATATTTTAAGGAACTTAAAAGCTCAGGGTCTAGTAAAGTCCTATAACAGCCCTTGTAATGCTCCAATTTTAGTAGTATAAAAACCTAACGGATAATGGAGGCTAGTGCAAGATCTTAGGCTTATTAATGCAGCTATAATCCCTTTATACCAGCCGTACCTAACCCATATACCTTGCTCTCTCAAATACCAGGAGAGGCACAATGATTTACAGCCCTTTACAGTCCTAGACCTTAAGGATGCCTTTTCCTGTGTTCAATTATGTCCCGATCCCCAATTTCTGTTTGCCTTTGGGCCAGAATCCTCAGCTCACCTGGACAGTGTTGCCCCAGAGCTTTGGAGGTAGCCCCAACCTGTTTGGCCAGGCTCCCGCATAGGACCTTAGTAAGTATTCACATCCAGGTACCCTGGTTCTTCAATATATGGATGACTTACTTTCAACTGCTAACTTACAAACCCAGTGTCAACAGGTCACCCAGGACTTCTTAAACTTTTTAGCCCCTTGTGGATATAAGGTTTCCAAATCAAAAGCCCAGCTTTGTAGGCAAGAGTTTAAATACTTAGCGCTTGCATTGTCTAAGGGCACTCGGGGCCTTGATGGAGAATGTCTCCAACCCATACTGGCCCTCCCCTGTCAAAAACCTTATAACAGTTACAGGGATTCTTAGGAATAACTGGGTTCTGCTGATTGTGGATTCCCAGATATGGTGAAATAGCCAATCCCCTATACACTTTGATTAAGGAAACCCAAAAAGTTAACACCCATCTAATACAATGGGACCCTATAGCTGAGGCAGCTTTTCAGACCTTAAAGCAGACATTACTGCAGGCTCCAGCTCTAAGCTTTCCTACAGGGAATGACTTTTCCCTATATGTTACGGAAAAGTCAGGAGTGGCACTGGGGGTTCTCACCCAGACTCAGGGGACCACGCCACAACAAGTGGCATACCTAAGTAAGGAAATTGATGTGGTATCAAAAGGCTAGTCACACTGCTTGTGGGTCATAGCCATGGTGGCTATACTGGTTTCAAAAGCTGTTAAAATAGTGCAAGGGAAAGATCTAACTGTATGGACTTGACATGATGTAGCTGGAATTCTGGCCTCTAAAGGAGGCTTACGGCTGTCCGACAACCACATACTCAAATATCAGGCCTTAATGCTTGAAGGGCCTGTAATTCAGCTGTGCATATGTGCAGCCCTCTGTCCAGCTCCTTTTCTTCTTGAGGAAGGGGCAGGCAAAGAACATGACTGTCAGTAGGTTATAGCCCAGAGCTATGTGGCTGGAGAGGATCTCTTAGAAACTCCTCTAGCCAATCCTGACCTTAACCTATACATTGACAGAATTTCATTTATAGAAAATGAAGTTTGAAAGGTGGGATATGCAGTAGTCAGTGATAAAACAGTGCTCGAAAGTAATTCCCTTCCTCCTGGAACTAGTGCCCAGCTGGCAGAACTAGTAGCCCTCACTCAAGCTCTAACATTAGGAAAGGGAAAGAGAATAAACATATACACAGATTTCAAATATACTTACTGGTTCTGCATGCCCATGCTGCCATATGGAAGGAAAGAGAGCTCCTAACCTTGGCAGGAACTGCCATTAAATATCATAAGGAAATTTCATACTTATTACAAGCTGTCTAAGAACCCAAAGAGGTGGCAGTCTTACACTGTCGGGGTGACCAGAAAGGAGATGACAAGGAAGAGGAGGGCAATTGCTGAGCTGACCTAAAGGCAAAAAGGGAAGCTAGACAAGAATTTATAGAAGGACCTTTAATATGAGAAAGCCCTCTCCAGGGAACTAGACTTCAGTACTCATCAGAAGTGGTAGAGTGGACAATCTCCCAGGGACATAATCTTCTTTCAGTATGGCTAGCTACTGAGGAGTGAAAAGTATCCTACCTGCTGCCAGCCAGTGAAAAGTACTTAAAACCTTACATCAAACCATCCATATGGATATAGAGAATACATATTGAATGGCCAAATCTATATTTATGGAAAAACGTCTCTTCAAGGCTGTCCAACAAATAGTCAAAGATGTGAAATATGCCAGAAAAATAATCCTTTGGCACATCACAAAGTCCCTCCTGGGGAACAGCAAATCAGTCATTACCCAGGTGAGGACTGGCAAATGGACTTTACCCAAATTGCCTAAGTTTCAGGGATATCAATACCTGTTAGTATGTGTAGATGCCTGCACAAACTGGGTTGAGGCTTTCCCCTGTAGAACAGAGAAAGACAAAGTGATAATAAAATTCCTGATTAGTGAAATAATCTCTAGATTTGGACCCCCTCACTGTCTTCAAAGCAATAATGGCCCTGCCTTCAAAGTTGCAGTGAGCCAAGGAATTTCCAAGGCTTTAGGAATATAATATCGTTTCCACTATGCTTGGAGGCCTCAGTCCTCAGGGAAAGTGGAAAAAATGAACAAAATTCTTAAGAGACACTTAAAGAAACTAACACAGGAAACCCACCTCCCACGGCTTTCTCTATTTCCAATAGCATGCTTAAGGGCTCGAAACTCACCTCAGAAAATAGGACTCAGCCCCTATGAGATGCTTTATGGGTGGTCCTTTCTTACTAATTATCTCATATTAAACAAGGAAACAGTAGATCTAATAAAAGAAACAACTTCCTTGGCTAAGTACCAACAGGCTCTTAGGACCTTACCTGAAGGACACCCTAGGGAAAAGGGGAAAGAGTTGTTCTGCCCTGGAGACTTGGTGCTTGTTAAGTCTCTCCCCTCAGACTCTCCCCCTCTAGGCCCATCTTGGGAAGGACCATTCTTGGTTATTCTGCCTACCCCAACAGCAAGTAACGTGGTGGGAGTGGACTTATGGATTCATCACAATTTGCTGAAGCCTTGGACACCTCCTGAAGAAAGTCATAGGCCCTCCACTCCACAGCCTGAAGTTCCAGGAGATGACCCTTGATACATCTGCAAGCCGTTAGAGGATCTACACCTGCTCTTCCAATGAGATCCCCAGGAAAGTAACTACTCATGAGTCTAACTTACATCCTGGCATTAATAGGACTATCACTCTTAACTTTACTATTTGCTACTGGAGTCTATGTGGTTGCCCTATGAACTGGCCTAATAGCTCTCCTCCTCTCCCTTTTATATTATCACTCCTTCAAATCATACGGGGCTTTCAGGTCCCTTGGTCAACAATCTACAAATTCCATCTACCTCAAACTTCACTTGTGTGAACTCTACTAAAAACTCCAATGCTTCCCTATGCCAAAACTGGGTTGCCTTATCCCCAGGTCTCAGTTGCCTAGCACCAGGCTTATTCTTTGTTTGTGGCACCTCAGCTTACTGCCGCCTGAACAATACCCCTGGGAATTATGCCTCCTCTCCTTCCTAGTGCCCCCCATGATGATTTACTCCAATTCTCAGGTGCAGAGTCTTCTCTTGCCAAGGCCAAGCCATACTCGATCCCCAATTATTCCTTTCATAGTGTGGGGGGTGGGATAATAGGAGGACTTGGTACTGGCATTGGAGGAATTACTGTATCTACTCAGTTTTACTATAAGCTATCTCAGGTGTTAAATGATGACATGGAAGAAAGGTTGCTAATTCTCTCTGCAGAGGCAGCTCACTCTGCAGAAGCAGCTTAACTCTTTAGCTGCCATGGCTCTTCAAAATAGAAGGGCCCTGAATTTGCTAACAGCAGAGAAAGGAGGAACCTGTCTCTTTTTAGGAGAAGAATGCTTCTACTTTGTAAACCAATGGGGTACTGTCTTAAACAAAGTTAAAGAACTCAGGGACCAAGTCAAAAGCAGGGCTAGAGACCTTCAAGAAACAGGATCATGGAGCTTGATTAACAACTGGCTGCCCTGGCTCTACCCTCTTCTAGGCCCGTTTATAACCATTCTACTATTATTGGCCTTTGGGCCTCTCATCTTTAACCTTCTTGTCAAATTTGTTTCTTCTAGAATTGGGGTCATAAGGCTACAAATGGTCCTACAAATGAAACCCCAAATGGCCTTGACACATGAGTTCTATTGTGGACCTCTTGTCAACCTGCACCCCTGGAAGACTTCCCTCTGGAGGAAACCTCCACTGCAGGGCTCCATCTATGGCCCAATTCAGCAGGAAGTAAAGAGAGATCAACACCCATGTCCCAACAGCGGTTGGACTTTTTTGTTCAGAGTGGGGACTGAGGGACTTCTCTTCCCGGGTTCATGAGGAGTGTGGTTTCAAAGACAGGAGTTTCCCAGCTCCACACTTCCATCTGGGAACCAGACTCTTCCTGGGTCTGCAAGGGGTGTGGTTTCAAAGGCAGGAGTTTCCTGGCTCCATGCCTCCATCTGGGAACCAAAGGGATTTCAAATGTAAAGTTCTTTGTCTGGGTTTCCTGAATGTGGGCTAGGTAGGGAAAGCCAGGTGTGCTCCTTTGTCCAAAAATCCCACCAAAAGCTCTGGGAGGAGGGAGCTCTGTAACTCAGAGTTGTGGACCAAGCAGCCAATCTGGTATCAAAGTCAAAGATCAATAACTCCAGAGGAAGTTTGAAAGAACTCCTCTCACTGGATGAGAACATGAATCAGGAGGGAATAACTCAAGGGTTAAAATTCAGCTGCTCCTTACCTGAACAGATTCCTTCTCTGGGTCCCCTCCCACAACAGCTTGGGAGCTGTCTTTCCTTCTCTCTCTCTCCATCTAATAAATCGCTTTTCTGCAAAACTCATGATATTTATTCAAATGACAAACTCATCGAGCTTCAGGGGCCCCTTGCCCCATTCTTCCATGTTAAGAAGGCTAAGAACCGCTTTGAAACAGGAAGCTGGGGATGTTGATACTTCCCCGGTCACATGACCTTGGGCAAGTCAATTACATTTAGATTCTGAGTCTTGATTGCTGTTTCTATAAAATGAAGATAATAATGTCTTTCATAAGGAATTTGTTCGTATTATTTGAGATTGGGTGTATAAAGTTTCTGGCCGGTTATTATAATTGTATTGAATATAAAGGACTGTTATTACTGGCCTCACAACAAAATTTTTCCAGCTAATGATCTGCAGTCACAATGAAGAAATCTAACTCATCAATGCTGCAGACAGAAAATAGAGGAGCTGAAGATCTTTCCCTCATTCCCTATAAGACATTCAGATACCTACCTTTAGCCCATTGATCATTTCTTTCCTCTTGCAGGAAATGAAGTGGTTAAATGAAGGTTGGGACACTCAGAAGTCTGGGTTGAATTAGAAAAAGCCTTCCCACCGAGGAAGCACATTCAGGGCACTGTTCATTGTGCTTTGTGGAGAGGACCTTGGGTAATCTTTAAAAAAAATTTTTTTTAAACCTTCTGACATATTTGTCACCTAAGCAAGTCTAGTGCTGCTACAGAAGCAGCATAGGGAAGCTGGGAGCAACTTTAAAAAGTGTAAAAGTAATGAGCCTTGCTCCCTTCCTGCCAGAAGGACATTAGCAACTCTGCCTTTCTTTTCGCATGCCAGAAGGGGAGAATTTACACTAGCCACTATTATTCTCCTTTTATTTTCTTTTCTACTTTTTATTTTTTTCTCTCCCTTACCTTTGTCCTTTTCTCCTTGCTCCCCCACTACCAGTCTAGCAGTATGAATTAATCACCTACTGTTTGTAAATACCAATGTCTACAAAGAATGGGAATGTTAATTTCCCTTTTCTCCTGTCAGTATCTTTGGGTAGAAGGCAGTGTGTCCAAGGAATAGCACTTCATCGCTCAGCACAAACAGCATTCCATTCATTCAATAGTTACCAGTGAGTGTACATTATGGGTATGTAATAGCAAACAAGGCAGACACAATACCGAGAGCTAGGAGTTTATATTCTAGTGGCAGATACAACTTAACTAAGGATTGAAATCTTAATAGGTAAGGATTATGGTGAGTAATTACGGGTCCCAACAGGAACACATCAAAGAGAAACCTATATTCCACACTCTTCCTCCAAGTCCCATGATTCTCTTAAGGGTAGGGGACAAATTCTAACTACTGTATCACTTGAAAAGGAATGAGAATGATAAAATTGGAAAAGTTAAATATTAATCTTGCCATATCTCTAAAAAATAAAGAGTTTTTAAACTAGTTAATTTAAAAAAATCTTAAAATGGAAGCATTAGAAAGTAAAGCAGAACTCCAAGAAGGAAGACATTGCTGTGGTTTTATGCAACAATTTGTACCTAGCTTAGTGTCTGTCATATAGTAAAGTCTAGTTAATATATTTCAAATAAACAATGAATAAAATAAAAAAATAATTGAGAAAATATACTGAAAAATTTACATTTTCATATCTCAGTTCTATGGTGTTTTGTGAAATGTGACTTGTCTACATTATTATTGTTTTGTCACTTAAAGTAACCATGTGTTGAATACCTAACGTCGCAAAAAAATTTTAATACATTATGAGAAAGGTATGCTATAATATGAGTAAATAAGGCAATAAAGATCAGAGCTGAGATATGAACTTACTTCTATTTGACACTGATGAGGCTCACTGTCTTCCTATGACATAAAGTTTAAGAACTAACAATTTTTTCTACATGTTTTACTTTATGACCCAGTGAAAATAAACCTGCTTAGCAGTGGCTGTCTCCATATACACTTACTGACAATGTTATTATAATCCGAAGTTAGAAATGAAAAATATCTCTCACAACTCATTTCCTAGCTAGAGGACATAACACTTAGTCTAAATGCCAAGAATTGTTCTCTTGCGGTGCAGGCTTGGATGCCTGGACACAGCACTATATCTTATTTTGCAGAAAATAACCTTTCAAGGAAGAATAAGTGCTTCTCAATGATGATATGAACTCTCTTACAAATAAATTCACCCCTCATTTGTCAAGCTTAAATTAACATTGGGTGATGTGCTGTGCTTTCCAGAGGGACTAAAAGTCATGCCTTTGAGACAACCTTGTTCTCTTCTGATACATTCCAAAGGCATGTATTAAAATGAGAACGTACCTAAGGACCTGCTTTTATGTTAGATACCTAGGATGATTTTCTTAAAAATAAATTATGTCTAAGATTGGAGCCTACTAAGATTGGAGTAATCAGAAACATAAAACACAAGACACAATCTCATTTTTTAAAAATCTTTTTTCCCTTATTTTCACAGGTCTTGAATTCAGAGTGTCCAATTAAATATTTGATTTAGGACACTTATAAAAAGCATACTGGGAATGCAATAAAAGGGAGAAATTAAGGAAATGCTATACAAAGGATGTGGAAATTCTGCTGGGGTTTGTGGCCCATTCTTGAATAGCAGAAAGGGTTTGGATTGAAATTCTCAAGGGTTGGTTCATCATTCACTTAACAGTGCAAATTAGATATGTATTCTTTTATTTATTCATTTCATTCATTCATCCACATACAATACAAAAATGTGCTGAATGGTTACTATGGGCCATGCATTATTCTGGACACTGGATATATTTTAGTGAATAAAATTTCCAGTATAGTACTTGGCTTTATGGAGTTAGTGATGGTCAAATTAAAAAGTTGAAAACAACAAATAATATACGTAGCTACTTAGTAATCCCCTCCCTCTCTTTCTCCTTTCCTCCCTTTTCTTTCTCTGTCTTTCTTTCTGTATTTCTCTCTTTAGAGACAAAGATATACAAACATGTGTATGAGTGTGTGTAACATGTACATGTTTATATATATTCACAAATTGTGGTAAATAATCTAAAGAAAATGAATAAAGAACAATGAGAAAAAGATATAGACAGACCTACCTAGAATGGTCCAGAAAGACATTGCAGAAAAGTGACATCAGGAATCTTAAAGAAAATAAGAATATAAATAATATAACAGCAGGGACTTTGGAATTCCTGATAGAGAGAAAACAATATGTGAAAAAGCTCTGAGATCAGAACAATCTTGACTGTTCAAGGACACGAAGAGATCTACCATACCTTTAGAAAGAGAGAAGCAATGCAAGATGAGTTGAAAGGTCATACAGGGCTTCATAAGAACAGGAAAAATATAGGTACTTTATTATTGTTTCATAATTATTCTATTATAATAAGTGCAAAAAATGTTAATGTAGAGAGAAATTTATGGCTTCACAGATTTTGATGGATTATAAATGAAGAATAGCTCAGAGGAAATAGAGTGGAAGCATGAGGGAGGCTGTTACAATAGTGCCAGGCAGCTACAGATGGAGGTTTTCATTACAATTGTCAAAGCGGAAACAGACAAAAACGAATATATTTTATATATACGTTTGGAGGCAGAAAAGGTAAAACAATACATTTTATTAGTCTGTGGCTTGTATTTACCATGAAATTTTTATATTTATTATTTTGAAATTTTTGTGGAGTTATAAGTTCTGTGAAAACTTTGAGAGGCTTGGCCAGGCATGGTGGCTCAACACCTGTAATCCCAGAACTTTGGGAGGCCAAGGTGGGCTCATCACCTGAGCTCAGGAGTTTGAGGCCAGCCTAGCAACATGGTGAAACCCTGTCTCTACTAAAATTATGGAAAAAAAATTAGCCAGGTATGGTGCCTTGGGCCTGTAGTCTCAGCTACTCGGGAGGCTGATGCAGGAGAATCACTTGAACCTGGGAGGCAGAGGTTGCAGTGAGTCAAGATCACATCACCACACTTCAGCCTGGGTGACAGGGTGAGACTCCAGTCTCAAAAACAAACAAACAACAAATAACAAACTATGAGAGGCTTAATAAAGGATATGAGAATATTATATATCACTAAGGAAAGTTTAGTGCCACTTCTGCATTAAATAAAAATGTGTGATCCCAATTATAACATCCAGTTTTATTCACTTTTTTTGTTACTTGTTAATTGGAATAAGCATCATTTTGATTTATGTTACAATTGCTGGATTGCTACACTTCAAAAATAGTGTTAAACAGTTTTTATTGGAGGCATTTGGGTTGTATTCTAACTAATACTTTGGGAGAAGAAATTTGTAAAAATACCCACTGAAAGAGGATATCTTTAATGAACCATCTACACATCATTTATTTGATTTTTTTCAGAAGCTACTTCAATGGAGTCATTTGGGCTCTATAGAAAAAATTTTAGCCTATAAAAATGACCTCTCTTTTAAAGCTCCTTCACGATCTAATATAATTTCATGGATTTCTAATCTTCTCTTTCAATTATGCCACATAAGATAGGGAAGAATAAAATCTGCCATTAGCATTGTATTGATTTTTCTATGCTTTGAGAAACATGAGACTGTGAATGGTGGCTCACGCCTGTAGTCCAGCACTTTGGGAGGCTGTAGTGGGTGTATCACTTGAGGTCAGGAGTTTGAGACCTGATCAACATGGTGAAACCCTGACTCTGCTAAAAATAAAAAAAAAAATAGCCAGGTGTTGTTGTGCACACCTGTAATTCCAGCTGCTCAGGAGGCAGAGACATGAGAATCATTCAAACCCAGGAGGTGGAGGTTGCAGTGAGCCAAGATCATGCCACTGCATTTCAGCCTAGGCAACAGAGCGAGACCATGTCTCAAGAAAAAAAAAAAAAAAGGAATATGAAAAGACATTAGGAGATTTGCAGGGCAGAAATATTAATAGTAATTATGAGGCCCGATCAGGTATTTCTTGAATGTATCATTTAAAGAGTGAAATTGTTTTTTCTTATTGTTTCCACTAATGTTCACTAGGAAGTATTAATACAGCAATTTCTATTCAAGTGTAGAACTTACTTTATGCAAATGTACAACAAATTTTATTCAAATATAGAGGTTGAGTAAAGAAATAATATTCCATTTTTAACCATGTTAGTTCTATTTTGAAAACACTCTATGGCAAACTAATTTTCTGTTGAGCAGTTATGGATTTACAAACATACTGTGCATTATGTGAAAGCTCTAAAATTTAACAAATAAGCAAAAATTGGACCATCTAATTTGTACCAATAACCCAACAACATCTATGTTCTCTAAAATTGCCATTAAAATTCTCAGGAAAATGGAGATTTTTTCCATTCCTTTAATAGTAAACAGATTTTTAAAGCATCCTACTACAAAGTTCAGAAATGCCAAATGTGTTTGATTCTGTAGGTCTGTTAGAGAAAATGGGGACTAATTTTCACCTAGATGTTAGTCTGTGGCTTAAAATTGTTGTTCAAATAACCCAATTCACTTCAAAGAGTTTATTGATTTATCTTGTACCTGAACTACAGTCTAATTATTTAAACATTGTCAAATCTACTGTAAAGATGGGACTGTATTACAACTTTTAACCTTAAGAAGGCAGGTTTCAATTGATTGGCTAACTTTCTAGAAACTATTAAAAAGTACAGTCAGGATATGATATATGTTCTACATGAACAACATTGCTAGGTAAAAACTGAGTTTAGATTTTTAAGTTAAAATTGCAACATTATTGTTTCCTTGCTCAATGGGAAAAAGGGAAGACTATCTAAAATTCCCTTATCCGTCTGTGGGGAAATGACATAAGAGCAAATACCATTGCATATTACATATGAAATTGTTAAATGGGAGAGGGAGGAGGCAGGAGAGGAAGAAAAGGGGAAGAAGGAGAAATGAAGATAGGAAACCTCACAGATTTTTATTCTTTCTGTCATTGGGCAATAGTATTTTGTTGTTTAGGAATATGCGGGAATAAAGTTTGTGTCAAAGGTTGCATATAAGCATGGGACCTTCTTTAAATATGCACTAAATAAAATAATAGAGGGAAGAAATATCACTGTAATATCTTAAATTAGTGGGAAAACAAAGATCATGGCAATCTCCATGATTTCCCATCTACTTTATAGTTTTCCTTTGCCTTTTTTTGTGTTGTTATTCTCCTGATAATTTCTAACCAAGTGACAAAATGAAAAGGCAGGACACTTGTCTGGGAGAGCTTCATAGAAGGAGCAAATGAAGTTACTGTATTTCATCCTGTAACCGGAGCAAAGAAGTATCCAAAGGATGAAAGAGATGTTTGGGGCTAGCCGGAGAAGGTCACAGGCCATCTCCTGAACAAGTGCCAATGGGAAATAAAAGCAGAACCAGAGAGCCTGGACCCATGACAGGCATTTGAACTAGTAAAAATTCAAGTAGATTTCAAGAGGCCCATGGCCAAATGAGTCTAATAGTTCCCACTCTACAGTTATTATACACCTTAAAAATATGTAGAGAAAATGTCCAGGACAGTAACCAATACATAGTAAGTTAATAATAAATGGCAGTTCTCATCCGTAAATTGTCTTATAAACTGTAGCTATATATAAAATAGTTTCATTAATTGGAAGATGATTAGCAATGTTAAATATGTCAGAATCCAAAAGACAGAGGTATTCAAGGGATTTATCAATCTGAAGTTTAATGGCAATGTTAATGAGATATGTCAGTACCAACACAGTCATAGAAGCCATATTGAATGTGTGTTGAGAAAATGAGAACAATAAGATAATCCTAGATTTCAAGAACCTTTGCTTTATAAAGAAAGAACTAATGCCTTGTCCCTCAAATGTGGGCAATTTTGCCCTACAGGGAACATTTGGAAATGTCTAAATCATTTTTGATACAACTGAGGTGTGTACATGTCATTTCTGTTAAACATCCCACAAGGCACTGGACAGACTCCCCTAACAAATAGTTATCTGGCCCAATGTCAATATTGCTGAGTTTGGAAACCCTGAGCTAAAATATTCGAGAGAGTTTTTCAATTTTAAGAAGAAAAGAAAATGAAGGTGTAACATAGCTAGCCTAAAGTTAGCACCTGAACAATGCTGTTTTCCAAAATTAAGTTGTAATGGCTGCCCCATTCTCCTCACAATAACTGCTGGCCTTGGCTTCTGTAAATAAAACTGCTAGTTTGCTCTGCAAAATAACTGCTATGTAAAGCTGCTTAAACTTTGCTTATCAGTTACTGCTCTCCGTGACCCTAATGTGACAGGCAAGCAGTCCTAACCCACGCCATCTTGGCTCCTGCGACTTGTAATAAGTAACTAAGGTCTGTGATTTCCACCTTACCCAGATAATGTGTAAACAAATGTTTATCTTGACTTCTGTAAACCACTTAAGTAACAAACGGAATGACAAAAGTCCCCTGGCCCTTGGAATATCCGGAGCCCTCGTCTCCTCTCAGGAGGTGATTTACAGAATCCACTAGCCCTCAGAATGTCTGAAGCCTTTTCATCCCCATCCCCGCTCCGCACCCCCACTCCCAAGGTGGTTTTTCGGGTATAAAAAGTCTTGGCACCCTCCTTTCGACGCCACAGGTTGGAGAGACATGAGTCCTCTGTGGTCGCCGTCATAATAAAGACCCTGTAATCTGGCATACTTTTGTCTTGGTGTTAATTTTCTATGCTTGGTCCAGTATAACAAAGGTGTCTTCTAAATTACAAATACAGGAGAGAGAAAGTTCAGCTGAAGAAACAAATCAGAGTATAAATCTCCTAACACCCACCATCACCCCTACACCCTGCAAGGACCATCTAGGGCCATTCTAGAACGAGATGTAAGGATTAAAGCTGGTGTAGAGAAGGGACATGGACTTTCTGAAGCCATATTGGACTTCATGAAATCAAAAACAGGATATATAGTCGTGTACCACGTGACATTTTGGTCAAGAACAGACCAGATATATGACAGTGGTTCCATCATGTTATAATACTGTATTTTCACCGTACCTTTTCTATGCTTAGATTCACACATACTTATTACTATGTTACAATTGCCTAAAGCAGCGGTTCCCAACCTTTTAGGCACCAGGGATTGGTTTCAAGGAAAACAATGTTTCCATGGACAGAGGAGTGGGGGGACAAGAAGGAGGTTTTGGTATGAAACTGTTTCACCTTAGATGAGCAGGAATTAGATTCTCATAAGGAGCATACAACCTAGATCCTTCACATGTGCAATTCACAATAGGGTTTACACTTTTATGAATTTAATGCCACAGCTGATCTGACGGGAGCCAAAACTCAGGCAGTAATTCTCAATGGCAAGTAAAAAGAAAAAGAAAAGGAAATACATGTCCTTGAATATTTCTTTGAAAACTAAATTAAAATATTTATCCCATACTCATTTAGCCTATTGATTACATGGGCTACCTTTATGGTTTACAATCATTGGTAAGACCATACCATTTTAGAAGATTTCGTACATATGTTTCAACTAGGTTATTGTAATTCAAGGAATGGGACTCTTCTTAGATTCTCTTGCATAAAAGTGCCATCCCTCTGTTATGTCTATTAAAGTTATCCCACTTTGAATAAGACATTCATGGGGGAACATCAGAGTCTCCTTTTAAGGAGTATCAAATATCTGAAATACTTTGAGAAAGAGTGTGTGTGTGTGTGTGTGTGTGTGTGTGTGTGTGTGACAGAAAGAGAGAGAGATAGAGAGAGAGAGAGAGAATTAAATGAAAGATTATTTGGCCAAGAAAGAGAGAGAAAACCTTAAGACTTTAACACCTAGCATTTATTATAGTTGTTTGAATAACAAATATTTTAAAATCAAGTTTTTATATGCAAATATGTTCATGGCAGTATTATTTACAAGTACAAACTTTAGAAGTAAGTTAACCTATTGATAAAATGGTACCTATGAGAATTAAAAAGTTGTGGGAGGGGAATATTTTCAGTTCAAGAAGAAAAACTTTAGATAAAATTTTTTTTAAATGCTGAAACTGCTATAAATAAGTTAAATAATAATATCTATAGGAAGAAAACAAAAAATCTACACAGATATAGAAGAGTACTTAATATATGCAAATACAAATTTCTTTCTTGGAATGAGAGACTCACAGTAGCAAATAAGTCAGTTATATCAAACCTAAATTAATAACATTAATTGAAATGTTATTAATTACCACTTGATAATTCAAAAATTACCATAATTTTTTAAAAAGAATTCACAAAATTATTCTAAGTCTCATTAGAATAAAAATATGCACAATACCCAGGACATCTTTAAGAATAATAATGAAAGAGAACTATTTTTAAAAGAAAATAAAAATGCATTATGAAACTATATTCATTCACATTAGTATCAGATTAATTACAGATAGATAGCTTCAGATAAACTAACTGATTAAAAATCAGAAGGAGAAATCTGGATTGTCAGTAGTTCTAAAAGGTTTCTCTTAACCTTTTTGAGAAAAATATAAATCTAAATACTAACTTTACATAAACTAAAATGAAAATTGGGTTTTGTGATGAAATAAAAGAAAATCTAAAATGTTGGGAATTAAAAAATAACATATAAGTTAATAGAGTTTCTTGTAAATTAATTAACAACTCTAGAAGTCAAAACTGGTTAGAAATTTATCAATATAGATATTTAAAAGTCTATCCCACAATAAATGTGCATGTATGTGCATGTGTGTATGTGTGTGTTTTCAAAAAAAAAAAAACCAGACTATTAGGAAGAGCTCCAAGGAAGCAGTTTGGTAGGTGATATACATGTAGCTAAAGGAATGGATATTTGATGTGATAAAAAACACAGGTTCAAAATACATCCTGAAATCAACTGGGCCTATGCTTATATAACTAATCTTTAATATGTAACTATTTGAAGCTTTAATTCATCCATAAAATGGGAATGACAATTTCATAGGGTTAACCTGTAGTGGCTATGACTGTTATTATTACCATAATAATCCTTACACACACAAAAATAAAATAATTCCCGTTTAAAAAATACTTAATGACAGTGAGGTGACTTATCCATGGTCACAGAACTATCAATACCAGAGCTGCAACTTGAGTCTTGTTTTCACTCCAAGCTCAGGTGTTGCTTCTATGTACACTATATTTTTAACTAGAAAATAAAACTTTATTAAGCATCTTATCTAAGGAGCATTAACTAGACTATATTATACTCTTCAATGTAAACTTATTACATTATTTTTACCTGAAATTATTGATTGGAAATATATTACTATAGTGAAATATTTTTTAGTTTTTTTAAAATTTCAGGATGTAGTCAGATAAACATACAATTTATTTTCATCTCTAGATGCCTAGTGTCCCATCATTAGCTATTTGAAGTGTAATGTTCATAGCCAAAGATAATTAAAGAAAATATCATAAGATAATCAATAGAAATTCTATTACTCCTCTCTTTGCTTCAGGACAAGATTAGTCAAGATTCATGACCTAAGCCAAAATAATACACTTTAAAAAATTCCAGAAAGAGACCAGGTGCCTATTTTGCATCGTACTACCAACGCGCAATTTTTCAGGTACTACACGTGAACATTGTATCAAGAGAAACAATGAGGTGTAGCTTCTGGAAGTTTCTACAAATTGTGTTGCATAAAATGATCCAAACCATGTTCTATTTTCTCCCCCCAAAATCTAAGCAGGCTTAAATATCTGAAAGTGACCATTTCCACAGCCCAGAACACAGAGAAGTAAAAAAACTAGAAAAGATTCATTGGCAGTTTCCTCTAATGGCTTAAAACAATTGTAGCATTAACTGTAATCCCCAAAGTTTAGTTCTATAAAAATGCACAGCTCATTTAAAAGCAATCATTAATACCAATTAGGAAAGCATTCAGCAGGTCCAGACAGAATTTATTTTTTATTCCAGGAATAAGATCGAAAGGTACTGGGTGATAAAGTATGCTTGAGTAATACTGAATACAACTAGGCATAAGAATAATAAAAAATTAATTTAGAAGACAAAAGCAATTCATTTGTAGGGAGGAGCAAACTGTTCATTTCACTTCTGGATAAACCTGGGAACAGACACATTGCTTTTGCTAATTTCCTCATTTTACTGATGAGAAACCTAAAGTCAAAAAAACATTTTTCCAACGTCACAAAGGTAGTTACTGTCAGAGCTGGTTCTTTCATTTGGTTCTTTTGATTTCCTTTTTGATGTTGCACTTTGCTGCCTCCCTAGTATCAGGTTAGTAAGATTTTATTTCACTAGTTGCTTAAAATCAGACTTTCTGGTTGAAGGAAAAAAGCAGTTTAATGAAAAATATAGAAATTCTCATGCAAGTTTGACATTTTCTGCAGCACTTTCAAAGCTATGTTTGGAAAATGGTATATAATAAACATTTAAATGTCCAGGAAAATCTAGGACTTACTCAGATTCTACTTGGGTAAAGCCAGCTTTGATCCTTGCCTCCATTTTCTTCTAATCTGCTCTTTGTATATTTCATTTATAATGAGAGAAGTTGAGTTTCAGAATTAAACTATTTATAAATAATAGAAAGTGAGGGATGTGCAGTGTGATAGACACTGGTTGTTTTACTGTCCCATATCTATCCCTCTTCCAGGAAAAAAGCACATTCCTTTATTTAGAGAAGTCACTCTTGTATGACTCTTTGCCATGTGGAAAACTGATCATTTGGAGGATTTCATACTTTTGGCCGCAATGATTCATTCAGTGATGGACACATTGTCCTAATTTGCTCAGAGTATCCCAAAGTTTTTCAAGTGATAGTAGAGCAAAATGACATTCAATTTATAGGGTTTGCTAGTTTCTGAACATACGTTTCTAGACCTTGAATATATGTTTCTAGACCTTTCAGCCTGTCACTTGTCTCCACATAGAGAAAGCTGCATTGCTAATAAAACTATATGGGGAAAGATCAGACATACATAAACATGTATCAAATTCCAGGGACATTCTTTGACCTCCTACATATAGCCATGCCCGAAACCCAGACATTTACCCAGGAATCAATGAAACTAGTAAATTCTCTGTATGCTTTAGTGTTGTAGATTAGTTTGTATTATTTGCAAAGATTCCAGACAAATGCTAGCATGTGAAACCAGATTTAAAAAGCAAGAAAAACACACTTATTCTGTAATAACTCAATCAAACTTGCACTATGCACCATGCAATCACTTTCACTTTGCACTATGCAATAATGCAATCAAACTTGCACTGTGAACTTTTGAGGGCAAGATTTCTTTCCAATCTGTTACAGTCCTCATTATAGCACTTGCTATCCTGTCAATATTAGTTACTGCCAGTGTTACTGCTTTAGAGTTCTTATTTCTATAAAAGTGATTAATAAATGCCAAGAAAAAATATCTATCCTGTGGATTATCTTTATTCTTTTAGCTTTTGCATTAGATAATTTCTCTGTGAGGAGTCAGAAGACTTAAGTTTTGGGGGACTTGGATTTCTGAGGAGCCGCATCTGCAAAGGCAATGCAAAAAGATGAATTCTCCAAGTCATTGCTGAATTCCAACCGTCCATAAAATTCTGTCTAAGCAGATGGTATATTTTATATTTTTGACTAAGCTTAATTATCACTTGCTATATTTGCTCACATCCTTGGGCTGTAGGGAGTTAAATGTTCTTAGAAATCTGAACTGCAAGTCAGAAATTTGAATGTACAAACTCTGCTTTCTCTCCTCTCAGTTACCTATTACACAGAGTGCATAGTTTAATCCCTTTAATATATTTGCATTCAAATTGCATGTTTAAATCTATACATCTAAGAACATGTATATGTGGGCTGCTGAAGTATTTTGTATTTTGAGTATAAAATGAAAAGTCAGGAGGTTTTCATGGGCAATATTAATAATGTTAACATGTATATAGCACTGTATGGTTACTAAGGAATGTTTCTCTAAGTTATTATATAATCACAAACTACTTCACATGAAAACTGATAATGGAGTGAAAGGGTTAAGTGACACATACAATGCAAAAGAATAGTGAATAATGGAGTCAGACTAGAAAAATAAAAATAGAACTATAAGTTAGTTGATGTATTCTGTCCACCATGCTTTGCTTCTTTTCCAGATTTTTCGGCAAAATCCTGGTTTTTGTTTAGTTTTGGGCTAAAATAATTCTTCATCACCTATTTAGTATTAATACTAAAAATCATTTTAACTTTCAAATTTTGAAGATAAAAACTTCTTTTAATAATGAATTATTTTTCTGTGGGTACTGCCCTTCCCATGATTAAAATCTAAATCTACCTCTGGAGGAAACCTCTCTTCCAGGTGAGAGGAAAAGATTCAATTATAACTTTCTTTGAATTTCACAGCTTTTAGAGATAATGCTAGAAAATGAAATCATCTCAGAATAGCACCTGCATTCATTTTAACTTCATGTTTGAATTTCAGGAGCTATTTTCAATGGAGGTCTTGCCTATTTGTTTCTTTCCATCTTTTCCAATTATTAAATGTTTCTTTAGAAATTTTCATTTCTCTAATATGAAGGATATAGTATAATTTTCTCCTCAACCTTTGTCTGTATTTTTCAGGTCATTTTCCTGTTTTTCCTTATAAAATCAATGACTAAAAGGTTGGTGAGAAAGTAGTTACCTACAGTTACCCATATATTTCTTCTGTGCTCTGCCACTGCTTAAGAGTGGCAGTTCCCTGCAGTTCCACATTTCCGTCTGTAGTTCTCAGCCTTTGATAGTTCCCATTGATTGATTTTCCTTATTAATAATATATTGCTTCAGCCCTTGAGGTCCCTTGAGTTCAGCTTCTACCTCATTTTCTAAACAGACCTTCTCCCATTTCCAGCTCCTCCTGTTTGTGAAGTGTGAAGACTTCATATTTGCTCTGAATGTAAGTTAGTAAAATTCTTCTGGAAAATTATTTATTGAGTTTCCAATGCTTGATAAATGATCAGACTACCTGCATCAGTAAAGTTACACTCAGAAATTTATCTAAAAATAACTTGAAACATTAGGTATAATTTTATGTAAGAGGAATGGAACCAAAGGAACTAACCAATGATAAGACTATAATGAATGACTACTGTATTTGTTCATTTTCACACTGCTATAAAGAAATACCTGAGACTGGATAATTTATAAAGGACTCACAGTTCCACATGGCAGGGCAGGGGGTGGGGAGGTTACTGAGGAAATTTACAATCATGGCAAAAGGGGAAGCAACCATGTCCTTCTTCACAAGGTAGCAGGAGAGAGAAGAATGAGAGCCAAGCAAAGAGGGAAGCCTTTAAGAAACCATCAGAGCTCATGAGAATTTTTTCACTATCATGAGAATAGCATGGGGGAAAATGACCCCATAATTCAATTACCAGTTTCCTCCTATGAAATTTGGTGATTATGGGAACTATAATTCAAGATGAGATTTCGGTGGGGACATAGCCATATTCCACCCCTGGCCTCTCCCAAATTTCATGTCCTCTCATTTCAAAAGACAATCATGTCTTTCCACAAGTCTCCCATAGTCTTAACTCATTCCAGCATTAACTCAAAAGTCCAAGTCCAAAGTTTCTTCTGAAAAAAGGCAATCCTTCACACCTATGAGCCTGCAAAATCAAAAGCAAGTTAGTTACTTCTTAGATACAATGTACTACAGGCATTGGGTAAATACATCCATTCCAAATGGGAGAAATTGGTCAAAACAAAGGGACTACTGGCCCTATGCGAGTCCAAAATTCACTCAGGCAGTCATTAAACCTTAACATTCCAAAATGATCTCCTTTCACTCTATGTCTCACATCCAGATCATGCTGATGCAAGAAGTGTGTTCTCACTGCCTTGGGCAGCTCTGCCTCTGTGATTTTGCTGCGTACAGCCCCACTCCTGGATACTTTCTCAGGTTGGCATTGAGTGTCTGTGGCTTTTCCAGGCACATAGTGCAAGCTATCAGTGGATGTACCATTCTGGGATCTGGAGGATGGTGGCCCTTTTCTCACAGATCCAGCAGGCAGTGCCCCCATGGTACTCTGTGTGGAGCTCTGACCCCATATTTCCCATCTGCACTGCCCTAGTAGAGTTCATCCATGAGGGCTCTGCCTCTGCAGCAAACACCTGCCTGGACATCCAGGCATTGTTATACATCCTCTGAAATCTAGGTGGAGGTTCCCAAACGTCAATTTTTTACTTCTGTGTACCCACAGGCCCATCACCACATATAAGTGCCAAGGCTTGGGGCTTTTATCATCTGAAGGAATGACATGAGCTGTATGTTGGCCCCTTTTTGCCATGGCTGGAACTGAAGCAGCTGGGATTCAGGGCACCATGTCCAGAGGCTGCACAGAGCAATGGGGCCCTGGCCCCAGCCAGGAAACCATTTTTCCCTCCTAGACTTCAGGTCTGTGGTAGAAGGGGCTGTCATGAGGGTCTCTGGAGACATTTTCCCCATTATTTCGGTGATTAACACTGGCTCCTCATTACTTATGCAAATTTCTGCAGCTGGCTTGAATTTCTCCTCAGGAAATGGGTTTTTGTTTTCTATCTCATTGTCAGGCTGCAAGTTTTTCAAACTTTTATGCTCTGCGTCCTCTTGAATGCTTTGTTGCTTAGAAATTTCTTACACCAGATATCCTAAATCATCTCTCTCAAGTTCAAAGTTCTACAGATCTCTAGGACAGGGGCAAAATGATGCCGTGCTCTTTGCTAAAGTCATTTGACAAGTCTCTAATAAGTTCCAAGCTTTTTCACATCTTTCTGTTTTCTGAGCGCTCCAAGTCCTAACTTTCCTACATTTTCCTGTGCTCTTCTGAGTGCTCCAAACTGTTCCAATCTTTGCCTGTTATCCAATTCCAAAGTCACTCCCACATTTTTTAGTATCCTTATAGCAACACCCTGCTACCTGATACCAATTTACTGTATTACTTCATGTTCATGTTGCTATGAAGACATACCTGAGACTGGGTAACTTATAAAGAAAAGAAGTTTAATATCCTCACAGTTCCACATGGCTAGGGAAGCCTTCAGGAACTTACAATCATGGTGGAAAGTGAAGCAAACATGTCCTGCTTCACAAGGCATCAGGAAAGAAAAGAATTAGAGCTGAATGAAAGGCGAATCCCCTTGTAAAACCATCAGATCTCATAAGAACTTACTATCATGAAAATAGCATGGGGGAAACTGCCCTCATGATTGAATTACCTCACACTGGGTCCCTCCCAGGACACATGGTGATTATGGGAACTACAGATCAAGATGAGATTTGGGTAGGGACACAGCCAAATCATATCAACTACATAGCTACTCAGAAAAATAAGAATTAGATATTACAAAGATTAGAAACATGAAAGATTTTTTTAAATTATAAAATGTGTTTACTATGGGAAAAATATAATCTTGAGGAGAAAGTCATACTACATAATTATTATAGAAGTCATTTTCACGCTGCCATAAAGAACTACCTTGAACTGGGTAATTTATGAAGAAAAAAGGTTTAATTAATTCACAGTTCCACAGGCTATACAGGAAGCATGGTAGGGATACCTCAGGAAACATACAGTCATGGTAGACGGCAAAGAGGAAGCAAGCAAGTCTTAGAAAGAGAGAGCAAAGAGGGAAGGGCCACACACTTTTATACCATCAGATCTCGTGAAACTCACTCACTATCATGAGAACAGCAAGAGGAAAATCTGCCCCCATGATCTAATCCCCTCCCACCAGAGTGCTCCTCCAATTTTAAAAGAGATTTTGGCAGGGACACAAATCCAAACCATATCCATTACCTATAAAACATAATTACTAATATAATAAATATGCGCATGGGTAGATGACTAGATAAAATACATCAAAATGTTAAAAGTGATTATCTTTAGAAAGCAAAACTAAAAATTTATATTACTATTATTTGTTTAGATGATTTATCTTTTTCCTATTTTTCTAAACAAGTGAATCATTTTAATAGTTTTTTAAAAATTTATTTAAAGTATTAAGTGTCTCACACTTGCATCATGATATGGATTTAGAATTTTAGGTAAAAATAGTTTTTGCTTGCTCCTGAATATACTTCAGCTTTGCCTTCTGCCAAGGATTAGCATTTTGACAAATAATTTTAATATATTTTTCTGACAATACTGTTTTATTTCTTCAGAAATGTTTAAGATTGTCTATAATTTTATTTTTCAGAAATGTTTCCTGTTATCTACAAATGAGTCATAATCATCATCTTGCTTAGCTGTGTATGAATTCTTAATTTATGAAGATTAGGGTTTTTCATCATTATTGGAATTTTTAAAAACATTATATTTGAATATTTTGTTTGCTCATTATCTTTTTCTCTGTTTTTCTTTAGAAAACTTCATAGAATTATTTAAGATTTCAATATCCATCACTTACCTCAGCAAACTTCTCTATAAAATATTTTTCATTTTTATTAATTAATGGGAGAGACACTAGTCTGGACATTATTTTATAAATTATACTTAAATTCCTTTGGCTAGTTAGAAATTTTTATATAATAAATATTTACTTATTTGAAATCTATATGTTTAAATGTAGGCCTTTTCATGCTTCTTATTTTGCAAAGAATTATTTAAGACATTTTTATGGTCTACAATTAATAATTTTTGTTTTCACAGAAAACTATTTTTTTTTATGGATGTGATGTCTTCTCATGCCTCTGAAGCTAAGAAGAGTGCTTGTTTTAAAGTCTCTTATTTGCTTACTAACTCCTTGTTTAATTATTTATAGTTTTGTTTATCATGTTGATGCTTCTCATATATTGTTCTTTTTTTTTTATTTTCATTTCCCAGAAATTGCTGAAGATCATTGGTTTTCTGCTTGCTTTAGCATTTGAAATTCCCTGTTTTCCTATCAGTGGCATTGTTTCACTTTACTATCAAATGCATCTGGTGATTGAGGAAAATGTTCCTAAATTACTGTGGAGAATTAAAAAGCAGGTATTTCATAAATTAAGATTTTCACTTAGAAATAGGTTGTCTCTTCTCTCCTTTGTGATATATGCCTACTTCAAGCATTACTCTTAATCTCAAGAGCATTAATATTAATTTTTAATTAATTAAAAGATTTATTTTAAAATGTTATGGCTAATCCTAAATCATAGGGAAATGTGAACCTATATTCCATCAAGCAAGAAATAGAATATATAGAATAAGATGGATTTCAACACAAAGCAAAACTGAGCTCAGTGGTCCTAGAAACACTCAAATCCAATGTACCAAAAATTACAGCTGTGCTGACAAGTAGACAAGAATGGAGCAGAAAGGTTCATGCTGACTCTGCAGCCCCAGCTGTGCAAGGGCAACATCTGATCCAAGCATCTGTCTGCAGCCCGTTGAGCAGATCCCACAGAATCTAATAAAGATGATAATTGTTTTAAAAAGGCAGCAGGTGCTGAGTGTGTTTCTAAGTTGGCACAATCCTCACCAAGATTTGTTCTACTTTGTATGCCAACATTGGATTTTTTTTCCCAATTAGCAATCACACAGCAATAAGGTAGACTAGCTCAAATTGCACTTCTCCTGGGAGTTAACATTTTATTATTCAACATGTTAATAGACACAAAAGAATATTTCCGAAGAAAGAAGAATACATATTGTATTTTTAGAGTATTAAAGTATGAAATTTCAAAAAAACGTGAAAAGAACAATGTCAAGTATTTCTGGTTTAAAACCCACCTATGTATATGAATTGGTAGATAAAGTCAATGTTATCTCTAAAGGTCATATACTTCTTTTATAAGGACATGGCTTCAGTGCTTTTGAGAGAGTAAAATTACTCAGCAGTGTGTGGCTGTCATCAAGAATATAGATTTTAAGTGTCTAGATCTCTGATAAAACTATGCCACATATCTCTCAAACATAAAAATTAATTTGCAATTTAGGTCATTATATAAGCAGCATTATTTAATGTCTTTCATCAAAAGATGCCATTTTTTTTTTAAAGTAGTCTAAATAAAAAACAATAAGGTTTGGAAAAATCATCTAATTGTTTGACAGTTTGCATCTAACAGGTTAAAAAAAAACATGCTAACTAGAAGGTAACTCTTTAATTAAATGTTTTTGGGTAACAGGATTACAATGAATGCATTTTCTGATAGTTTGTACAAAATCTGTCTAAAACTATTTCATGCACATTTTTACTCAGGAAGAACATTTATGATCAGGGGTTCTTCACTTTAATCCCGACCCTCTCCCCAAGCAATCCATGGGTAGAATTCAAGATATCAGTGAATTCAGTTGGGGAAAAATTATATCATCATATTTACTAATCTATAACTAAAGTTGGTAATTTCTCCATCATAAATGCTAGAAACAAATCATTATCAAAGTTATTTGACTTCATCACATTATAATTGTAGTTGAAAATCTAGAAATGTAGCTTATGCTCCTCAGCACTTTAAAATCATGAAAGTTGTCAGCCCCATTGCTTGATCCTCTTATGTATATTTGATTTATTTTGCTACATAACACACTCACTACAAACTTATTGGTTTAAAACAACATGGGTCAGATGTCCTGGCATGATTTTACTGGGTCCTATGCTCACAAGGTTGCCATCAAATCAGGTTCCTCTAGATGCTCTTCCAGGCTCATATGGTGTTGGCAGGATTCACATTCTTGCAGAGAATGCATGGTGGTTTGCTTCTTTAAGGCTGGCAGGAGAGTGTCTCTGCTGCTTCCAGTCACTAAACTTTAGATCCTCTTTCAAAGGTTTTGCTTTATTAGACCAAATTCACCTAGAATCTTTTTGATTACTCAAAGTGAACTGGGGACTTAATCACAATGGCAAAACTCTCGCTCACCTTGGCCATCTAATCTAATCTAACCTAACCTAACCTAACCTAATCTAATCCAATCTAATCTAATCACTGGAATGACATTCATTGTATTTCATAGATTCTGCTCCTATTCAAGGAGAACAGGTTATTTATCAGGGGGCAGGAATCCTGGGACAATGTTACAGTCCTTTCTACCATATTATATGCACTACCATATTATATGAAATATACAAATAAAGAAGCACATATATTGCAACATCACAATTTTAAAAATATTTCCATAATTTTATTTCAATAAATCAATTTTTTTCATCTTATGCATATTTTATGTATTTAGAAACATATTGCGAGAGGAGTGCCATAGGTTTGAATGGGCTGTCAAAATGATGTTTAGAATATAAAAAGATTTAAATACCTGTTCTAAAAGCCATTTACTCAATTGCTCAGTCCAAATTTAGAATTCATTTGGCTTCTACTTTTCCAATAACAGACATTTAATATACCAGTTTGTCCTGTCAGCTCTCCCTTCAAAATGTATCTTAAATTTAAGCATTGCTATAACTTTTAACATCTATTCCAAATTATGCCTCAATTATCTCTCGACTATTACAACAGCCTTCTAAGTAGGTTTCTTGCTTTTATTCTTGTTTTTTTTCTTTACATATGATTATCTTTTTAAATAATGTAAATCAAATCAGGTCCCAGGATATCACTCATTACATCTGAGGAGCAAATACTTTTATTAACAGAATAATGACCTCCATCCTGCCCATCAGCTCTTAGTTGCCATGCCTTAATCTTCAGAATCTGTGAAGAGTTACATAGCAAAAGGGACTTTACAAATGCAATAAAGTTACAGACATTAAGATAGAGGATTAACCTGAATCATCCACATGAGCTCAGTCTAATCATATAAGCCCTGACTGGCAGAAAACTTTCTCTGGCTGAGGAGAGATGAGGCAGACACACAGAGGAGACCAGAAGGGCTCAAAGTGCAAAGAGGACTTGGCATGCTGTTGCTGACTTTGAAGATGGAGAAAATGGGCCTTAAACTGAGGAATGCAGGTGCCCTTTAAAATGGCACTCAGCAAATCTCCAGCAAGGAAACACGGGGACCACAGTTCTACAATAGCATAAGATTTAATTATACCAAAACCCCAAAGGAGCTTGGAAGAAGATTCTTTCCCAGAGACTCCTGCTGACACCTTGATTTTACAGGCTTAGTGATACATGTGCCAGGCTTCTGACCTACAGAGCTATGAGAAAACAAATTTGTGTTTTTATAAGACGCAAAATTTGTGGTAATTTGTTACAGAAGCAGTAGAAAACTGATAAAATGATCCATATGGGCATAGGTAGCTAAGTCTCTATCTATCTATCTAAAGTGATTACCAACTCATTCATTCCTCACTTACTATGCTTGGCCACATGTGTCTTTTTTCCTCTTAAGCCTATAAATTTGTGATATTTATTACATAGCAATAGAAAATTGATACAATGGAGATATTTGTGTTGACATTATCTAGTAGCCATAAATACTTAACAATATATTTGTCCTAGACAGTGAAGAAACTCCTAAGCAGCTTTGGGAATCTGATACTAATAGATCTAACTTCATTTTGAGTTACCTATTTCTATTCGAGGAATGATAGAAACTTTTAAACCATTATATTAAGTTCTTAGATATTTCATCCCTTAGAGAAATGAATAAGGACTTTGAAGTCCAACAGAACTTTGTTCAAATCGCAATTTTGTAACAGTAGGCAAACCCTTTAATACTGCAGAATGTCACTGACCTCATTTGTAAAACAAGGATAATCTTTAATGAGGGTAGTAGTTAGGAAAAAACAGAGTCATCATATTCATATCTCACTTACCACAATGCCCAACACCTAAGAGGCACTCACAGTGTTAGTTTTTCTACCCTTATCCCAGAGATTAGTAAGAAACATAATAAAGGGTTGTAAAAAGTCACTGGGTGAAAATATCACTTAGATACAGCAAACTCCAGTGGACAAGCAGGCTGGTCACTAAATTCCAAACACAGACAATTACCTGCAGCTTTTCAGATCACACATTTGTTTTCTTTTGAGATTTCCTATGCAGTATATAAACTCAGCAAGGTATTAATTCATTCTGCATCATTTATTTATAAATGGGAATGTCCAATATTTTACCAGACATTTTACCACTTTTCATGTTATTACTTTTTATAATACCCTCTTAAGTACCTACAATCTAAAGAGATTATGATCTCTAGCCTCTGAATATTCAGAATCACCATGCAATCAGTCCCTCACTTGCAGTTTATTTCTCAAATGATTCGCAATATTCCCTGCACCTCCTGTTATTTAAAAAATAAAAAAGCCCTTTATTTTAAAAAAGCTGAAATCTTTTTATTAATACATCAGGATATATACAGACAGCTGTTTCTAAAGCCTCTCATTTTTAAGGTGCTTGAAGTAATAAAGTCATGTATAATTATAATTCTAACCATTTTATATCTTTAGCAAATGACCAATTTTTGTCTTAACTTCTGACAAAAGTCCCCGTTGGCACAAGTGAGCCCAAAGTCTTAATTATACCAGTGTAAAATAGAAACAAAGACGTTTCAATGAGAGCATCTTTTCTTATGCATGGTTAATTGCCACTTCACAATAAAACAACTAATGTCCAAATAAATAATAAACTTTATTTTTTTTCTGCAGCATACTAATCTTCACCTTTCAATGCAATAAAACAATACAGGGCCTAGGTTTTTAAAAATTTATTGTTTGGGTCATTTTATGTTTATTATAGTAACTTAGTCTAAGGATCCATCGAAATGAGAAAAAAATAGGGTAAATGCCAAGGGACATCTCTATTTTTCTGGAAAAATTTTTCCACTAAATTCTCAACTCATATAATATTCAAAAAGTTAAGAAGAAAAAAGTAGGTGGGGCATGGTGGCTCATGTCTGTAATCCCAGCACTTTGGGAGGCTGAGGCAGGTGGATCACCTGAGGTCAGGAGTTCCAGACCAGCCTGGCCAAGATGGTGAGACCCCGCCTATACTAAAAATACAAAAATTAGCCATGCACGGTGGTACATGCCTGTAATCCCAGGTACTATGGGATGGGAAGGGTGGGGGTAGGGGGATGAGAAAGTAGAAATGCTTGAATTCAGGAGGCGGAGGTTGCAGTGAGCAGAGATTGCGCCACTGCGTTCCAGCCTGGGCAACAGGCTGAGGCAGGAGAATCACTTGAGCCCAGGGGTGGAGGTTGCAGGAATTGGAGAGTGTGCCACTGCACTGGAGCTTGGGCAGAGAGTGAGACCCTGTCTCAAAAACGAAACAAACAAACAAAACAAAAAATGTATTTAATAAGTTAAATCACTTCTAGGAAATTGCTAAGGGTGAAGACAAAGTTTTAGCTAACACAATATTTAACAGAATATTTTATAATAGTGCAAAATATAAAATTATTTATGTAAATAAAACATTAGGGATATATTGTTGAATATTAAGATGACACTGACATTAATTAAGGGAATTCTCATGGGTTCCTACTGATTGACTTCTGTATCTATACATTGTCATCCTTCCAGTTACTGTGTGTGAATTGATCTGGTTTCCTATCTTGCTGCTGACCACTTTGTATGTATATTTTTCTACATTTTGCTCAATGACACATAATTACTATGTAATAGAGATAAGATGATATCCAGAAATTACTTTAATTGTTGAAAGGTATTTATTCAAACTCCAATTAACATAAATTTCAAAATGAGGCAGGTAAATGCATTAGTATCTGATATTCTATTCTCTTTTTGAAGAGTTTGCTTAATTATCTGATTTCTTCTATCATGTTATTTCTGGATATGCAAGATAGCCATAAAATATTTGTCATTAAAAAACTCTCTTGGCCTAACAGAATCATATGATTATTGTCTAATAGCTCTGGTTCATTTTCTAACAATATTTCCTGAAAGAGTTATCCACACTCCCATAACATTTTTCCTACTCTTTTTCAGACTTACATAATTTGCATTTTTATTCACACTGCTCTTTTGAAATAAATTTTATTAGTGACCTCCTGACTAAAACCAATGGTCAGTTTTCAGTTCATATCTTACCTTGACACATGGGCAGTATCCTACACATTTGTAGACTCTCTTCTTGAATCTCCACACTTGCCTTCTGCAAATTGATCACTTTTGTTTCTCTTTCTGTCTCAGTGTGCTTTACTTTTGAACCTCTACTGTATTTTCTTCTCATAAACTCAACCCCAGCAGTAGGTGCAGTAGGTATGCCCCAGGTATCAGCTAGAGGACTTCATCTCTATTCTGTTCACTCTTATTCTCTAGACTGTCTCAGCTAATCTCATGGGCTATAAATGCCACAGCTAAGCTGAAGACACCCAAATTAGTATCAGCAGGATCTCTTCACTGAATTCAGACTTTTATAGGGAAGTGCCTACTTAACACTGGGATATGTAATAGACATACAAAACATTACATATCCAAAATCAAACCCCTGAACTTTCTGCCACTTCCAAATCTGCCTGCTTTTCCCTCAACAGTCCTCTTTTGGGTATAATGAAAACTGTTTTTAACTACCCAGACCAAAAAAGAAATCTTTATGGTTTGTTATGACTTATCTATCTCACTCTCAACATTCAATTCAGCAAAAAAAAAATTGTATTAAAGCCATTTAAAAATATACATCCAGAACATGATAGCAAATATCTCCAGCTACCACCATGGGCCAAGTCAACATGACCTAGTCTTGCCTTCTATATTGCACTAGACTCCTAACTGGTTTCTGTGCTCTTTCCCTTGTCCCACTGAGAGTCTATTCTCAGATAAGTGTTTACCATCTTAGAGTAAAAGACAACTCCTTATTTGTCACCAAATCCCCACATATTTTATTCCCCATCACTACTACTACCATTCTGACTTAGCACCTTAATTCTAACCCTTGACACCAAATCCTAAACTTTCCACATTAAACATGTATTTCTATTGTAGCAAAAATAATCCAACAAAAGTTACTTAAGTTTTTGATATTTTTGCTCTTTTGCCATCAAATGGCTCAAACCCTGTCACTTATTAAAGTTTCTAATTCTAGATTATTTGCTATGTATCAAATAATGTGGCAGGCATAAAAAGTGTCAAAATGTATACAGCATCATTCAAAACATAAATATTACTACTATTTATTATATATGAATAAGTGTGAAGGCATTGTCAATGTCTGAATTATTTTTCATGAAAAATCAATCATTTCAACTCCTTCTTATGAAATTATTTTCAATCTCTTAGTTTATGTATCAATTGACCTTCATCTAGAATACTGAATATTATTCCAGCATTATTTCCTACTAGTGTAAATGTTTCTTCGTGTTTCACTTTGTCATGAAGACATATACATCATTTCTTAAATATTATCTATAGATTTTTCACATTTAATTTTTCTCAGTATATTCCTACAAATGAAATATCATTTCTCTCTACATATATGTGAACCCTAAATATTCTTCATAGTCCACCTAAGATTGTAGCTTCTCTACTGAATTCTCCAATTTTGAATAACCTTTCTTCTTATGACCCCTTTGTAAAGACTAAGCATTTTTACATGCATCTTCTTAAATTATAGCTATATGTATTCATAACCCCCACAAAATAATGATATGTTTCAAAGGAATCTCTATGACAGAAGTTATAATGCTATGAGCTTGAGCTCTGGTTCCAAAAAACACTTCTGTTCACATCTCCTCTTTGCAGGTAAAGCACTCTACTAGTCAGCATTCTCCAGAAGAACAGAACGAACAGGACATATGCATACACATACACAAACATGTATACACACGCATATTTATATACACACTCACACAAACATGCACACACACATATATACAGAGAGAAAGAGAAAGAGGGAAGAGAGAAAGAGAAAAATATTAAAGAACTGGGAAAGGGAATTGTAAGGCCTTGTACATCCAAAATTCACAGGGTAGGCTGTAGGCTGAAGACGTAAGAAAGGGCTCTAATTCAAGTCCAAAGACAGTCTGCTGGCAGAATTTGTTCTTCAGGAGACCTCAGTCTTTTTCCATTAAAGCCTTATCATGATTAGATAAGGCCTACCCACATTATGGAGAATGATCTGCTTTATTCAAAGTCTACTGATTTAAATGTTTGTGTCAACTAAAAACAGCTATAAGGAAACATAGAAAAATGTCTGACCAAATATCTGGCCTAATCAAGTTGATATCTAAATGAACCGTCACCAATACAATACGACTTTGGTTCCAGCTAATTAAAATTTTTAGCTTTCTGCTTCTTCGAACCTTATTTTTTCTTGTTACTGGGAATATTTGAATATGTAGCATATGCAAATTATCTGGCCCAGTAATAGAACAGGCACTCAACAAATATCAACTGCCCCTTCTCCCTTTAAGCACATGGAATTGAATATAACTATTGGTTTCTCTATGTGTGTATGTGTGTATATTTGTGCCCATATGTGTTTAAGCACTTTGCTAAATGTTCATCTCTATGCTGGGGACTTTAACAGAAGATAAAATTCTTACTGTCAATTAGCTAATGAGCTCTCAAGGAATGAACTAATATGCTTCATATAGAAAGCAATCTATAAAAAGATGCCAGGTTGAACATAATTGCATATTATGAAAGGGTATAGTTTATGATCCAGTTGGTTAGTATCAGCTGAGTAATGTTACTGAAGTACAGTTTACAAAATAAATTAATCAAAACCATCCTGGGCTTATAAACTTGGAATTGTTGGAAAGCAGAATGGGAAAGGAAAATATTAATAGAAAGGAAAAGAGCTGAGGACAAAGCCTGAAGGTTAAATGACCTTGGTGTATGATAACCAGAAGTAGGGGAAGGCACTAACAGTTATTAAGTACCTGTGGAAACTGTTGCTGGGTACTTCATAAGTTATTCTTATTTTTGTAAGAAATGAAGAAATTGAGACTTATAAAAGTTCAGAAATTTGCCTAAGGTAATAAATGTAAGAAGTCCATGAACAATTTATGATGCATATTAATGCAAAAGTTTCTAGAATTCCAACTTACAAAGACATATGCTCTCACTGTAACAGCCTCCTTGTGAACAGAAATATGAGTCAAAAATATCAGGTTAGTTTACTTCAACAGTTAAACACAAATGTTGTTAGCTCTAAATCTCATGGCATTATGTAGGAATTCCAGTCTTTTACCAGAAATTTTATGTATTTCTTAAATCACTAAGAGATAATTGGTGAGTATCTATTAATCATTTTGGGCTGCATTGCTTCTGGCCTTATGAATCTGGATTCTGCCACAGCTGGCTTTTGCCACTTCAATTTGGTACCACAGAAGATCTCCCTCCATTACTGTTATGATGGCTCTTCAGAATCTTTTAAAATGTAAACAAAATAGTTGCCCACTTTACTTTGATCAGTTGTTTATTATTATTAGTATGTGTGTGTGTCTGTGTGTGCACATACGTTGGTATAGTGATAAGATACCCCAAGATATAAGGAATATAATTTGATGCTTTAGAAAATCATTAGAATTTTGCTAGTTTTTGATGGGATATGGTTCTAGAGGAGGATTTTAGGTAACTTAAATAAATAACAATATAGATATTTTTGGATCCCCAGATATTTTTGACTAACATTTCTGTTCATGAGGAAGCCATCTGGGATACTAAAAATCTGTATACAACATTTATCTGCATATGGAAAATTTTTACATCTATACCACTACAATTCTACAATTTGGGGAATAGCAAAAGACTTTGAATGGATGGAATTTTGCATTGTTTCAAAAAGGCCTTATTCTCTCTCTCTCTCTCTCTCTCTCTCTCTTTCTGTGTGTGTGTGTGTGTGTGTGTGTAAATCTTTGAGGTAATTTTAGTAATTTTTTAACTCTACATATTTCTAAAAATAAGTGAACTTAATTCTGAAGAACAGATAGTGGCCCAAGTTTTCAGCAAGCCAGAAGTTAATAATAATCCTATTATGCCATCTTGAAAATACCATCAGCAATTTTAGATGATATGTGAGCATGGCCTTTTGACTATGATAAAAATGGTCTCTTACTGGAACTGCAGTCCCACCATCTGGCCCCCAGAAATTAAACTCTTAACTCAGGTTGTAATACCTGTGACTATTCCCGAAGGCACAGAACCAAAAGGGAATTGATGGAAATTACCTAAAGCCAAAATATATTAGCGACTTTTTGAACACCAGAAAATATCAGACTGCAATGTCATTAATACTTTTAAATAGTGCTTCAGTGACAACTTTGCTCAAAAGAGAAAATGACTTAAGCTTCACACTTGGGAGTCCTACACATATGACCAATTTAAATTACAAATTTAAAACTCACATGGACTTCACTGATTAAAAGCCTCCTTCACTCCCTAACCATTCAAGAGGCTTGTACAGACTAAAAATATGTTCCAAGTTTGAATGAGCAGCACAAATAAAAATTACCCTCTTCAAGGGAACCAGTTTACCAAAGAAGGTGAAAGAGCCAAGATTCAGACTGTTCCTACTTAGTTCTTTGGGATCCCTGGAAAACCATTACCCACTTAGGTCCTTCAACATTTGTGGGACAGATTCTATTGGGAAGCCTCCCTCTGGCCATCCACCAAAATCACTATTTCTCTATAGGGAGTGTAAGGCCCAAGGAATGGAAGTCTAGTGTCTTGGCTTTTTTAAAAAGGCAACATACTAAATTGTGCATGCTTTCTTCCTATTTTGTCTTTCCCTTATTTAAGCACAGGTTTAGGGTTTACGTTTGCTATTAGAAGGGAAGATTTGTTATAGGACAGGAAGTACATACATTAGAATACCCTTATTGGAAAAAGCAAATCCCAATAGTAGCTGAAAATAATTCCTTACTGGCTTGATAGAAAATATTTAGAGGAGTCCATCAAAAAAATATTAGGTTAGTGCAAAAGTAATTGCTGTTTTTGCTATTAAATAAAATGGCAAAAACAGCAATTACTTTTGCACCAACCTAATAAATTGAGGAATATTTCTTGCTCACCTGAGTTTGTAGAGTGGAAGAATTTAGTAACATAGTCATTTACATGTATGCATATAGCCCTTATAATTTCCTTTCTAGTATCCACACGGTTCTCAGGATCATTACTCTACTCTGATTCATAGCCGTCTCCACTGTGGACTCCTACTCCTGAATCTGACTCCTTTGCCAGGGTTCATTCATTCACAGTAGATTACAGTTCCACTTGACTTTAGATTCTTTAAGAAATCCTCCATCTCAGGGTAAGCATATAAATCAGAATTTATGTGTTAAACAGTTCCTGCATCAGTTTCATAAGACGTTAAATATGTTTACACAAATTATTGGATAGGTAGTAGGAAAAGAGGCTAGACAGACACACCTGAGCAGCTGAATTTTATCATTCCTTAAATATGTACTATATATTAGAGAGGGTAGACAGGGGTAAGAGAGAGGTTAGGGGAAAAGAGATTAAGAGCTAGAAGTCTGAGAAACTAGAAACAATTTGCAGTCAAGGTAGACAGAAGGGATGATATACTTAATAATTGCCAGGTTGCACGCATGGATACCTACATGAATAGATGTGAAGATAATAGAAATTTAAGAGCTAGGGAGGTGTCTAAGTTTATAAAGATAAGGGAAGACAAGCTTTAGAAATGTTGAATTAAAGATGATATGCATTTAAACAGCATTTTTTGGCATCAGTGGTGAACGTGAATTTAACACTTAGAAAGAGATCAAAATTTTACAGAATTAAAGTCATGCTAGAGGAAAATAGTGGCTAGCACAGCATGTGAAGAAAGAAAGTTCAAAGGTAAGACTTCAGAGAGTAATGATAAAAAGAAATACAGATGGCTTGGTAAGCATTAGTTTCATCCAGGCACCTATTTCATTAAAATAATTGGTGGTAGGAATGGGAGGTAATATATAAATCTTGAATACCAGGGTGTTAAAAAAGAGAGAAGGTGATATTAAATTAGATATAGTTATTTGATAATATGCTGTAATAAAAACAAAAGAACAAAATAATTGAAGCAGGTAGAAATTATGAAAACAAAAATCAAGTATTTCAGAGACAATCTTGTTAAGACCTATCAACCTTGAGATAAATGAAACAAATCAAAAAAGAAGCAGATCAATAATTCAATTTGAGAAAGTTAGCTAATAGTATAAGCCATATATATATCCAAAGTGGTGTTGATTTTTGTTTCTCTATGTATGAGTGATTTCCAATTAGTAAAATGTTTAGTACATAATTACATTTCACTTTATTTCATTCAGTTGAACAGGCTACTTTCTCATGAAAGAAAATAATTTCCAGAACTTTTTTGGGATTGTAATGTATCGTCTAAATAAACACTTTCTGAAAAAGCAGTGCTATTCATTTTTGTGGTTTGTATTCAGTAGGAACTTTCTATTCTTTTTGTTTTCTTTGTTATTTATTGAAATACTGGCTGCATACAGAGTCCTCATAATTTTATTTCTCTAGAAATTTTATTAATAGATTCTGTATTACTTAAAAAGCCATCAATGATTGAAGGTAAAAAAATACAGTAACGTGTTTTGAATTAAGTAGGAGCTAAATTAATTGAATAATGTAAAAGATGGAGGGAAACTACTCAGTCTGAAGAAAACAGCTTCAAATGCCATGGGTTGTGGATGAGCTTGACATATTTGAGGAAGAGAAGTCAAGTCACAATGAGTGTGTGGAAAGAGTGGAATGAAACAAAATATTGTACAAAAGAGAAACAGTCAAATAAAAACTCACACAAATCCCAACTTCTTAATAAATAATCCTTCTACTGAAGCTGAATTTAAACCTCAAAGGCTCCAAGTAATGAAAAGTCAATAGTGCTTTTTCCTCATTTGTAATTCAATATTAAAACAATAAATTCTATATTGTAACATTAGTGTATGAAAGTCTAATAAAACACTTTCATTTCCCATGATGACTGGCATGCACTAAAAGTAGCTCATCTGATACTGTTTCCTTCACACTTCTTTTCGGCTGACACAGACCTGTGACATGGGAAGCATGGTATCCAGCTGAATATTTGCTTTCAAGTTGCCTTGTAGCTTATAGAAACTACTGGACACAGTCATGGTCGGTGAGGCATCATCAACAGTCTTTTGGGGAGTTGTGGCCAATCATTTGCTTTCCTGACTAAGAAGCAATGAAAATCAGTGACACCTGCCATACTCAGCCAGCCTTTCTTTCTTGAATATGGATATGGAGGTTCCAGCAGAAACAGTCATCTTGCAATCAAGAGACTATAAATTAAGAAAGCAGGGCTGTAAATTCTAACACGGTGAAGCAATAAGAAAACTCTGAGTTTCTGATAGTGTCACTGTGCAACAAAACCAATGCCAATCGTAGTATTTCTCCTGACTTCGTTTAGGTAAGTAAACTAAACCATATGTGTTAAAACATTGTTGTCTGAAATTTATTTAATGTTAAATTTAAAACTCTGTTGTATTTTTAACAATAATATAACTGTGATAAGCATTTGTAGATAAATAATTTGATCTTTTGAAAATCAAATATCTAATACTGAGTTTTACTTTCTCATTTTTACATGCACACTGTACTTGTGCTCAGTGTACATTAACACAGAAAGCAACATTCATTGAGTTCTTAGGAGAAGTCAGGCTAAGCCTTTAAAGCTGGTCAAATAACCAGCTTAGCAACACTGTGAAGCTGGTGTTATCAACATTCAAATTTTATAAATAATCTGAAAATCAGAATGGTAACCAACTCAAGACCACACAGTTTATGAGAGGCAGAGTGAGGTTTGAACAGAGGTTTGCCATCCTCCAGGACCCCTATTTCTGTCATTGTTCAGAAGACTTTAGTGCCTAAAATGAGTGACCTATGTGAATACACAAGGATTAATGAAACAAGCTAATGAGATTTTATGTACATTTGATTTTTTATGGGAAAAAGAAGGACTAGCTCTAAGGATACACACACACACACACACACACACACACACACACACACACACACACTTATGTATATGTCCAAGTTAAGTATTTTAGTTTACTTTTTGTAGCTGTCTACATAATAATTACTCACTCAGGATATAACTATAATACCATAACAATATGCCAAATATTACTGCCATTGAAACTGAAAATGACCACATAAGATATATGTTTAATTTTTTGTGAAAGCTACTTTAAGAGAGAAATTACTGGCAGATTGGTAACAGCAAACTAGCAGGTTTTCTGCTAATTAGATAAATTGGACACAGCATGCTTCTGTTTGTTTTGGAACCAAAGTTTGTAGAAACATTTGAACACAAGGATGACAGCTGTCAAGTGCTCTTCTTGAGTTAGAGGTTTCCTTGTTGCTCTGGAATAATTTTAGTGTGTTTTATGCCCAATAAACTGATGACAATCTATATTTTAAAAGAAAATGAGTGGCTATAGGACTGCATGTTCAATACCACATAATTCAATACCATATAATTATGCAAATCACTAATTTGATAGAAAACAGCCTTTAAACAAATGAGTTAGTTAGACTACAATATATTCAAAATAAAACTCTCTTTCTCTCCTTCTTTCTCTTTTCCTCTTTGTCTTCAATGGAAAGGGAGGTGGGGATTGTTAAAGACCTGATTGTATTGTCTGTGTTCTCTCTCTTTAAAAACATATTTCCTTTCTTTCTCAAATTTGCTATAGGCAAAATAGTCTGATAGTAAACTGATAATTCAAGTCATGATTAGACACAATGTCAGAAGGCTGCATAATAACTAATATTCTACATAAATGGGATTGTAATGTAAAAGAAACATTTTAAATTAGAGTTAGACAAAAAGACACAAATAAAAATAACAAAAAGGGCATTAGAATCAGGGTCTTTGAAGTGATTTACATTAGTCACTGGTGAATCTTCAGCCCAATAAATATAAACATCTGCTGTAGTTTTTCCCTACTGGTTTTTTATCTGAAATGCTTTGCCAACAATTATGGCCTTCACTTTTGTGGTTCTCTTTGTCCTTTGTTCTAGCAAGATTTCGTTCAAATAACAAACAAATAAAGAAAAAGAACCCAAAACAAACTAATTTTAAAAATAAAGAAATTTACATGCTGACATAATTAAGAAGTCCTTTCCTTCCTTTCCTGTCTTCCTGAGTTTTCTATGATCTGCGACTTGTTGACTTAGCTGACTTGAACACTAGCATCAGTATTGATGTTGCATAACTGCCCCTGCTTGGGTCCTCCATTTGATTGCTCTTTCATTTGCTCTGTGATCTACGTGGAGGGTAAAAATGTGCATAAAACAAATGATCCACCTCAAATAAACTTGTTATCATTTTAGACATCTATTCTAGCTATAGTTGGATAGCTGTGAAAAAAAAGAGAGATTGGAAAGAAGGAGAATGTGTCTTTCATTCTACTTGACGTAGCATGAACAGTAGGAAAGCAGATGAGGATGTACCCTTCATTGCACAGTTGTAAACAGCATCAGAATGGGCTGAACTGATTTGTAGGGAAAGCAGACTTTGAAGGACTGCCCTTCGTGCTGTTCTTGTAGGCCATAACTGAAAGCTCCAACACAGCAGTGTGCATGCAGACCCATCTGCCAGCAATTGACATTTAGAAAATAAGAAAGAGTCAAGCATCCCTTCCATCCAAACAGGACAGAGTGCTGGCTAAAGAGTGTGAATGTCTAGAAATGTGGTAGACTAACTGTAGCACTTTCAATGGAAAACAGCAGAGAGAAAAATTAGTTCCCTGAATACTCAAACCTAGGATGGGGATTATTAAACCTACAGAAGCAATTAATAGTCATGGAGAATAAATGTGAAAACTGCCTGTATGTTTGGAAGTGGTGTCATGTGAAAGACAGGATATAACTTGTTCTGCGTGGCTCTCAAGTTGAAGCTGACCTGGCATTAATTGTTTAGATGGAGCATAATTACATTATGAATATAGGAAGAATATTAATTAGAATTATCCCAGAATGAAATGCAGTATCATGTAGTCATGGAAAATAGAGAATTTTCCAACACTGGAAGTCTTTATGAAGACACTCGTATAGTGTACAAACTATTTCATTTTTGGTGTATCTTTTTTCAATAGTGACTAATTCGTGCATTAAATATGAAATAAAGACAATGAAACTAACCCTGCCTTCTAATAATTTTATACAACTTATTATTAATTAATCACTGTATTCCAAATACAATTAAATGATGCGTAGGCCTCATGTAGTTGGCATGAAGCAGGAAGAAGTTTCAAAGGAGAAACCAAATCTGTATTGCGCATTGGCAAAGAAATTAACATTTCTGTAATAGTAGTGACATGGGGATAAGTAGCCTTATTTTGTGGTCTACTAGAGAGAATTTTTCCCTAATTCTTATTCTACAAATAATTCTTATATTTATTTTGCTTTCTCCAGTAGTAATCAGCCATCAAATCATCCTGGTCTAACTTGTGAAGTATTTCTTAATTCTTCAACTCCTTAATGTCTTTCTCCAATCCCTCTACACCCCAGACCAGGTCTTGCTCTGTCACACAGGCTGGAGTGCAGTTGCACGATCTTGGCTCACTGCAACCCCCGCCTCCTGGGTTCAAGCAATTCTCTTGCCTCAGCCTCCTGAGTAGCTGGGACCACGCCCAGCATTTTTTTTTTCTTTTAGGACAGGTGGGGTTTCATCATGTTGGTCAAGCTGGTCTTGAACTCCTGACCTCAAGTGTTCTCTTTGCCTTGGCCTCCCAAAGTGTTGGGATTACAGGTCTGAGCCACAGCACCTGGCCTTTAATCTCTTCTTAATCTCTATTTTCAACTCTGATAATTTAGGTTCTCATCATGTTTTGTCTAGATTTTAGCCTTCAGAATTTTTTCTACCTCCTGAAAGAGACTCTCTTCTTAACTACACTTCAGTCAGGCTCCTCTAAATCCTTTCTCAACTAGGTTTTCTCCTTAGGTCTTATCTTCCAGGACAACAATCCTGCTAATTCAGTTTAGTAAGAATCTCCCACTCAGATCACCCTGACCTGCCTCCAGCAAGAATCTTGTCAAGTTGTTTTATCCAGAATCCTCCCTTAGCCCTGATATTTTCTTTTAGTAATTTTCCATTCAATAACTTCCACCCTGCTACTTGGCAAAAAAATTCCACTTTCTCTTATATGCAGAGTTGAGCCCAGTTTCTCTCCCCTATTGCAAAATTTAATTGCAGTAGTCCCTTTAATAAAGCCCTCCTTACACTCTCTTGAATAAATGGAAGAATAATTTTTCTTCGATACTCCCCACTGTGTAAACCAAATGAGCTATTTAAACTCAAATCTGTGTACATCGTGGTTTCACATAAAATTATTTGTTTCCCCACTTTCCATGAAAAATGGTTTCTAAACTTTTCTAGATGTAAAATGAGTTGTTCAAATAAAAAATTAATTGGGAAGTGTAGTGAGTTGGAGGAGGACTGAACATGTAGAACAAGAGATAATTTTGGGGGCTGTGATATTAAGTATGATACTATAATGGTATGTAGGATACAATGAATTTGTCAAAACTCATAGGATTTTACAGTGAAAAGGCTTTTGAAAAACAATGAGGAGGTCCAAAGATGAAATGCAGAATGTGACAAAGCAGCCTAACTGTAGTGTAACTGTGCTAAAGATGAATGTTTATTAGCTAAAAATCCTCGCTCTTAAAATATTAACTTCTACTTGATTATAAAACTACTGAATAATTCTTTTGAGAACCATTTGATTTTGACATTTTGAAATGTGTTATCCCAGATAACAATTGCAATTTTATGCCAATTTTTCACTGCAATTTGTATATATCTTCAAGAACACTCTGATTTTCAAAGATAAATCATTGTGAATGATTATGACAATGCCAAATGTACTTACGACATCTGTAAGCTAGTAGTAGCAAGATGGCTTTTAATTAGACTAATCTAGAAGTTTAAAAAATATGTCTTTTTATATGTCAGTGTTGCCTTACTAGTTTTCTCTAATTAGTAAATATTCAATTTTATGGAGTTTATTAATAAATTCTTCAACAAATTTAGATTTTTTTTCCAGGGTGGGGGTACCTTTCTAATGTATTGTATCACTTTTGATGTCTAACAGTAATATTTTTAAAATCTCAGATATTGCATTTCTTGTATTTTTTTCATGAATTTATACGCAATTTTAAAAGTCAAATTGCTCATTGAGACTACACATTCTTTTAATGCCTTTAAGGGATTGTATGTCCCTATGCAAAGATTGTAATATTGCAATAAGAATCATTAAATTAAGGTCATTCAGATAATTAAAAATATCAACTACAAGTTGTTTAAATAATGTTATATTTTGGAATTATTTGAGTAATCGTTTTTTAAAACAGTAAGAAAAACATGGTGACACTAGAAAAACTCTAGTTAGAAAACATTGGCAGGGTGAGGTGGCTTATGTCTGTAATCTGAGCACTGTGTGAGGCTGAGGTGGGGGCATTTCTTGAGGCCAGAAGTTTGAGACTAACTTGGATAAAACAATAAGACTCTCACCTCCACCAAAAAAAATTTAAAAATATTGGCTGGGCATGGTGGCACATACCTGTACTCCTAGATACTTGGGAGGCTGAGGCAACAGGATCACTTGAGCCCAGGAGTTTAAGATTACAGTGAACTACAATTGTGCCACTGCACTGCAGCCTGGGTGACAGAACAAGACACTTTCTTTAAATTATACACACACACACACACACATACAAACACACACACACAGTGATATATGTATACATATATACATATACAAAGTTACATATTTTATATATATATGAAAACTTTGTAGTGCCACCTTTCCTTAGGACAAGAAATGGACTTCAGTATAAAGAAAAGGAAATTCTGTAAACTGTGTTTCATTTTGCTAGAAATAAATTTAGTAGAGTAAACAATTTAAAAACAGTAAAATTCACAATGTGCTATTATCTAATAGTTTATTACTGTCATTTTTGTAACTCATAATGCTTATCTACACAATATCCTATGAATCCTCAAGGAAATTTCAATAAGAATTTCAATATGAATTGGCAATCCTACAATTGTGTAACATGTTTTTACATCATTGATATAAATAACATGATATTTTATACAATGTAGTTTTTGTGCCAAATATTTATCTAAATAAATAACAAATATTTTATCTTTTGTATACATGCCATGTTTTTATAGAGAGAAAAATGTCATGTAAATCCTAATTTAACCAAATAAATCTCACAAAAATCTAAATGCTCAAACCAAATCATCAGATATGTTAGATGCACAACTGAATCTGTTTAATGTTCGCTCACTGTCTTGCTCTTGGAAGAGAGGTCCCTTCTATAAATTCAAAGCTTCCCCCAGCTAGCCATCTGGTTGGTACCAGTCATCTCTTGTACTGCATAATATTGTATGTTCATTTGTTTACATAGTTAGTAGTGACCAAGATGCCCTTAACTTTCCCTTCAGCTTGACTAAATATAGACAGGAGTCTTTTTGACTCCTTTCTTTTAGAACATTTACTTTAGAGTAAGACCAGTTGTAAATTCTTTCTTTTGCTCTTTGAGATTTAAACTTACAGTTCAGAAGTGTCTTTCTCAAGGAACTTGGGAATCATCCCTTTGAAACACAGATGTCAGAAAGATAACTATCTTATTCCCCTTCTCTATGGGAGGGTAGGACATAATGAGGCTAATAAGCAACATTAGCAAAAACAATGGGTAGCTTTTTAATAAGACATTTAACATAATGTCACAACAAAACACAGACCTGTTCCTTTAAATAAAGGCTTCAGAGAGGTGGAACTGAACTCATCAGCTCCCTGACTGCATTGAGGAGCAGAAGAAAGGACACACAGGGTAGTGAGGAGAGGAAGGTAGAGAAGTTTCAGGAAAGCGGAACTGCAGTGAGAGAGAATGTACACTTATTACAGCAGAGGAAAGAGATGAGAGAGTGCAGAACTACCCATTTAAAACAAAACATAAAACAAACAGGTAAAGGGTAAAGAAAATAGAAGGCAAAACATAAACTAGAGAAAACTACATAACTATGAACTGAAAAACTTAAAGCTAGGAAATTTACAAAATGTTGCTATAAAAATGTAATGAGAAAATCACTATGGCCAATCACAGAAATGCAAAGGTAAAAACAGGAAAGAAAGATGAAACGTAGAATGCAAAATTAAGAAAACAACTAAAGGAAAAAAACGATTCTACTTTAGCGAAAAATATATATTAACTGAAATAAGCAACTAATGACATGTTTGGAAATTAATTTATTGCTATAGAGGAAAATTTTAGAATATTTCCCAAAAGACTGAAGAAATGTCCCAAAAGACTGAAGACCTGTAGAGAAGATGAGAGTCTAGAGCTTTTAGTAAAACAGGTCTTTCACAAGCTTTTGAAAATTTTCTCTCTTTTTCCTTGTGGCAATTGGTATGTTTAGATTTTTTAAATCTTTATGTTAATTAAATAAATTTTTGGGGGGAAAATTGTTTTTCATAGATTCATTAGAAATAATTAATTTTGTTTATTAATATTTATTCACATGGGTATCTGTGATTATTTGCCCATTCTGATCTGTAATTATTATATTGAGATTTGTTTTCTTGATTAGGTTAGCTAATGTATCTACTAATTTTATTTTTTTAACAACAAGCTTCTATTTTAAAATTATTTTTAAATTATTTCTACTTTATAATTCATTAATTTTCAATTTCATTATCATACATTTTTTGTTTCTTTTCACAATATGCCTAAATTCTTAACAAAATATATAATTTGTTAAATTTCCAAGTTAATACTGTTTTTAAAGCTATAAATTATCAACTAAGCCCTGCTTTAGCCATGTAGTAAATACTGTATACTTTGATTTTTCATTTTTATTTTTTCTAACTTGCAATTAAAGCTTGGATGACTTTGTCAAACAACTTTTTTCCTATACAGTTTTTAGAATATTTTTTTCATTAAAGTGTCCTAGAATTTTGATTTTTTAAAAACTATATTTTTAGCCTAATATGTTCTTGTTCTGTAGCTAGAAATTTAATCTATATAATTTCTATTTGGGGAAATATATTTTTTGTAGCTAAATGTATAATCAATTTTATAAGTATTTTACTGACAATTTTAAAGAAAGTCTATATCTGATTGTAGGTTCCAGAAGTTAATACATTACACATTAAAGCTCTATTTTTAAAAATGTTATTTTCATGTAGTTTTGTATGTCATGCGCTGTTAAATAAATGATTTTATGATACTTTTATATTTCTAACACTCTGCTCATTCTCTACAATTTTTTATAGATTTTAAAGACTTCACATTTTATATCAAGATTATATATTAATGTGATATCAATATTTTCCCTTTTTAAACTATTAATCAATATTTTAGCTTTCTACCCGATCATCTTAAAACTTTGTTTTTAATATATATTCTATAAATTTTAGATTTAAAAATTCAATTGAACTATCTTTTTTACAAGAAAAAATTGGCTTATACCATTATTATTTGTTGAAATTTTAAGTACCTTTGCCCTCTGTTCTTTGATATTACCTCATATAAATTTTTTAAAAAATCTTCCTCTATTTTCTGTGTTTTCTTACGTCTTTGGTTGTGTCTCTGGTTATGCTGAGCTCTGATGAATTATTTGAAGGGAGATAGGAAAGAAGAGTAGAGACCATTTTAATAGTTTTTAAAGTTTGCCAGGCAAGTGAACATTGTGGGCTGGATTAATGTTAGCTATGTCAATATAAAACATAATACACATTTATGCGTGTAAATCTACTAAGGATGAATAACACCCTGTTCTGGTCATTATTTCAAGTACTGAACAATATTATCACATTTTATACTCCCACAATGATATAAGCTAATATTTGCCCCACTTTATCAATGGGAAAAACTGATGTCCAGAGAAATCACTCATTTCATAATAGAGTGTCCTGGGATTTGAGCCCCAGCAGTCTAGGTTCAGAATCCACCTTCTTAACCCCTGTATTGTAAGTAATCATGCTATTTATGCCTGAGCTCAGGGTGATTCTATTTAATTACTTATTGCTTTTGAATAGGAAATGCTTTTTACCAGCCTAGGTATTTGTTGAAAAGTAGTCTTGATAAGGAACTGGGAAATATGCTGTGGCTGAAACTACCTCCAATTTGGGATAATGATGTGACTCATAATGCCATCATACCGTGAATGAGGCAGATAATGATCAGTGTTCTTCCACAGTGTGTAGTCCCATTGGACAAATGAAAAAAAGTCTTCCTGGTTCCCAGACAAACCCCACTTATTTCAGGTTATTTATTTTTTACAAGTAATTGAGTCAATTTATTTTTTTCTCGACTGACAGTAATTAGAAGTTCCAGAATAGACTGTCACCCAGTGTGTTTTCTTCAAGCCACCACACTGACAATATGTAAAGATGGCATGTCTGCAGTTTTTTCCCCCACTTCCACTTTTCCTATTATTCCACAGAGTCACCTTGTGCTTAGATCAGCTTGCAAAGCCTACCTGCACCACAGGCCTTGTATTTCAAGTAAATTATTGCTATGGGGCCTCTTAAGGCATTGATATCCACTTTTAGTCAACGCTGTCTGTGGACCTCAAATGTTCTCCCAGTACACTGCATTGATTTGTTCCAAGTTTCACAGTGTCTGACAGCTTCTCATCTCTCCAAGTTTCATTAAAGATGAGTTTTTAAAACATATAACTTTGTTTTCTACTGTTTTAAAGAAGTCAGTGAGATAGAAATGCCTGTATTCTAACATATTTAACCAAGTTATTATTAGTTTAATTTAATTTAAATTGATTACTTAAGAAGAAACATCATACTTTGCATAGACATTTATTGAAAATGACATTTGACTGTATTTGGTTTGGTGACAAAATATATTTTAATGTAGATTGAAATGTGTTTATTTATTATGGCTTGTGAATACACACACAAACTCTTTTCTGTTTTAATGTTTAAAATCTTCCATATTGCTTATAACAGATCATTCAAAAATCAATTTTTAATGCCAATTATATTTATCGTTTTAACGTCATGATGAGATCAAGTATTTGCATTCTTTTCATAATGCTCCTATAAAAATTATAAATAGTGTCATATTTCTTTTTATTTACAAAAATAAAAAGTAAAATTGATAGAATGATTTCATTCTCTTTTTGAAATTTTTTTATTTGTATAAATTTAAGGGGTACAAGTGCAGTTTTGTTGCATGGATATGTCACACAGTGGTGAAATCTGGGCTTTTAGAGTAACCACCTTGTCAATAATGTACATTGTACCCATTAAATAACTTCTCATCCCTCACCCTCATCCCACACTTCCTGGTAAAAGGGAACAAGGATATCTTTGGGTTATGTTTAAAGTTATTATGATGACTAACAGACATCAAATGAGAGGCTGATTTATTTTGAGTGCAGTGGCAAGTGTGTTTATCTAAACCCCATACAGATCATCCATGCTAACTGGATTCACACTGAGAAGGCTGTGTCTGTTCCAAGTCAAAGAAAAAACAAATAAAGCAATTATTCTATTTGATATTATGTTTTAAAAAATGATAACAAAATCCAGTGCCACCTTTAATTTTGTGAACTCAAGTCCTTTCACTTTTTACTTGCAAACCCAATTGCCTTTGCCAGGCTGACGACGCAAACGAATAAACAGAATCAGCTGCAAAACCAACAGCTCTATCAGTTTACTGTTCATCTACTATTTTTATGAAGTTAAAAATCCAGAAAAAAATTAACTTTAAAAAAGCAGTAATGCAAAACACTAGGAAAACTTAAAGATGATACTTATTACAGTATGGGGGAAATAATAGAGAGTGAGAGCTCGAGAAACTAGAAAGAAAATGCTTGATCTTTCTGTCTTATCAATAGCTGGTATAACTTGGCTTATCTTCTGATATGTAATTTTTAGCCACTACATCAATTAAAAGAAACAATTTGCATCAATTCTCTGATAGCCAAATAAAGCAAATCTAGATGGGAGCTACCAGTTTAAGACCTCGAACATAATGTTTGTATCTGATTATAGTATACATTTTGAAAATTATCCAGTTTTTTTTGCCATGTTTCATCAATTTTTGCCTTTCTGTTCGTAGATATTTTTTCTAAGTCATACATGAACTCATAATTCTCACAAAACTTATTTACATATAAGATGACGGAAGTAGTGGGTTAAGTAATTTGCCCAAATCATACTTCTAGCAAGTCTGATTCCTATAGAAAATCCAATAATTCTGTCTCCAGCATCTAGGCTCTTCACTACTTTTCTTTAATAGTTAAACTGGTTTAGACTTTATTGTCCTTTAATAGACTATACACACACACACACACACACACACACACACACACACGTTAGACTAAAAAATACATTTTAATACTTTTTTCAAATGTGGAGGATGTCAAAAGTGATGATTCCAAAGCATAAGATTGTAATTAATGAATATATCCTTATAGAAAGTTAATGGTTCAATTTGTGAGCAGAAAAAATTTATGTTGTAGCTATATAATTGTATAAATATAAGGAGCCACCTCTTAAGACAGTACTTCATTTTGAGATAGAAAACGTCATGTTTAAATATATAAAAAGATCAAAATTAACACAATATATTTTTCTCTATAAAACTTTTGATAAAAGTAAATTATTATTTTAAATATATTTTAATCAGAATTGTAATACCTAAAATTTTGAGCTTGTAACTTCAAGAATTTCTTTGCAATGATAAAATATGCTAAAATCCAACTGAGAAAAATACGTCACTTTTTCCACACTGATTTTTCTTCTCAATTGTAAACTTTTAAAAATTCTGATTGAATTTTTGTGGAGTTGCTAGGTAACTGACATGGAAACTTGACCTCTTAGAAAATTATTTTAAAATGTTTGAATGGCCTAAGTTGTGTATCCTTTACTAAGAACAAAGTGACAGCTAACGTCAACTTTTATATATTTGGATTTCGTTCAAAATAACCTATATAACCTAATTTTAGTTTTAAATACTTGACAGCATTGTGGCAGCTCTGTTTTATTGTTTCATTGTTTTTGGAAGTAATGTTTTTATGTGTCCTCTACTCCTGAATGCCTTTGAATGTGAGCCCAAGATAAGTGTAAATAAATGGGCAAAAACTCCACATAGATATGAAGGTAATTTTACATGCGGTCATCAGGAAGGCAACAAGAATGTCACCCAGATTAGAAAAGGCAATTCACGTGAAAACAAAGTAATTTTTTACTCCTGTTGCTCAGATTTCCTTTCTGTATCCTATCATTCTTCAAGGCCCCATCTTTCCTTACCAAACAGGAACTCAGCATGTTTTACTCCTTTGATATCCATTGGTTGCAGTACATATCATTTTTTAAATACATACTTGGTTGAAGGAGTTTAAAATGGTGTTTTCTCAAACAAGACTGGGGAGTACTAATATCCCCATAATGCCTGAAAGGTACACATATCTGACAATTTCAGGCTATCTCATCAGCTTCATTTATATTCTGTGTGACAATCTGCATTTCCTTGGAACAATTCGGTCTCCTTTTGAGATTAAAGTCAGTCCACTGTATTTGTTTACATTTTTCACATACGTTAGGGAGGTTTGGAGCACATCTATTTTTGGTACATAAATGTTTGTTGGGGAGGCAGTTAGGATTGCCCTGATGAGCAGACAGGAATTTTCAAGTACTGGTTAATGGACATTTACTTAAGAGAAACTATGTGATTGCTACATGGGATTCCTTAGGCCATACATTAAAAAGCACACCTGTAATACCTATACTGATAATAGAACTCACTTCTTGCAGTATACAAATTGTAATGATATGGATGAGACTACTTAAAAATTAATAATCTTTTCATCTATATGCAAACTTTATTAGACCTTTGTTTAATTTCCTAGATGACATTTGCTGCAGATTATTTCAAATTATTAGTGTAAAAATATATATTGGATCAGAAAATGGCAAGCTCTTTTACAATGCTGCCAAATGTCTATATTTTATGTTCCTCATTATACCCAAATATATGAGTAAGTGTTCTATTTTGAGTTTACACTATAGCCTCCTGATAGCCACACAGGTTCCTATAATTTTGTGTAAAAATTTAATAGTGGAATGTCTACCTTTTAGGTGTTTAGGGAATTGGTATGTATTAACATATTCTCAAATGTGAAATGACTTTACTCAGTTATTCTGAAAACTAACATAAAATACTAAATACCTACAAATGCCCCACTTCCATAGTAACAAGCAAAAGCCTATCCATATTAGATTTTTATTATGGGTCACTTCCAATGCCAGAAATAGGCAGCAGCAGCAGGCTGTGTGATCAGGTTTGGTACTTGGTACATTATATTCATATGCCCTCTTTCCTGTATTAATTTGCATTCTCCAAAACCTGAATAGGACTAGATAGATTCACAGTTGAATTCTACAAAACATGCAAAGAAGAACTAATACCAACCACCTGAAAACTGCTCCCAAAAATCAAAAAAGAGAGAATTATCTTTAACTCATTCTGCAAGGATAGCATCACCCTGAGACCCAACCAGACAAGGACACACACACAACTACAGACCAATATCTCTGATGAATATAGGTGTAAAAATCCTCAATAAAATACTAGCGAACTGAACCAACAGCACATCAAAACGGTAACATGCTACAGTAAAGAGATATAAGAATATTTCAACAACTGTAAATCATCAAATGTTATGCATCATATAAGCAGGATGAAGGATGAAAAGTATATGATCATTTCTACAGACACAGAAAAAGCCTTTGATCCAGTCAGTACCACTTCATGATAACAAAAGAAAAAAAAAAATACCTGAACATACTAGGCATTGAAAGAAGATACCTCAAAATGATAATGGCCATATACAACAAACCTATAGCAAAAATCATACTAAATGGAGAAAAAATGAAAACACTTTTTCTAAGATCTAGAACAAGAGAAGGATGCCCACTTTCACCACTCATTTTCAGTATAGTACTGGAAATCCTAGCCACAGTGATCAGGCAAGAGAAAAAAAGAAAAACTTCCAAATCAGAAGAGAAAGTCAAATTATCAATGTTTCCTGATTACGTAATCTCATATTTAGAAAAACCTAAAGATGGCACCAGAAAACTCTTTAGATTTAATAAAGAATTTGATAAAATTTCAGGATATAAAATCAATGTACGAAAATTGGTAGTACTTCTATACACCAATAATGATCTAGCTGAGAATGAAATCAAGAAGGCAATTCCATTTACAAAAGCTAAAAAAAGATACTTAAATATATTTAACCAAGTAGATAAAAGATCTCTATAAAAAGAAACTATTATAAAGCACTAAAGAAAGAAATTGTAGATTAAACAAACAGATGAAAAACACCCCATGCTCATAGGTCAGAAGAAATAGTCTTATTAAAATAACCACACTGCCCAAAGCAATCTACAGATTCAGTACAACCTCTATCAAAATAACACAATTTTTACAGAATTTTTAAAAATCTTAAAATTAGTGTGGAACCAAAAAATAGCCTGAATAGTTAAAGCCGTTATAAGAAAAAAGACAAAAGCTGGAGGCATCACATTACCTGACTTCAAATTATGTTACAAGGCTATTGTAACCCAAACAGTATGGTACTGGCATTATGGTAGACACATTGATTAATAAAACAGCATAGAGAACACAGAAATAAAGCAACATATTTAAAGCCAACTAATCTTTGACAAGGTCCACAAGAACATACATTGCAGAAAAGATACCCTTTATAATAAATGGTGCTAGGAAAATTGGATTGCTCTATGCAGAAGAATAAAACTGGACCCCTATTTGTCACCATAAACAAAAATCAGTTTAAAACGAATTAAAGACAAATGGAAGTCCTGAAACTATAAAAGTCCAAGAAGAAAACATAGTAACAACTTCTCTCGACCTTGGGCTAGGCAAAGAATTCATGACTAAGACCTGAAATGCACGAATGACAAAATGAAAAATAGATTAATCGAACTTAATTCAACTAAAAAGCTTCTGCACAGGAAATAAATAATTAACAGAGGTAACAGACAACTTATAGGTAACAAGAAAATATTTACAATCTATACCCAACAAGGACTAATATACAGAATATATAAGAAACTTCAACAACTCAGTTAAAAAAAAAAACAAAAAATAATCCCATTAAGCAGTGGGTAAAGAAATCAACATTTTTCAAAAGAAGACATACAAATGGCCAACAAGTATATGAAAACATGCTTAACATCACTAATCATTAGAGAAATGCAAATTAAATCCACATGGTACATCATCTTACCCCACTTAGAAAGGTTACTAAAAAGACAAAAATAGCAGATATTGGTGAGGATGTGGAGGAAAGGGAACACTTACACACTATTTTGGGGAATACAAATTAGTACAACCCCTATGACAAATAGTATGAAGATTGCTCAAGGAACTAAAAACAGGACTACCATTCAATCCAGCAATCCCACTGCTATCTATCCAAAGGAAAAGAAATCATTTTATCAAAAAGATACCTGCACTTTTATGTTTATTGCAGCACTCTTCACAATAGCAAAGATATGGAATCAAGTCAAGTGTTCATCAATGGATGATTGGATGAAGAAAATATGGTATATGCAATGGAACACTGTTCATCCATAAAAAAGAATATTTTTTACAGCAATATAAATGGTACTGGAGGCTATCATTTTAAGTAAAACAATTCGGACACAGAAAGACAAATGCGGCATGTTCTCACTCATAAGTTTGAGGCAAATAATGTGTACATTAGAATGTAGAGTATATAATAATAGACAATACAGACTCAGAAGTGTAACAGGGTGGTGGTGTGGGTGATGACAAAGACTTAATGGTACAATGTATATTATTTGGGTAATAGATACCATTAAAGCTCTTACTTGATCACTACAAATCTATGTAAGTAACAAAATTACACTTGTGCCCCATAAATATATACAAATAAAAATAACTACTTTGTATTATCAACTGAGAAGATAAATTTATCTTAGAAAGCTTTGCATTAACTACCTTATAACATCTTTTTTATATATAACATACTATATATTATGCACATTATATAATCTTTTATGTTAATTCCTCTACATTCATATGTATATGGGTATATGCATATATTCACACACACAGAGATTCTCTTATCTATATTAACCTATATAAAGGATCAAGCAGACCGGGCGCAGTGGCTCACACCAGTAATCCCAGCACTTGGGGAGGAAATGGGCAGAGTTCCAGACCAGCCTAGCCAACACAGTGAAACTCTATCTCTACTAAAAATACAACAATTAGCCAGGCGTAGTGACACACTGCTGTAATTCCAGCTACTTGGGTGGCTGAGGCAGGAGAATAGTTTGAACCCAAGAGGAGGAGGTTGCAGTGAGCTGAGATCGCACCACTGCACTCCAGCCTGGGAGACAGAAGGAGACTCTGTCTCAAAAAATAAATAAATAAAATAAAGGATAAAGCTGTAGGAGGTAATTACTTAGGAAATGCTTTTGACACTAATAAATCAGGACTTAATTGCACCAAACTTGGGAAAAGAGAAAAGCACCTCAAGGATTAAATCGATGGTATCATTTGAAGTCTTAGATCTGTGAGTGCGCCTCTATAAATAACAGAGAAGGAACCAATTCTCACTTCCATGGTAATCCATGGTACATTATTTCATTTTTGCAATGTTTTGAACAAAGAAAAACAGCATAAATGATCAAAGATCAGCATGTTTTTTAACAATAAACATAAGCTACAGGCATAGATAGACATGATTCCCAGGTGTGTGTGTGTGTGTGTGTGTGTGTGTGTGTGTGTGTGTGTGTGTGTGTGTGTACATGCAAGTGTATGAGTCAGAATTTTATAAGAATTATCTGTGTTCCAAAATTTAAGAGCATGCAACTTAAAACAGTGTGCCATCCAACCCTGCTCTTTCCAGAGAATAATTTACTTTATAACTGCTTCATCGTGGATGAATTTTCACCAGCTCAACAGGGGGCCAAAGACTGAAAATCCCCCAGACAGTAAATATTTCAGGGTCTAATTTGTTTTACTAGCTCTGATTATAATTAGCCTATTTAAAATATGTGATAAAAAGTAGTAAATGTCAGTCAAATATACACACACATTGAAGGGAGGGGTGTCATTGTATTACATTTGGAGAAGAGTAAGCTGCAGAGAATGCTCTGAATAGTGACAAGAAATACGTACTGCCTGTCATCCAAGGGATGTCACATGTGGCATTACATTGAAAGGCTACCTTACTCTAAAGCACGTCTCTCCGACCAGCAGCTTCAAACAACAGAATTGTCAGTACTTCAAAGAGGTTCCATTTTGCAGGGAAAATTCAAGTTGAGAATCCTCTCAGAGGTGGGTTAGCAAACAGAACACTAGTTATTATACTGAAAGAGAATATATGGATTTCACATTCTGACTTTACATGGTAAAGCAAATTGCTATCTGAATGTTCTTGGCCATCCTAAGATCACAGCAAGGAAGTCGGTTATAATAAACACCTGATTTCTTTAAAAAATGAATTTTGATTTCCATTTTTGGTATACCAATAGGCTTGCCACTCAGGGGAGACAAGCTAGTACTCAAGAAAAAGCCTGTCCCCCACAACAGTGCCTGAATGAGCACTGACATTTCTGGCCATCAGTAAGCTTTCTTTCTATAGCTGAGAAACCTTCTCCTCTTTCTGGGCACATTTTCCCAATATTCGTTGATCTTATTATGGTCAAATCTCACTGGTGTAGGAGATATTTAACAAACCTCGGCATATGTCTGCTTTGAGGAATTTAAATATTAATTTCAAAGTTTATTTCTCATTTAAAAAATCTTACATATTTTTGTACTTATAGGAGCATCTTTCTGTATTACCTGTGTACTCACATCTTGCATTAGAAGAGTTTTAAACAGGGTGATTTATTATTGTCTTTCTACTCAATCAAAAGTGTTTATTAACTTTTTATCTTTGTTTTAGTTTAATAACATAAAGACCAAAAGCATTCCAAAGCATACAGATTTGCCCTGTATATTAGAGTTGGAAGATCCCTCATATAATGAAAACCAGAAAGTGTCATTTCACATGTCACCTGAAGTAGCATGGTACTTTCTGTAGTCCTTTGTGATATACCATCCTGGACTATGAAACAAGACTTGGGTATTTTTAGCCATCATAAAGTGAAGTGGATTCTCAATTTCACAGTGTCTCTTAATTAGTTTAATGTTGATCAGGTTCAGAAAAAATTACCATCTTCTCTGTATTGATTTTAAAAGTCATTTTGATATTGACTAGCCTTCATCATTATGTTAGCCCATAGAGTTGATTCACAATAGTATTTTCCTTACAAATAATTGGCTGAAGTTCAGTAATGGATGGAGATTATCAAATTGACTGTGTCATTTACAAAGTCTGTGTGTTTCATTGATTGCTGATATGCCGTATCATCCTTACAACTGGCTGAAAGGTTGCCTTGTCATTGATGAAAGTCAACCAGGAGACAAGGCAATAGGAACTATTGATGGAATATCTAAAGGAGGAAAATGTAATTGTGATTCATTGTGAAATTACACTTGGGAATGTATTTTAAGACTTCACAGTTGAGCAATAGTTTAATTTATTTTCTCCTGATTATAAGCAGGTGTTTTAAAGCCTGCTGCTTGCCAAGGATGCTGCAATGACAGTTTCTGCATTTTGTTTTGCAGGTGATAGGATGGCACAATTGAGACAATATGGGCTTTTCCCTGATACTCCTTGCCTTAGCTGAAAACTTATTCTCCCTCAGGACCATTTTCATTCCCAGCTTTTCTCACTGGAGCAAGATAGTTGAGATGGCTGCCATTTGTTGATGAATCACCAGTATTCACTTTTCTGTTTGGCATTTCATGGAAATTGACTCATTTATGAGGACAATAACCCTCTGAGGTTGGCATTTTATACTAGAAGACACAGAGACTCAGAAAACCTCAAGTAAATTATTTAAGGTTAAAAAGCTAGAAAGTGGCAGCCTTTATATCACAAGTCTCTAGTTCTTAACTATTTATGTGTCTACTCCCCATGCACTCTAAGACCAATGGATTAGAAACATTGATTTTTTTGTTTTCTGGAAACAAGCTGGACTTTTGTTGGTCACTACATTTCCATGCTCCTGTACAAAGATATTCGTCGAATATGCCGTTCGCTAATCTACTCTATTTCTTTATCAATGTCTTTCCTGGGTCTAGTTTTTCTTCTACTTCAACTGAGGACTCTGGTTCTGGTTTCTGGAGTTGGAAAGGTTTGATATCTTCTTTTTTTAAGTAAAACAGTCATTTTTCAAACTAATATTTCTTAAAGTTTTCCACAAGGGCTTTCATCTTCACCTCCCCAAACAGAGAATGCATTTAAACTTTGTAATTTCCTGCAAATATTCCACTTATTAAATATGTTATAAATTTATTTTTCAGCTTTATTTGAGGTATAATTGAAAATAGGTAAAATTATATTTATTTAAGGTATACAAATTGATGGTCTGTTATACATATACCTAGTAATAAATTACCACAATAAAGCTAATTAACATATTTTTCACCTTATATAGTTAATATTTTCTTTTCTTTCTTTCCTCCTTTTCTCCCTTTCTCTTTCTTTTTTTTCCTTTCTCTTTATTTCTTTCTCTCTCTCTCTTTCTTTTTAAATGAGAAGACATAAAATCTCTCCTCTTAGCAAATTTCGAGTATACAGTACAGTACTGAAACTACAGTAACCATTCTGTACATTAGCTCTTCAGTATTTATTCATTTTGAATGTTTCACATTTTGTACCCTTTGACCAACATAATCTAATTTCCTCTTCCCCAACCCACCCCTGGTAATCACTATTCTACTCTATTTTTACAAGTTTAATTGTTTCAATTTTCATGTATAAGTGAGGTTATACAATATTTGTCTTTCTGCATCTGGCTTATTTCACTTAGCATAATGTCATCCAGTTTTGTCCATGTTGTCAGCAGCATTTGGGAATGACAGGATTTCCTTTTGTGCTCACCATGCTTACTGATTGCTCTCTCTCACTCCTTTGTGTTTATTTCTTTGCTCCCATCCTCCTATCCTTGATCTCTTCATTTTACTATGGTCTGACATTTTCTTTATCTATTTTACTTCTCAAATACAGTCTAATAATAACAATCGTAAAAATAGGCACAGTCATAATCACACTATCATTTTTGAAAAGCTAGTATGAGATACTATATAAAGCACTTTATATTATCACATATGGAGCTCAGAGAGGACAAGTTAGCCATTCATGACTACACAGCCAATAACACAGTAGGATGAAAGTGCAGGTGTGCCTTTCCTGTTCCAAAAGTCCACACTTTTTTTGTTAACTATGCATTTATACCTCTATAACTTAGACCCATATAATACATATCTTTAATAAACTCTCACCATTACCAAGAGCATTCTTATCTCCCTGTCCTTTGTCACCCTTGCAATGATTTCAGGGAAATAATTATGGAATCTCAGTTCTTGTAAGTATGACTTTATATATGTTTTATACTTTGACTTTAAGTTTAATCTGCTCTTGAAATAATAGACATAAACAAATGTTTAACCAGCTATTTTTGACTAAGACTTCTATTTCATTTTGTTGTAATAATAGGCTTATTTTTATGTCTCTGCCTCTAAAATCTGAGTTCTGAGGACAAAAAAAAAATAATTGTTATTTTCATTATCACACAAAGTACACACAGGATACTCATGACTACTATTCACTATTAGTTAATGAATAGATACATATCACATATTAATGATTACTGATCAGGTCATTAAATCTGAAATTCTGTCATTGTGATTAGTATTGTTCTTATACTATCTGAGTGAACCTGTAAAATTCATCTTATTTATCTGATTCTCAGTTTTCCTCTTTGTAAATTAAAAATAATATCAGCTGGAGGTGGATCCAAGATGGCCGTTTAGGAACAGCTCAGGATTGCAGCTCCCAGTGAAAGCGCAGAGGGTGAG
>NW_016107428.1:2959929-2974448 GCF_001604975.1 Cebus imitator
TAGAGACGGCGTTTCATCATGTTGGCCAGCCTGCTCTCAAACTCCCGACCCTCCAGTAATCCACCTGCCTTAGCTTCCCAAACTGCTGGTATTACAGGCATGAACCACCATGCCCAGTGTGTTTGGCAATTTTCTAAGTGATAGAGACATGCTGTGATAATATATTTCCAGCTCACAGGGAGTGGACCATCTACACAAAGTACATCCTTGTGTTCTTTTCACTAAAGCCTGCAAAATTCCATTCTACTTCTATGTAAATATGTGTCATATCAAAAAACGGCAAAAAGACAACATAAAAAAAAAACAATATACTTTTACTATGAGTAGTTATGCATACTGACATTTTTCCTAAAGTAAACCTGATTTTATTATTTTAAGCCACCATGGGCTTAGAGTTTTGTAATTGACTTTTAGTCTTGTAAACATTGTTTGTTTTCTCATGAGTTTTTATGACTACAGCATATACTGAGAATTTGGTGGGATTTTTCATTAATAAAAGGAATACATTTTATGTTGTTTTGGGGTGGGGCTCAGTAAATGCCTGATTCTCCCTCTCTCTCTCCCTGTGTATGTCTCTCTCTCTCTCTCTGTTTAAAGCACATTTACAGTATGAAGCCTGGACACTCTTTCCTCCATACCATTGGGATGGAATGGAAATTGATGACATATAACATTTGCCTTACCAAAACTTTGCAAAACAGTTTTGCTTCTATTTTCTTCTAAAGTGCAATGCTGATTTTAAAACAGTTCCACATATATTTAAAAAGTAAAAAAGACAGTTTGCCTAAAAATTATTTGAGGACAGAGATGGGCAGTTTTGTCAAGTGAAAGGTGTGTCTGGAGAGGATAACAACTATTTTCTCAAAAACTTGGTCAAGTAAATTACATATATTTCCAAACTTAGTCTTCATAATAATCTTAGGAAGTGGGTTGTATTATTATTCCTAGTTTTTGTTACCAGACGAGTAAATGAAGACTTAGTGGGATACAGTTAATTGTCAAAGGTATAACTGTTAATAAGCACTTTAGTCAGAATTTAAACTGAAAATTAAGTTTAGTTAGTTCTAAACTTAGAGATAAGACGCTGAGATTATCATTGAGATAAGACCTTGTTGTTTCCCAACCTAAAAAAATCTACCAGACTAATGTTTGTGAAGGGGCCAGGTGCTGGTGGCTCAGGCCTATAAATCACACACTTTGGCAGGCCATGGCCAAGGCAGGCAGACTACTTGAGGTCTGAAGTTCAAGATCAGCCAGGGAAACATGGTGAAACCATGTCTTTACAAAAAAGTTAAAAATTATCTGGGCCTGGGGGCACATGCCTGTAGTCCTAGCTGCTTGGGACACTGAGGTAGAAGGATAGCTTGAGCCTGTGAGGCAGAGGTTGCAGTGAGCTGAGATTGGGCCTCTGTACTCCACCCTGGGTGATGGAGTGAGAACATGTCTTAAAAAAAAAAGTGTGTGTGGAAAGGAGTGTTTGTGATGTGCAAAGAAGTGTTTTTAGTGTTGATGAGAAACTGTATGTAAAGAGAAAAAAAGAAATTTTTAAAAAATAAGAAAAGGAGACTATAAGGCATATAGAATGAATTCACATGTATTTTTCTACTTTGCAAACTTAAGCAAGATTAAGGTAGTTAAGAAGAAAAATTTTGAAGACAATGTTCTATTAAGAGGAGGAGAGAGCAGATACCACATCACTCTATTTGTAATCTTCTGTGAGAATAATGGGAATGATAAAATGCTTGAAACAGCAAAACCTTAAGTAAAAATATAATATAGATACAGAAAATAGCTAAAGTGAAGACAGAATCATTAAGCTTTCACAAATAAGAATCTCAGGCTCTTCAACTAATGACAGAGAGAGTTTAGAAATTCAGTGACATTTGAATTCAATAGCTAGGCCCACAACAGAACCTTTGTTGCCAGTGTTCACGTGGGATGAGTTCTTCAATGGAAAGAACCAAGTGAGATATTAATAGGAACTGCTCAGTGAGCCATCAATACTCACTGATTTAATGGAAAGATTTACTTGTCTCTACAAATACAATGTGATATTGCTGCAAGCATAGGACTTTAAAGTCAAACAGACTCCAGTTCAGCTACAGGCAGCATTGCTATGTGACCTTCGCAGGTTAATGCATTTTTCTGAATCTCAAACCTTTTGTCTTCTAAACATAAGGAATTAACCAAGATGAAATGTTAAGCGTCAAACACAGAAATTGTTATAAATTAAACTTCAATATACTGATTTCGCTTATGCATTCATTTGTGACATTGGGTATGTAATGAGCTCATGATATAGCTCCTACTCAAACGATAATAAAAATTAGAGGGAGAACAAAGCACCAGTATCAGATCAGCTACCTTAGCATTGGAGCAGGCTCATGGAAGCTTCTCATGATACGTGTGTGAACCCTTGGAAGTTTTAAGGGGAAGAGCTCCAGGGAAGGGGTAAAGTTGACCAGGGAGGATCAACATTTAGAAGGCTTGTTTCAACTGGTAAAGACATTTTTCAACATTTATGAGCAAGCATGATAATCTTTTATGTTCTTGCTGAACATTAAATCTGGATTTATGTGAACTGACTGGTGAATCAAGTCATGACTTAATTGATCTGACTTACATTGTAGCAATTCAACATCCCCACTCCCACTGTGAGTGTATATGTGGGAGAGTGCATATGTATGTCTCTGAGTATGTACTTGTGTTTCTCACAGGACTTAATTTGTAGCTATCCACAAACAGGTCAAATGCTCAAGCAGTGTATGTTACATAATGAAATCAAATGTACAAGAGTTTAGTGACTCTCGAACCACATTCTGGTATGGTCTGGTAACATGACATTGATTCTAAACAGGAGCCACCCCTTAACAACATACTTTAGTGTTTTGACAGTTTCGAAGCACTTTTACAGTTTTTGATATACAGTACAACATAAGAAAGCAAGCAGTGTAGGAAGCTAATAACTTACAAATTATTTTCAGGTGATTTTCCTTAGTTTCAAATATTAACATTGAGCAAAAAGAAGTAGGTATGAGCATTATCTCCTCTTTAAATATTAGAAAATTTAGAAGTAGGAAGATATAATACCTTGACAAAACTGAAAATGAGACTCAATACCCCTGTACTGAAAAAACAAAGTTTACTTGAACATAAAATTTTAAAAGAAAAGATCTTTCATTTGTTGAGTTAAAAATTCTTAATGAACTTTTTATGGCAAAAATCTATAAATGATTATTCCCCAACAGTCGGAAAGTACACAAATACTGGAATGAAATTCTCATCCTAAAAATTTTATTTCAGTTGACTGTTTTCTGTGGAATTACAGATAATTAGATTTTGGCTTTAGACTCACTAACTAAAATGTATCTATTTAATTAAGTTTGAAAGTAGAATCCACAAAGTACGTCTGGCATTAGAGAAAACAATGGCAAGCTTTCCAAATGAGAAACAGAGAAGAGTAGAAATTGAAATAACACTTATGTTAGCATTCACAACTCCAAAATACTTATACAATTTTTAAGAATTACTGCCTATTTTGAATATACAGTTGGCATTCCTTGTCTGCAGGTCCTATATCCATGGATTCAATTAGAAGTGGATAAAAAAAAATTTTTAAATTGTGTCTGTACTGAACATGTATAGACTTCCTTATCATTATTCCCTAAACAATGCAGTATAATAAATATTTACACTGTATTAGATATTATGTAATCTAGGGATAACTTAAAGTATACAAGAAAATGTACATAGATATATGCAAATATTACATGATTTTATATCAGGGACTTGAGCATCCTCTGCTATTGGTATCTGCAGAAGCACTATAACCAATCACACATAAATACTGAGGGACAGCTATACTAACTACAGCTTTTATACTACTACTTTTCCTATAAGGTGATCTAAAAAGCTCTAGCATTTTTTTCATGCAATTAAATGCCAGGAAGCCCAAATAACTTACTTATTCAAAAAAAAGTGTGCAAATGTCTTTCAAGTAAAGGCACTAGGATAGAGGCTTTAAAGATAAGCAAATTCTGGTCTCCTTTTTCAAGGAGCTGGGAGTCTAGTACAGTAGATAATGCAAATGTATGTAAAAGAAATCTCATTTAAAATGCTAAGTTGGCCCCAGGGAGGGTGGGTGACACGCACCCATAATTCCAGTATTTTTGGAGGCCGAGGCAGGAAGATTGCATGAAGCCAGGAGTTTGGGATCAGCTTGGGCAATGTAGCAAGATTCTGTCTCTACAAGAAATAAATTTTTAAAAAAGCACCCAGGCATGGTGGTGCACATCTGTAGTCTCAGCTACACAGGAAGCCGAGACAGGAAGATAGCCTGAGCCCAGGAGTTTGAGATTACAGTGATCTATGATCATGCCATTGCACTCCCACTTGGGTGAAAGAGCAAGACCTGTCTCTAATTAATTAATTAATTAATGCTAAGTGATTAGAATTATAAAAAAAATGAATAAAATAATAATTTTTCAATAATATAATGAAAACTTCTAGCTGAAGCATGATGGTAAGTTTCATGGAGAAATTTTAATTTTGTGGAATGAAAAATTGCATAAATAACCCAAGGATGCTCAATAATCAGTGGTATAAAATTAGATGTATTCCATTTCCAAAACATTGGAATAGATGTCTCTGTCCCTATTTCTCCCACAACTAAAAGCCCTGGCCATTATATATAAAACAAACACAAGACTCTGAAAGGTGAAGGGAGGAAAGCAGACTGACTGATGAATCTAGAACTCAAGGAAGTAAATACTGTGTAATTGTTTAAGATTTCTTTTTGTCTCCCGTATCTCAAACTTGGAACTGAAGAAGATACAACTCAGAAACTTGTGAGATACAGACAAATAGAAGCTCCAACAGAAGTATGTTTTCTCTAATCAAATGATTAGAAACAAGAGGAAAGCCTCACAATGCCAAAAGTACAGGCAATAACCTCTCTACTTAAGGGTAGCAAATAAAAAATGGTGGCTCCACTCCAACTCATGCAAACAAAGGCCCAGTAGGCAGTCTGACCTCCACTCTTATGAGGCACCCCAGAATGGAAATATGGTGATATCAGAGAAGGCTAAGTAAGGAGTTGGGAGTTTCACCCCTACGGACGTTGATAACCCCTCCTCAAGGTGTTAGTGAAGATCTTTTGGGGACCCTGAACTTATATCCTATCTAGCAGTAATGAGACACTTCTACTCTTGGCTGTGTTGCTGCCACATGTGGCCTAGTGGAGATTCAGGACTTTCACCACCGCCCAGAGGTTTAAAGGGTACATTCCCCCCATCCCCTAACTGGTATCGGTGTAGGCCAAATTGATAGTGAAAACCTTGACACATGTTCAGCAATAATGAGGAGTTCCCTCCTTCCTTAGGGTGTCAAGGGAGGTTTGCTGGGAAACTGGTACCTCTTCCACTATCTGGCAGTAGTAAGTAATAAGGCATTTTTCTCTTACTATCAGAGGAAGGCAGTTAAAATAGAGGGCTTAAAAAAGACCTAGAGTTTCATAACATAATACCCCAAATATCCAGGTTTTAATCACACATCACTATCATACTAAGAATCACTGAAATCTCAATGGAATCAAAAAGAGAATTAATGGCAACATCAAAATAACAGATGTTAGAAATATCTCACAAAGACTTTAAAGAAGTCATCACTAAAATTCATCAATGAACAATGATGAACACACTTTAAACAAATGAAAACAAAGGAAGTAGCAGCAAGGTAGGTAAAAAGTAGAGAAAAAATTTGATGTTTATAACTAAAAATACAGAAAAAAACAAAGTTAAAAATTCAAAAAATAGGCCCAAATGCAGAATAGAAGTTACAGAGGGAAAAACAGTCAACATGAAGATGGATACAAATTATCCAATTTAAACAACACAAAGAAAATAGAATGAAAAAATAGAACAGCCTCATCATGAATATCAGGAACTCCTGAGCATATGATGACACATCTACTACCTCTGTTTCAACAACTGATAGAATTCATATACAGAAAAATACAAGAATATAAAAATAGTTCAATGTCATCAACAAACTGGAACTAATCAATATTTATACACTTCACCTAACAAAGGCAGAATACATTCTTTTCAAGCAACCATGAAATATATACCAAGATATTCCATGTTGTGTGCCATAAAACAAACCTCAACCAAAGATGGCAGTTCTTGCCAAACTGATACATAGATTTAACACAATTTCTATCAAAATCTTAGAAATATTTTATAGATGTAGGCATGCATATGGAAAGGCAAGGAATGTAAACTAGAGAAAATGATATTGAAAATAAGAATAAGGTCAGAGGTATCAGTCTACTAGATTTCCAGACTTAATATACAGCTATGTAATTAATAATGTGCGGTATAAGTGGAAGTACAGACACACAGATCTGTGTAACACCAAAGACAACTGAGAAAGAGATACAAACAAATATGTCCAACTGCATTTTTACAAAGGTGAAATTAAATTTCTATGGTGGAAAGATAGTCTTCTGAAGAAATGATGTTGAGGAAATTGAACATCTATGGTCAAAAGATTAATGCATACACACACACACACAGACACACACACACACACACTACTACCAAACAACAACAACAAATTAAAAATTGTTGACTTAAAGCCCAAACTTTACTCAAAAATTAACTCACAATGGGTCATGGACTTAAGTATAACATGTAAAACAATACAGCTTCTGGGATAAACAAACAAACAAAAATATAAGGAAAAAGTGGGGGGAAATCTTCTGGATCTATGGCTATGCAAAGAATTGGCACCAAAACTATTATCCATTAAAGAGAAAAAAAAAGGTGATTTGTCTTTCATAAATATTGAAAAATTTGCCTATGTGAAAAACTCTGATAAACGGGTGAAAAGAGGTGAAAGCTATATACTGGTATATAAGGGTGAAACTATATAGTAGTAAAAAATATTTGCCAATTACATATGCCACAAAGGACTTGTAACAAGAGTATATAAAGAGCTCTCAAAACACTACAATAAAAGAAAAAATTGAGCAACCAAACTAGGAAATGCACAGAAGAAAGACCCGAAAAGACAATTTATTACTGAAGCTCTGCAGATGGCAGTTAAGCACATGACAAAATTTTCATCATTATTCATCAGGGAAATGCAAATTAAAAGCATAATGAGGTATCACTATATATCAGAATGGCTGATATATTATTTATATAATATATATATGAGATATAGATATATGTATAAATCTAAATGGCAAGGAAGTGGAGAAGCTGGATCACAAATACTTCATTGATGGAAAGGTAAAATATTACAACTGATCTGGAAACTGCTTGACAATTCTGCTGAAACTAAAAACATGCTACTACTGTACAACCAACAATTACATACTCCTGGGCATCTATCCCAAATAAGTGAAAAATTATGTTCACATAGAAACTGGTTCACAAATGTTCATAGCATTTGTATTGATAATAACTCCAAAACTGGGAAAAAACCTATATGTTTCAATAGCTAAATGGCTAAAGAAACTGGTGCATCCAAATTCTCAGCAATAAAAAGAATAAACTATGATTCAAGCAATAATTTGGATGAGTTTGCAGAGAATTACACTGGATAAAATAAAATGTCAAATTCAAAAGCTTATATACAATATTATTCTATTTATAAAGCATTCTTTAACTGACCAAAATGTAGGCATTGAAAAGAGATTAGAGGTTGCCAGGGATAAAGAATGGGGTGCGTGGGTAAGGTAAGGGGGTATGACCATAGAAGAGCAGCAAGGGATCACTGTGATGATGAAACCGTTCTGTATCTTGATGGCCTCAATGTTAACATCCTGGTGATACCATAGTTTTGTGAGATGTTATCATTAGAGAAATTGGGTGAAGGTACATGGAATTTCTCTGTATTACTTCTGCCTATATATATTTACAATTACCTCAAAATTAAAAATGATTTATTTAAATAACTACATCCATAAAATGTATTTTGAAATCAATAAAAAAATTACTTGTGATTTCAAAATTGAAATTTCAACCTTTTTTCTTAATGATGGCTATAAACTTTAACTCTTGAAGCTAGAAGAGGTCTAACATATAAATCTCTAGTATCATTATATTCCATTAGCACTGTTCTGGATGCTTGTGGTAGAAATACGCATGAGGCAGATAAAGTCTGTGAGGTTCAGATAGAAATCATAAAGAAATAATCAAATCAACAAGGCGATTTTAAATAATAATGTGTACAAAGGCAAAGAAAGTAAAATAGTACGATACTGTGATAATAATGGGTAGGAACAGGAAGATAATCTGCTTTAAAGTGGGTCAAATAATGGCTTTCTGAAAATACAAAAGACTGGACTACATGTCCTTCTCTAACTTGAGGAAGAGTTTTCCCAAGAGAGGGAAAATTCAGTACAAAGATCTAAATCAGGAATGATTTTTACGCATTTGAGGCATATGAAGAGCACTGTGGCCACAATAGAAGGAACACAGAAGAAAATGGTAAAAGGTGACATCTGAGAGACAAGACATGCAGAATATGCAGAGCCCTATTTTCCAGACTTAGAAATTCAAATTTTACTACTAGTGATAATAAAAGGCTTTTCAAATTCTTTTTAGGGGGTTAAATGAACTGATGTAAATGGAATATTTCAAAATGTATAAAGATCATAGGGGGCCCAAGAGTGAAAGTAGGAGGATCAGTTCAAGTAATACAGAAGTTCCGAAATAGATGACTGTAGTTTGAATCATGTTAGGAGAGAGAGAAGAGATGGAAAGAAGTTGATTAACTATATGTTTTCTAGAACAGAGACTTACCAAAAATGGAATGGACTGGATGGTAGGAAGAACCAGGTTTCAAAGATGGATTGGTATAATAGTTATTTTTAAAGAAAGAGGTTTTATAGATAGAATTAATTCAAAAATCTATTCACCAAGTATCTATTACTATTTATTAAGTCAGTCATATGACGTGCTATGGTACTGGACAATGAATGAGTTTAGAGTAGCAAGAGAAACATGCTCATAAACACAATTGATGGAAACCTACCACAAATGTAAATAGAACACACACCAAAGAGTTGGCAGTTAACTGTGCTTCGGAGATTAGGATCACCTCTAAATTCCTGGATAATATGTTTTCACCGGACATTTAAGATGCACAGACATTTTGCATATGCAGAGAGGGCATTTTTGAAAGATTTAATATACAGCTAGTTATTCTGGCAAAATAAGAAACATTTTCTGAATGATAGTTCAGTGACTGAGCATTACCCCCTTTGTAATTTCTCTTTCCTTCTTTTTTAAAAATAATAACTTCATGTTCTCTCTCTCAAGCTATTAAGTCATTAATACTTATTGTTCGTCATCACGTTTTCTATATTTGGATTTTAGAGTCAACTAATTCTAGGTTTTTGTTGTTTCCTCCCACATACATTTCCAATTCAGTATGCCCTGGTCTTATTTCTTCCAGAAGAATGTTAACTGGGACCTACTAATTACAAAATTTTCCCACATTCCAAGCTGAAATTAAAAAAAGAAAGTTAAATGTAGTGACTTTTAAAATTTATCTACATATACTCATTATTTCATTTTATTGTATGTCATTTTTTATGGTTTTAAAATTACCTATGATAGTTTTAAATAGATTAGAAAAAGAAGTGTGTGGGCATGTGAGTGTGTGTGGGTATGTGTGTGTGTGTCTGTGTGTGTGTGTGTGTGTGTGCACCCATGCACATCCACACACACACCTGCATTCACAAGTACAATGTGAATACAAGTACAAAATTCTTTCCTGGTCAAATATGAAAGCATCACTTCATTGTCAGATAGAATTCACCCCTTTACCAAGCATCTGAAATTTCATTTGTTCTTAGAATCTGTAGGACAGAAAACACTACCAACAATGCAAATAGATTCATGATCCAGTAGCTGTTTTGGCATTGAGACACGGGAAAGGGTCTCCAGGTAACTAAAAAGGAAGTTAGAGAGGGAGAAAAAGCTACCGAAGAAGGTCTTCTCTCTAAATGTTTATTGTGAAGTTCTAAATAAGAGTTGGCATGGACATTTTTTTTTCCTGTGGATTCTTCACAAAGATGCTGTAACTGCTTGTTTGCTAAACATTTGTTAGTACCACGAGGGTTCCCTAACAGCAGGAAGCAAAGATCAAGTGAAAGAACTTCAAAAGTGGGTAGATGTCTATTGGAGAAAGGAAAAGATGCACCTCCCTGAAGAAAATTAAAGAAATAGGTCTAATGGACACTTTATTTATCTTTACAAGTATATGCCTTTAAAATGTCTCATAATCTGTCTGCACAGAGGAAACTAAACACAACTCATCATGTAAAGAAAATGGATTAGATTGTGATTAATGCTATTATCCACTTGGAATATTTATACCCAGGAGAAAGCATGTGAATCAAATGTTCATCTATTTATAGATATCTTCTTAATCATCAATTATCTTTAAAAGCAGTGTAAGACTAGCCCTATTCACAAAATTGTAAGAGTTTGTGAGCAAAGCTGAAATCTAACCATGCTTCAGAAAGGAAAAACTGATACGGATGGCTTACTTTCAATATAAACATAATTCTAATAGAAACTAAAGATAAATCACATTTAATGGGATCATATCATGGGAAAATAATTCTTCATTCCAAAGAGTATTAATTCATAAAGTCATGATTTGGTCTAATTTTTCAAATAAAGAAACTTTTAGTCAACTCTAGAATTTTGTTTAATTCCCATATCACAAATATCTAAAATGCAACGTTTTCAAAACTAAAATTAACTTCCATCAAACCCATTCCTCCGCTCCATTTTCTATCTCTGATAATGATCCCATCACTAATTTGTCCAAGTGTGAAATTCTATAATCCACATTAATTTCTCCCTTTCTTTCCCTTTAACCACATGCCATCCAAATGATCATTACATCTGTCAATTCTATGCTAAATTTAATTGTGTGAATTTTTTTTTCTAGCTTCATAACTATTCACTGTTTCAACTCCCTTCCTTGCTTAGAATTTCCTAATTTTATCCTAAATGGTCTCTTTTGCTCACATTTATTCAATACATGATTTTTTGGAAACATACATCCTAAAATGCTTCTTCCTGAAATCATCAATGACATGTTTCAAAGTTTAAACTTATTGGCATAACATACATTGTCTGACTCAAGACTATATTTATAGTCCTTTTCTCCTGTGATTACCTTAATACTTCAACCACTTCCTAGATATGCCATGCTCCTGTGAGAATCAGTTTATGTAAATTACAGTTACATCTCTTTGCACCCCCTTTCTTATTTGTATAATGGTGATCAATGTGGTAGCTATATCTTGGCTTGGTGTGAGAAGTAAAAGAGTTAATCAATATCTGGCACTTAATAATATGCAGGTCACGTGTTGAGGAGAGCTCGGTAAATGCTAGATATGATGATGATAATGAATGATTATGATGAAGAAAAATATCTCCACAGTTTTATAAATTCCATTTTTACTTTCCAATAACTGCCTCTGTTTCCACCATAGTTTCATAATTGCCAAACTCTGACTCAATGTATCTTTCACACAATCTAACAAGTCCTGTCTGAGTTCACCTACATTTTTAGAGTGTATATCACATTGAAACATGAATATTTATGCTTTTATTAGTGTGCAAATATTTATATCTTATATATCTGCACGTATGTATATATAATAGGGGTAAATGGTACGTATCTCAGTGAATTTTATGAAGATCAAATGAATTAGATATGTAAATTCCTTTGAATAGTGGACTGTACAAGCATTTTTGTTATTATTTTATTCCCTTAAGCTTTGAGTTCCTTGAAGGTGAAGGCTGGCATTATTTTAGTCTTAGTAGCTAGCACAACCTTGGTACACAGTAAAAGTTGAATATATTTGAATGAATAATTCAAACATTTTAATTTCACAAGATTTAGAAATGTAATACAAATAAAAGTCGCTTATATGTTACTTCAGATAGCCCCAAAAAAAAATAAAAAGCGATGTTAAGTGAGGGACATTGTAAAAATTTAAGACCTAAAACATATCACGTAGATATGACCCTGGTTTAATCATATTTAAAAAGAGTCTTAAATCCTCAAAATATCATTAAAAGCTATCCTTCCTGACTCAGGCTGGAGTCCAGTGGTGCAATCTCAGCTCACTACCACCTTCACCTTCTGGGTTCAAGCAATTCTTGTACCTCAGCCTCTTGAGTAGCTGGGCTTACAGGCACGTGTCCCCACACCCAGCTCATTTTGTATTTTCAGTACAAACAGGGTTACACCATGTTGGCCAGGCTGGTCTGGAACTCCTGGCCTCAAGTGAGCCGCCTGCTTTGGCCTACCAAAGTGCTGGGATTATAGGTGTGAGCCACTGTGGCCTGCCCACGAATCTTGAAAAGAACATAGAAAAGCTTACTCTTTAAATGGAACTACTCAGAGAGCATAATTAGAACCATTAGATACTGTGGGGTATTATTTTATTGAATATTCTCTTTGAGCCACCATAAACAAAGATCTTCCTGTAAGGCCAAAATGCATGGTTGGATGGCTTCCTTCACTTCTTCATTCAATCATTCATCAAATGCTTACTTGTTCAGCAATGTTTTCTAATCACAGTTCCCTAATGGAAAATGTCTTTGTTAAATCTGACATCTGGGGCATCTCAAAAGGCAGCTTCTGCTACCTACAGTTTTTTTGTTTGTTTGTTTGTTTGTTTTTTCTGTTTAAGTTACCCTCTTCTGTTTCTTCATATATGTTATAATATTTTGTTCAGCCCTAGATGTTTAAAACAATTTATTGTAGGAACTTTGGATACTGATTGTCTCCCACAACCTCCAGCTCTGATTAATGCCATTATTTGTATCTCTATTTGTCCATTAATTTTGCTGGACTATTTTAGCAAAGTCTATTTTTCCCCATCATGTTCCTCTAATGTCATTCTTCAGTCAGTACAGACTTGGGTATTTACACAGTTAATGTTGGAATGACAAGTGGGTCTATGTGACTGATTGTTTCTTTGGCTGTCTCTTTCTTGATCTTTCTGTTATGCTGTCTGCCTCAGTTTTTGCTACTCCCAGTTGTTAGCCTTGGCTAATTGCCAGCTGATTGCATTATATGTTTTCAGTTCCTTGGGGCATAAAGTGCTCTACTCTGATCCAGTGAAATCTGGGCCCCTTTAAAGAGATAATCTAATTAAATGCCATGCTTTTAGGTTTGCTGTGATCGCCAGTGGGCTTTTCGGCATGTATTTTTCTTGGTTCTCTGGTAAATTTCTAGCGGGTTTATAATTTAGCTTGCTGCTGAAATGATGCTATCATCCCCCCAAACCTTTTTTAAAATTTGAGATGGAGTCTTGCTCTGTCACCCAGGCTGGAGTGGAGTGGCATAATTTCAGCTCATTGCAACCTCTGCCCATAGGTTAAAGTGATTCTTGTGCCTCAGTCTCCCCAGTAGCTGGGATTACAGGCACATGCCACCATGCCCCACTAATTTTTTGTATTTTTAGTAGAGACAAGGTTTCACTATGTTGGCCAGGCTGGTCTTGAATTCCTGACCTCGGGTGATCCACCTGCCTCAGCCTCCCAAAGTGTTGGGATTACAGGAGTGAGCCACTGCCCCAGCCTTTTATTAATTGCTACAATTTATGTTGTTCAGAGAACTCAGTTGTAATTTTCCTTCCACACTATTACAGATAAAAGCAGCTCAATTGTAGACAGCTTTAGAGTTCTTTGTTTTCACAATCTGTCACCTTGACAAGCACACTACACCGCTGCTACAGAGCTATGATTGAGGTTCATCTTTCAGAATGACTCCTTTTTTTTACAAGTAGACACTGGGTTGGGAAGGGAGCCTCTTTTTTTTAAAGCTTGCTTGTATCATGCAAATTCTACCTTATGCATTAAGTGAGGCTATGGTGATCAGTGTCCCGGTAGTCTACTAAGTCTATCACAAATGGGATAGTTTCCTACCTACAAGTGGAGGCTGGGTAGAATGGTGAAAGCCCTCCTAGATTATGTTATCTGGATGTTACATTACCATTCCAGATGTCATCTCTACTTTGTATTTTTAATAATCTCTATCACCTATGAAAGGCTTCCATCTATGGCAGCAAATACCGCTAAATATCTAAACTCAAAGTATTTGGTTGGAGAACTCCTGTTCATATATATTTGAAAAATGAAAATTTGAAAGAATTTTGACCACTTTCCCTCTTCAAAACTTTTGCTATTCCATAATCTCATTACATGGAAGATAATTGTATCATACTGAAATACTTTAAAAAAATTAAGTCTATATTTTATATTAGTTTTATCATTATAATATGTGTTGATCAAGGTTCACAAAAGTATTTTAAAATTCCAATTTGTGTGTGTATACATATGTATAAATGGAACATTCTTACTTCAGGTTATTTCCCCTTGACTAAACATACAATTGCAACTCCTCCTTGGAGAAGCATTTCATGCCATAAGTCTAAAAATCTTAACTTTTTCTTCTTACTTCTCTTATGT
>NW_016107428.1:2974622-3056555 GCF_001604975.1 Cebus imitator
TTTTAGTAGAGACGGGGTTTCACCATGTTGACCAGGATGGTCTCGATCTCTTGACCTCGTGATCCACCCGCCTCGGCCTCCCAAAGTGCTGGGATTACAGGCTTGAGCCACCGCGCCGGCCTCTCATGTCTTTCAAATTCATTCACAGGATTGATTAAATGTAAAGAGAGTTTGTTATTGTTTTAGATCCTGTTTTTGAGCTTTACCAGGAAAAATAAAAGTCTACTCAAAATAATTTCCTAAACTATTAAAATTCATGGTTTGTTAAAGTATTATTTTAAACATCACAGAAATCAAAAGTTGTATTAAAGCCACTATTTCTACACCATATAATTGTTTAGTGCCTGGTGATCTTCTGTTTCTGCATTGTGGAATTATGCTCACTTTGTGTTAAATTGGTAGTCAATGCTGTGAATTCTGTAAGTGAGTGTTGAGGTTGGGTTGAGAGGTGGATACAGACTATTAACCTTTTTATTTGCTGGCTGGACCTTAATACTTTGATGACTCTATTAAATATAATAAAGATAGATATACTTACAGATATACCATAATGAATTAAGTAGATATATTTTAATTAAAAGAGAAATTTGAAAAAATAGAATCAATGCTATGAAAAAGTCTTTACTACCCCAACCAATCTACAGATCCAATGAGACCCTTATCAAAATTCCAATGGCATTTTGCACACACGCACAAAAATCCTAAACTTTTATGGAATCGCGACATACCTGAGCCACTAAAGCAATTTTTAACAAGAAGAACAAAGTTGGAGGTGCTATACTTCCTGATTTCAAATTATATTTAAATGTGATAGAAATCTAAACAGTATCACACTGGCATAAAAGCAGACACATAGATCAATGCAATAAAACAGAAAGTCCAGAGTAAATCCATGCATATATATTTAACTAATTTTTGACAAAGGTGCCATGATTACATAATGGATAAAAGATAGTCTCTTCAATAAATGGTGCAGGAAAAATTATATATCCACATGCAACAAAATAATATCCTTATCTTAAACCACACACAAAATCATCTGAAAATAGATTAAAGGTTTTAACATAAGATATGAAGCTATGAAATAATTAGAAGAAAACAGGGGAAAAGCTACTTGACATTGTTTTTGGCAATGATTTTTTGGATTTGCCATCCAAAGCCTAGGCAAGACAATCAAATAGAAATGACTAGAAGTACATTAAACTAAAAAGTTTCTGCACAGCAAAGGAAACATTCAACAAAATAAAATGGAAGCCTAAAGAATACAAACAAAAATTAACTGATAAAGGATTAACATCCAAAATATATAAGGAATTCATACAATTCAGGAGCAAAACAACAACAAAACCAAACAAAGAATGATTAAAGGGCCTGAACTGACAGTTTTTCCGGGAAGCATACAAATGGCTAACAGATATGTAAAAATCTACTCAATATCAGTTATCATTAGAGAAAAGCAAACCCAAACATCAATGAGATATTATTACCTCACACCCCTTAGATTATTAATAAAAAGTCAAAAGATAATACATTTTGGCAAGAATGTGGAGAAAAAAACCTTTACATTGCCGATGAAAGTGTAAACTGGTACAACCAATGTGAAAAACAGTATAATGTTTCCTCCAAAATTTAAAATACAACTATTATATGATCTAGCAACTCCACTTCTGGGCATATATACATAGGAAATAAAATCTCTATCTCAGAGAAATATCAGCAATATCCTCCCACAAGGTTCACAGCAGCACTATTTGTAATACCCAAGATAAGAAAACACCTAAGTGTCTTTTGAAAGATTAGTGGATAAAGAATTGTCACTCAGGTGATAGCGTGTGTCATATAGATATATACCTATGGTTCCTCAACTTACAATAGGGATAAAGCCATCTTAAGCTGAAAATATTCCAAGACAAAAATGCATTTTCACAAAACTTTATAGCTTAGCATATCCTATTTTAAATGTGCTCAGAACACTTACATTATCCTGTAGCTGGGCAAGATTATTTAACCCAAAGCCTATTTTATAGCAATAAATAATAATGCTATGCTGAAATACAGTTTCTACTGAATGTGCATTGCTTTTGCACTATCATGAAGTCCAAAAATGTAAGTCAAACCACTATAAGTCAGGGTTCATCTTTATGTGTGTGTGTGTGTGTGTGTGTGTGCCCGCACGTGCACGCGTGCGTGCGCATGTGTGTATACCCACATACACATAAATATGTGGTATATTTATATTTATACATATGTACAAATACGTAGAAATATATACACACGCACATATATGTACAGAGTAGAGTATTATTCAGCTATAAAAAGATGAAAATTTTGTCATTTGTGACAATATAAATAAACCTGGAGGACATCATGCTAACATTAATAAGTCAAACATAGAAAGACAAACACAACATGACCTCACTTAATATGTAACCTAAAAAACTTGAACTAACAGAAAAAGACCATAGAAAGGTGGTTATCAGAGGTAAAGGGTGGGAAAAATGGGGTGATGCAGGTCAAAGAATACACAATTGCAGCTATAAAATGAATAAGTTCTGGAAACCTAACATATTGCATGATAACAAAAATGTAATGTACACTTGAAATTTCCTAAGGAAGTATATCTTAAGTATATGAAGGTTTGAATTATCTTGATTGTGGAAATCATTTTATAATATAGTCATAATTCAAAATTTTACTCTAAATACCTTGAATATATACAATTTTAATTTGTCAATTATACTTCAACAAAGTTGAACAAACTATAAGAAAACTATCAATATCCATTCAATAAAACAATTATTTTTATTTTATGCCATAATTCTTAAGAAATAGCAAAACATAAGAAAATAAAATATTGATATATCTTCATTGTGTTATATAACTTTATTGTCAAATATTTTTAAAATAAAACATATTTGTGGGTTTCTGTTTTGCTTTTAAAGAGCTCAAAGCATTGTAATACCCCAAATAATATACCCTCAAATGTTTCATGTAATAAAGTTAATATTTTCAGAAATTTTTAAAATTCTTTTAGTTGTATTTAATTTCTTGAGTTAATTAGAGAATATGTTTACTCTTAAAAAGGATCTCTTTCTGTACTATAGCTCAGATTATTATCTGCATCAGAAATCTCTAAAACTCAGCATGGTCCTAAAACACTGATGCCACTCTCTGTGAAATATAATTTCAAAGTCACCATTAATAATCAGAATTCATTAGGAAACTTTTACAAATAAGAGGCTTAATTTATTATTTGTACCAATGTCAAATTTACAGACTGGTTTTTGTGATGATTAATAATAATAATTATTATTATACATATGATATAATGTATAGCCAACCCTTTTTGGAAGATCTTAATTTTTCCAGCTTGATCATGATGGAATTTCTATAAACAAACCATTCCCTCCAAAAAAGATAACTATGAATTTTTTAAAATCTCTGAAATAGTTCTCTTTCATATTACACATAGCATTCCAACTGGGTACTGCTTCCACCAAATCATAGCGGGTAGTTGAAGAAGATCTGTCTAAAGATTAATGCATGGAATTCTTAAAGACAAAAGTCAAACAAGTGAACATTCTCATGACTGATTATCTGAGAAACATGCAAGGTTACTATTTGTTTGCATTCATTTTATTACTTTGAGGAAACTCAAAGACTGTAAAGTTAAATACACTGGACAAAGTCAAACAAATGTTAAATTACAGAGCTAAAATTGGAACCCAGGCATTCAGTGTCAGAGACCATGCTGTTCTCCTCTATGCTTTCACTCTATGCCACCGGTTTTTTTTTTTTTTTTCCCCCAGTGTCTTCACTTTCTCAATAGAATAACATGTAATTCATGTTTTATATTTTCCATAGAAGAAAAAATTCCATAGAAGGAGAGAATGCTAAAAGGTGTTTTCATGTTATTATTAGTTTATTTACTTTTGTTTCATTATAACTTGAAGCTGTCAACTCAGGAGTAGGAAGAATGACTTCTGCATTGCATACCCTTGTATTATTATCACATATCACAACTTGGATCATATTATATCTTCAAGAAATATCTGTTGAATGAATAAATTTATACATCACATAGTAATGTGGTTGCAGGATTATATTCAGTGAGCAATGAAGGAAGATGAATCAAATAAATTATGTTTTACTCACCTTTTAGTAAAAACCTGACTACACTCTTAAGATGTGGTATAAAATGCTAAATACCACAGAATATACTATGCTGGGAGTAGCCAGAGCTATAGTCCTAATTTTATTTGATTCTAAACTAGAGGGAAAGCTAAACTAACATTAAATCATTGCATTGTAATTTACACAGAATTTTGCAAATAAAGATCAAAATGTTTGCCCACAATTGAATGTGCTGTAGATATTATCTTTTGAATCTTACCTTAAAATTTTTAAAACTCAGGCCTGAAAAGGTTATAGAATATAGTAATGTGCATAATCTCATAATAATAAAAATAAATGGCAATAACAGGATATGACTTTTTTTGGTGATTATAAACCCTGTATTTTTTTCTTTTACTGCCTCACAAGAAGGCTTTGTACAAAACAGGTAAGCTGGACATGAACATAAATTCTTTACTTAGGTAATTGAAGCAACACTTATCCACATCTTCTGATAATATAAAATATTTTGTAAATTAGATCACATTTTCATTTTATTAGGCAAACGTATACACAAAACAACAATTCATATTCACATACAGGATTGTGTACTTATATGTATATAGATATTTAAATTTTTCCATATCATATCTCTATAATTTATAAAATATTTCTTTGGAAAAGTATGGTTATGGGAAAAATGGTGTTCTATATTTTCAGAAACATAAAGTTTCTCCTGAATTTACTGTTGTCATTTCTGTGTCAAATTTCTGGCTCTCACTTGGATGATACTCAAATATTTCAAAAGAACATTAACATCTGGAAGGCTTAGATAAAGATTCCTTTGACATGGAAGTTAATGAATTAAACCTTCTCCTAGAAAATTGTCTTCTCTTCAAAAAATGAGTCAAGCTGAGCCTTTTTGGGTCACTCAGAAATAAATTTTGAAATTATACATTGTGGAGTCAGATGAAATAGCGGATGGAAAATCTTACCTCTTGAAAGCTTAATAGTCTCTCCACTTAATCTTCATCTTGGGATTTCATATTAATTCTCAGGACCTTGTTTTTTCCCTAAAAGAAGCTACCTCTCATACCATTTGAAACCAAATATGCTGCTTTTTATAGACTTTTGGGAAGTGAATGTGTCATAGCCACATAGAAGCTATATAAAAATAGATAAAATTTTACTTTAGAAATTTGGAAATCACAGTAACATGTATACATTGTGACACTCAGATATTCTGCCAACATTAAAAATTTTAATATAAATACATTTATATTGTTCTACCCTAGATATTCTCCCATAAAATAGTAATTTTCATCCTTTGCGAAATAACAGGAATAGCCTTCCACCTTCCCTTAATCCGCTTTACTTCTTCCCTCTAGGAATAAAGAAAAAGTTATCAAAGGAGAACCCATATTAGTGAGCAAGTTTGACAACAGAGGAAATGAAAAAGAACCTGATTGTGACCATATATCCAAGGTGCTTTAAAGTTTGTCATTTTCAATAATAATATAATAATAATAGCAGTAAGTTGATATATTTTCTGCTTATAGTTTTTACTTGATTGTAGGTTGGGGAATAAAATTGTCACTCTAAAAATTCAACACACAAAATCTGAAATAAAGCATTTGTGAAACAAAAATCTTCTCTTAAAATTCTTAGACTAAATTTTCTAATAGGAAAATGCCCATTTAGCTTTTGATTTATTCAGATTAGGTCTAATTTTAACTCTATTAAAAAATCACATGTGTGAGTAGTGCATTTATTTATTTTCCCAATATTTGTAGATGTATATTTGTGAGAAACTATATCTAAACAGTCTTGTACTGTTGTCATGGATGAGAATTAATGTACTTAGTTAACTCAGAGAAATTCTAAGAGATACTGAGTTGTTGTTTCTTGGTTACTGGTAAATGCTGGCAGTAAATGGAATTTATTTAATTTTTGCTCATATTATGCACTGAAACAATTTAAAATTTTAAATAGTGTTTTCATAATATACATTGGGCACAGAAAATTCAAATCAATTTAAATAGGCTACCTGATAAAATACGACTTTTCATGTTCAACTTTATTAGAAATATATTTGTTTAAATCAACTCAAAGTGTATATTTAACCTATAAAGCAAGCTGGTAAAGTAAAAAGAAACCAATACAGAGAATCAGAACTATCATCTTGATTCTATCTTTACATAGTTATATGCATTAGTTTTCTACTTCCGCCTAAAAAATTATTAATACCACCAATTTAGTGGCTTAAAACAACATAGATTTCTTATCCATCTACAGTTCTGTAGAACAGAAATTGAATACTACACAGCTGAAATTTCTGTATAGGATCTCAAAAGATAAACAGTAAGAAATAAATAAGAGTAGCTGAAGAAGGATATATTTCCAAATTCATTCCATTTGTGGGTATACGTAATTTGGTATATCACGTTTGTAGAACTTAAATCTCCGTGTCTTTGATATTTGTACCTCTCCATCTTGATGTCGGCAAGGGAATATTCACTTTTTCTCATAATTTAAATCTCTCTGACTTCCCTTTATGTCTTCACCTAAGGAAAAGTTCTGCTTTTCACCTAAGATATAGGTTACTTTGATTAGATTGGGTCCCATCAGATAAACTAAATAATCTCTTTCTTTTAAAGTGAACTGATTAGTAATCTCGATTACATTTGTGAAGCCTGTTTTGCCATTTCAGGTAACATATTCATATGAGTAACACCAGGGTGAAAATCCTGCCAACAACATTGCATAACCACAGTCAAGGTATTTTACTTTTTGGATTTATTTTTCATTGAGTCTAGAGTGTCTACCTTCTTTGTAAACAGGTAAAACGTGTAACACAAATGCTTATCATGAGCACATCCTTCTCTTTGCTCCTGTGCTTATATTTATACTACCTTTCCTTAGGCCTAAAGTAGTAGGCCTTTAACACATATAATATTACTTAATATTAGGAATGCTAGGAAACAACCATGATCTTTATGTAACAGAAGTGAGCTAATTTTTAGTTAGAATTTGATAACTTGCTGAAAAGTACAAATCTTCCAAGTGAAATTACTAGGATTTGAACTAGCGTGTCTCTGAGTCTGGAGCTTTCCTCTCTACGTAACAATAACCAGAAATGGCAGTGAAACTTTTTTAATCTGTAAATACATGCCCCCTATGTTAGCTTCCTATTGCTCCATAGAAAGTACCACAACTTAGGTGGCTTAAAACAACAGAAATTTATTCTCTTACAGTTCTGGAGACTAGAAATCTAAAATCAAGCTCTCTATCCCAACTTGTGGTGGTGGCCAGCAATCCTTAGTGTTTCTCATCTTGCAGCTGCATAATTCTGATCTCTCCCTATGTTGCAACAGGGCTTTCTTCCTTCTGCGTGTCCGTGACTTCACATGTTGTTATCTCACTGTGAGTTGTAATCTGTGTTGTGCATCCTCTTGATTAATAAAGACACCAGTCATTGGATTAAGAGACTACTTTACTTCAGTAGGGCCCATCTTAATTTACATGAAGACCCTATTTTCAAGTAAGGTTATACTCACAGGTTCCAGGATTAGGAATTCAACATATATTTTATGGGAACATTTTGTAGTTGCTGTTTTTAATAATATGAATTTACATGAAAACAAAGAGGAGCATTGAAATGTGCCCCTCCAACAAAATGTAACCCACATTTACATGTGAAAATGAGATGCAAGGAACTTTGACTTGTGAAAAATTGCAATGTTATACAAGCCATACGAATGAAGGAAATCTTGTTTTTTAATGTACTTTTCAAATTTAGTAGTTTCTCCAAAACAGTAACAATATCATTGACTAGTATGTCAGTATATTCAGCTATTTGATGAGACTCTCAAATGTTTCTGTATTTTAAAGGCAACACAGAAAAAATTGTGGAATATGGTAACTGAGTAGAAAGAAAAGACAATAAACACAATGACAGCAAACAGACTACAGACGTGAATAAGGTACATTGATCATTAGTTGCTTAAACAGGTGTGATTGATTATGCTTGCTACATATAAATTGAGAAGATATTGAGGCAGAACAATGATTAGAAAATGGATAGAGATCTGAAGGATAGATGCAAGAGCTGTCAATTGCAAATAAAGTGAGAATTTTCTGAAAATTGAATTGGCCCAAATATGAAGGGATTCTACATGAGCATGAGTGCAGAGTAAACTATCAAGAATGATGATTAGATGATCTTGCGGCAGTGATGGTATGGTGGGAATTCACTTATAAATGAATCAGAACTGGATGATGATACATTTTACACTTGAGAATCTATAACAAATCATCTTCCTGGTTTGACTCTAGAAAATTAGTTTCCCTTTAGAATCTATTTGTCAGTATCTTTTCCTAAACCCAAGTGCCTCAAGACCTGAAGCATGACTATCTTCATGTCTTCATCACTTTGCTGATGAAGAAAATGTTTTCTAGCTCCAAGAGACGTTTAGCATTTGACAGTTAGGCATACAGTACATAATCCAATCAGTACAGCACCAAGGAAATTTTGCCTTCTGTTATCTACCTAGATTACTGATTTAGAAATAGGTTGCAACATATACTGAAAGGCTTTTAGAATAAAAACAGCAATAACAACAACAACAAAAAAACATTTGGCCATTTGAACAGACCCAGAGATTTCACAATAATTACTACACCAACCTCTCATTTGTCCCTGACTTTCTGGTGTCAGCAGGCTTGTAGTGTTGGCAACAAGCCTATCTTTGGAATTGCTTCTCTGGAGGCAAAGACGTCCCATTGTGCTGTCAACAGCTGCAGCCTTTCCATTTGCCATAAAGCTTTGCTTTAGATAGACACAAAACTAGACTAACTCCTTACTATTGCAAACCTCTATTTTTGAAGATGGCATAATAATATGCCTTGGAGTCATCTTTCTTAATAATATCTCTTTTCTCTGGATATGATTAGCTTATTTTCAGGGATCATAAGAAAGCATCATTTTTGTTTTTCTTTGAACACAGTGAGATAGAGGTATTTGCACGTTAGTCCCACCCATCTTCACTTGCACCTAACCTGCCAATGCACTAATATTTTTTATCCATCTAATTGTGCTTAAAAATCTAAATCATGCAGCAGCTTCTATAGAAGCCATCTATTATATATTCTACCTTTTCTGTCTCTAGTCTTAGGAAACTCTCCTACATTTAGGGAGTTTCAACAGATAAAAGTTTCCAATAAAATAAGGCTCTTGTTTTTCTTTATATCCTTATTGTACAGAAGCTTGTGCAAAAAATATTTCAATTGCTTATATTTTACTAATGAGTCTTATTTATGTAATTGTCTTTCATTTCTTGGGGGAAATAACTTTCATTTTCCTTTTTTCACTCCCAGGGGAAGGTCCAGCAATTCTGTTATTTATAGGACACAATCCAACAATTTTGTTATCTACAGGGCATAAAGCAGGTGCTTGATAAGTATCTCTCTCTCTCTCTCTCCCTCTCTCTCTCTCTCCCTCTCTCTCTCTCTCTCTCTCTTTTTTCTTTGAGACAGAGTCCCTCTCTGTCACTCAGGCTGGAGTACAATGGCACAATCTCGGCTCACTGCAACCTCTGCCTATTGGGTTCAAGCTATTCTCCTGAGCCAGCCTCCCAAGTAGCTGGGACTACAGGAACCTGCCACTATGCCTGGGTAATTTTTGTATTTTCAGTAGAAACTAGGATTCACCATGTTGGCCAGACTCCTGACCTCAAGTGTTCCTTGGCCTCCCAAAATGCTAGGGTTACAGGTGTAAGCCTTGGTGGCCAGTGATAAGTATCTCTTATATGACTAAAGAATAAGTGAGTATAACTCCTTACATTCTAAACTGATTTCTAATGTGATGTCATAAAAAGCCAAAGGGAGACAGATACAGGAGTTTAACAAAAAAAAAATTGCAAAAAAAATGCATTTTTATTGCTTTATTTATCATAGGATGCAGCCAATAACTAAAAGGGCAGTCCTAAAAATTATCTGGAGTCTGATGCTTAGTTAATTTTTGTCACAAAAAATAATTATTCTCTTTTGGAAGCATATCATGTCTTATTCTTTTCAAAAATCTAATTACATTTGCTTTCACAATTTTATCTGCACTCAACAATCTTTAAAACCTCAGCACCCAACATACTTTGGGAAACACTGAACCTTTGAATATATAGGCTATATGCTGACTACAAATTTGGATTAAAGAAAATTAAAGGGTGTTTTATCCTATTGGAGCTACTTTGAGGGAAGACTTACTGTGGCAATAGTGTGCATTACTGTGCAGGAGATTCCTGTATGCATTGAATAACACATAAAGTCAAATGCACATATGAACAATTTACTATACAAATTGTTAAGGCAAATGCTGATAACTAACATTTTAAAAAGATAGATTTATGTACATATCTATACACATGCTTATACATATAGTATACATACTTAATATTTTTATACTTCACTTTATGTCTGCCCTTAATAACTCCTTGGTAATGCACGTGTATTGTTTTTGACTCTAACCATTTCATCGTTTTAATAGTATTAATAATGGCATTCTTTTATTGAAATTACTACTTCATCCCTGAAACAGGTAATAAACCATGGTCTCATTTCTCATTAATCACAGCATATCATGATCATATAGCCCAATTGGATATACTGTAACATCTTCATATCCTGACATTTTAGCTGAAAAACAGAAATTAAAAATTACTGGAGTTCCATTTCTTCAGAAAATGTGTATTTTAAATTTTGGCAGCATGTTGCCAGCAATCAATATCAGATTATTCTTGTACTTATATGTAGTTTTGCTTCCTACATTCCACTCCTTGGAGATCACCTGGTTTTCGATGATTACTGAGCCAAGAACTATAGTTTTGTTTAGATTCCCTGAGCCACTAAAATCCTACCAAAAGAATCCGTTTTTGATTAACACAGAATTAGAACCTATTGCTTACAGTCACCGTCTTAATTGATTTCTGATTAAATTCCTAGATGTCATTTAACACACTTTGTTATAAGGCACCAGTCTACTTTAACCAAACTCCATTAGCTTGCTAATAAGACACTTGGTGTCAATAAAACAGTATATTTGCCTGAATATATTCACTATATTCTATTATCATTGATTACAGTCCTACTGTTCCCTAAACTGGAAGTATTACTTGCAAAAAAGTCCTACAAATCTTTCATTAGGTTTAGTTCAAATGAAACATCCTCTATGTATTTCACCAATTCTTCATCAGCATTAATCTTTTCCTAATATACCCTTAAAACCTGAACACTGATTTTACAGTTTATAGTTTCTTCTCTGTGAGTATTTGCAGTAACATAGGAAATAGTTTTTAAAGTAATATGTGTTTGACATAGAGAGGAAAAGTAAAGTGCAAGATAGGTAGGGGGTTACTGAATTGACACTTTGAGATATATAAAGCTGGTGCCTTGGGATCATATTCCTATCTGTTGTAACATTTGAAGCTGCAATGGATAAAAGGGAGATATTTCCCAGGATCCCATAAGATTCTACTACTGTAGTTTAAAAAATCTCAGTGGAATGGATAAAGCTGAGTCACTTTGGCATGCAGGGAGGAGGTATGAGTAACACTTCCATATGCACATGGAACTTACTGTCTTAGATAATCCAAAATAAACATGTTACTAAAAATTTCTCAACATTCTTAAAAATCAAATTTATCAAACTGACTCCATGTCTCAGTCTAGAACCAAGGTACCCCAGGAGCAGGGTCTTGTCTTATGTTGACTGTATGCTTCTTGAAAGCAAAGGCAATAAATATTGACTGGCTTAAATTTCAGTGTCAGACTCACTTGTCATCTCTTCATTGAATAGGTAAAGCAGTAATCTGTTTTACACTCCTGTAGCATCTCTACAGAGGCCCCTGGAATGTTCTGATCCTAGCTTCATTTGTTTATAAATAGCCATGATCTTGCCTTCCTAACTGACTATTGTGAAGCATAAACTCATTTCCTAAAATGTAATATTTTAACATGTAAGCTAAATATCTCAATGATGAATAACCTCTAATGTGAAAATGGTGACAGCTGCGCCTTGGTTGTGATGTGCACATACTGTCCAGCAGAACCTGGACTGCATCCAGTCCTGATTTCTCATAAAGTACTTTGCCCCTGAAGAGAATGAATTTGAGTTACTACTGACCTGAGACTAATGTAAACTGCTAACCTAGAAAAGCTTCATGTCCCAATACCAATTAGTTCACCAATGCCTGTGCTCCTTTGCTCCTGCTTGGAACACCTGACATTTTAAAGCAATTAGAGGGCATCCGGATCTGTAAAATATACTCTATGTCGATACTCAACAGAGCTGAACTTCTGTGCTTCAGCCCATGTAATAAAAACCATCAGAGCTGCTTAAAAACTGTGGCCTCCACTGTTTTTTTCTTCAGAATCTAATAGAGTTGGACTTTTATACTGACAAAGATTAAAATTGCCTCTATGCAAGAATTTGAGAAGCACAGCAATTCTCAGGCCTAAAAAATGTCTTCTAAGGGTCTGTAAGAGTGGCCAAAACCTCTATATTGAATGCTAATTTTCTATATTAAAATATCAAGGCCAATGTTTCTGTATAAATATTTACTTAGAAGACATTAATACATGATACAACTGTGAATCATTGACACCAAGTATTATTCTGTTTATAGAATTTGGCCTTGGATTTATTACAGTTCATTTGGAAAAACAAGATCTAATATATGTTAAGTAAGAGAGAGGAAGGCTGCTCATCTACAGGGATGACATGTCACACTGGGTCATCAAAGTATGGATCCCTGAATAACTTGAGAGTGTGCTTTTTCACACGGCATCAAAATAGTGGAGGGAAATTCTAAAACAAAAATGGTAGCTCCCTGTTAGTTTAATTTTTATTATTAACTCCTGTACTTGTAGATGCATAGTATACTACCTGAGTTTTTAGGAGTGCTATTAGTTACTGCCCTTCCAAACACTACCTATGACTCTATCAAAACACTGCCCCAGATCTGAAGTCATTAACAGAGTCCGGAAGTCTCAGCATTGATCTTGGAATAACAAATACAGACTTTCTCTAGGACATTTTCTCTTTGACCTTCTCTCTGTCCTGATCCAAATTTTTCAATTTCAACTACTTAAATTAGGCTGTAATCCTTCACAAATCAAGTAAAATGTATTTTGTAATACAAATAGGAAATGATAATATATTTAGGATAAATATATTTTTGTTGTCTTTATTTTTTAGCATTTATCCAGTATTTACTAAGCACAAGGTATTCTGGCAGGTATATACAACGGCAATGTAATGTGAATTAAATCCTGCCCTCTGGAAGATTATGTGATACATGGTCTGGCAAGATGTGTCTTCCAAAGGTGGCTGCAACAATGTCTCTCATTCCAATTACTCTCCTGCAATGTGGCCTTGCCACTCCCTCAAGGTGGACTTTAGTTCTCCTCTTGAGTTGAGGCTGGCCTTCGGAATTTGTTTCACTAATAAAATGCAGAAGAAGAGATGTCATGTCATGTCTACATCTAGGTGATGAAAAGCCTTAGAGCTTCTGTAGGAGCCTCTTGGAACATCCTCACTGCGGATACTGTTCTAAGGAACGTAGCCTTTAAGCTGTGGGAAGTTTAAGCTACAGTGAGTGACTAACCAGCAAATTGTGCCCCAAACTGTGAGGGTTGCCAGCACATGCAATTTTGAGTGCTAAATTTGAGATGTTCTGGGCAAGCCAAGACAAATCAGTCATCCTAAAGGAAAAGCCAATTGTAGTACAGTGGACACAGTACAGTTCTCAGCCTACTGACAGCTGTGTGAGTGAGCTAGAGGTGTCTTGATTAGCATTCAGTGGACATCTGATAGAAATCTTGTGAGAGACCTTGAGGAAGTACAATGCAGCTTAATCATCAAAAGTAATATTAATCATAAACGATTGTTGGGAAAGTTTGTCAGTCAGCCAAAGATAACAGGAATAATGATACACAATGACAAAAATTAGTGATTGAAATTTATGTTTATAATATAAGACATTTACCATCTAAGATAGAGAGCAACAAAATGCTATATTAAAGACTGCAATACAGTGCTAGAGAGTTCTGAACAGAGGATAGTTGATTTTTACTTATGGGCCAAAATGGACTGTCTAAGCTTTAAGAGAAGTAGCACTCTCCTAAAGGCTTAATGTGTGGAAATTGAGAACAGACAAAGAATGTAAAGTATTGCAGGCATAAAGAAAAGAAAGAATCAAGGTGTCAAAATAAACAAGAACATGGTAGGAATAAAGGAGCTGTAAAATAAGTCTGTGAATTGAGAATCATACAATGAAAGACCTTGATTGCCCTTATTTAGAAAGCAACTGGGAGACAGGCAAGTTTTAGAATGGTTATTCTAACAGCAGTGTATAGTGTGGATGGGAACCAAGGGAGAAGCAGAAAGTCTAACTGGGAGAGCATCACCACCGTCCCCCTGAGATTTACTGAATGTGAGACATCCTTTAGAACTCTGTGCAGGCCTGCTTCCCCAAACAGAAATCCATATATATTCTACCTTTTCCATTACATTTTGAAACTAAGAAAAATAGCTTATTAAAGCAGTTGCGTATTCAACATTGTTTAAGTCTTACATGATAAAAGTGAAAGTTTATTGGAGGCATTAACTAAACCATTTAGTGTCCTTTCAGGGGGACATTAAGCAATGGTTATTGTTTGGATTTTGTGCATCACTGATAGATGTCTGTAATATATTCTGTTCTTACAGTTATAAAACATTCTACTGAAAGACTGGTCTTTTTTCTTTGTAATTTTAGTTTTCTTTGCCTGTTGCTGTTGTTATGTGGCTCTGACTTTTAAATGAAATATTTTACTACCTCTCCTCACTTTAGGTAATATGTTCACTACCAACAAATTTAGGTCATTTCAATTGTGTTCTCTTTCAGTCAAGAGAGTAATACACAGATATTCACACAAGTTTTTATTTTCTTTTCTTCAACACACACCCATTACCTCAGTAGGATTACACAGGCTGTGCAGCATAATGTATCTCACATTAGGGTTCAGCATTCAGACTATTCAGGGAAAATAAATAAGGCTGGGGAAAGTCTTCCAGGTGTATATGAGGTCATTTATAATGTCGACAACCACATGGAGACAATGAGAACTGAGGAAAATATAACTAAAAGAATACCATGAAACAGGCAACTTCCTTTAATCAGCATGCCACATGCTTTTGATCATATCATTTTCATTCTTTTAAATAAACAATTGTATAAAGTATTAAAATAATTTAATGCTGACGATACTCCTGCTACTGGCTTGCTGAAATAATCAAAACCTCAAATCAAATATGAAATGTTCCTCAAATTCTAATTACCAAGATTCATGAAGAGTAGATCTAATTGAATGAAACACCAAGACTATTATGACATGGCATATTAGGAATGCCTGTTGTCAGGCAGAGAAATCTAAAGATACTGGCACTATATCCCAATTAAGAAAGTTAATGTTTGCTGAGAGTAAAACCAGTACAACTCACAGTGAAAAGTACTGTCATCTGAAAGGTGCCCATACACACAATGTGCCCTGGTGGGTTTTTCCATTTTCTGCCAATACCCTCACTGCACAGTTCATTTTCCCCAATGGCTCTTTGTTCATCTGCACAAAATGTAATAGGTATATTACAGGAAAGTCATCCTTGGCTGAGATGGACTATAATAAAACCTGGCAGGCGTTTGTTTTTCACTAAAGGGCAATATAACTTGGAAGATAATTGCTCCAAATATTTTTAGTAAATATCTTAGAAATGCATATTTTAAGATGTTATTATCACATTTTATTTTATTGAATACCATAACTGTCTTTCTCAGAGCACAGCCTGCCTTGTGGAGTGACTGCATTCAACTTCACAGAATGGTGTTCAGATGCTATCTATTATTATCACAATTTTTCAGATGGGAAAACGGTAATTCTGCTAGGTTATATGACTTGCTCAAGGTCATAAAACTGATCTGAAACTGTGGCCAGGCTCTAGGATTTAAAGCTTTCACATTTATTCTGCTTCAAGAAGCAAACAAAAAGGCAAAGGCAGACTTTGAGCAAAGTTGACTCTGAAGGCCACTCACTGCAGTTTTCTGCTACAACACATATTTGTATTTGTCTGCCCAAAGGAATGCTGAGAAAAAGCAATTATAAACAAGATATAGCTTCAGAAGTTAGTGAAGTAGAAGGTAACTGAATTCACCGATACCTAAAAACTATCAATACCTAATCCTTGACTTCAGAAAGGCATCAGTGATGGGATATTAGAAGAACTTCAGCTTTGGACTTGGGTTGACCTAGGTCTAAAGCATGGCTTTGCCCTTCAATTGGTGTGTGATCTTGCTAAATAACTTGTTTTTTATCCATTTGGACTTTTCCATATGAAAATAGTACAATAGTGACAATTATAAAGAATAGGGATATTGTTTTTGTGTTTTAAAAACATTTTATCATTACTATTTTTTAAGAGATTGGGGCTTGCTCTGTCACCCACACTGTAGGGCAATGGTGCAATCATAGCTCACTGTAACCTCAACCTCCTGGGCTCAAGTGATCTCGCACCTCAGCCCATAAAGCACCAGGAGTACAGGTGTGAGCCACCGTGCTCAGTGAGGATTTTGTAAATCTACTTGCTAGCACAAATATTATCAGTGTTCAGAAAATAGTTACTTATAATATTTCTTATGTGTCAGATCTGTACGTAAATCAAAAGAGGGATGTTATTATAAAACTCTACATGTGGAATCTATGATGAAAATAAGGGAAGGTAGTAACAAGATATTCATGGGGGAAAAACACACATATATCCTGAGATTGATTTTAGAAGGCATGAAAATTATTGATGTATTTCCTATTCTGGATTTGCTACCTTTTTGAAGTGCTATCTTAATGATACCTACATTTAGTATTAAGGCAACATACTTATTTTTTTAACACCATGGATATCTTTTCAGTGACATTTTATAAAGCAAAAGAGGCCAAATCTTTACAGATTAGTAAAAGGTTATTAGTCATACTTTATCTGTATCCCTACAAGTGATAATAGTGTCATTATTATAAAGTTCAGTTAAAACCACTAATAAAAAATGAGCAATCCCATTTCTAATTGAGGATATGCAACAAAATAGTGACCAGAGAGTCTTTTGAATGACCTCATGGCAGAGATATGATAAATGCATGAGGTGATAGATACACTAACTACCCTGATTAGATCACTATGCAACACAGATATGTACAAAGATATCAGATTGTACTCCATAAATATGTACAACTACAATGTGTAACTTAAAAAAATAATTTAAGAACATTATACTTGGTGAATAAATACAGATGTTTGTATAAGCATTATTTATATCTTCATGTTAAGAATGACAAGTCACAATTTAAAAACTGAGACAGTTATGTGCCTTTAAGTATTGATTTGAAGGTGTGAGATGATTCCACTGTAATGAAATTCTATAAAACATTCACATTTCTTGAAGAAAGGTTGAATACCAAGTATACATACCAGAAGTATTAAGTTTTTATACTTGTGAATCAAAAGATAAAATAGAACAATTTTAAATGCACATACCTCAAACAAAAAATCGTCCATATATTGAAACCCTAACTATAATATCAAACTTTAGGATAAATAATTTATCTGTTTTTTTAAAACCCCAGTTACTTCAGTTGTGAACGTAGTTGCTGTCACTTCATGCCTAAGATTCAGTGTTAGAATTGAAAACATTCCATTTGGGATCAGATGAGCTGAAAAGGTCTTTGTTCAACATCCAATTATAAGCCAAATTGAAGAAAAAGAAATGAGGCAACATGTCAAGGTCAGAATGAGAGGAGAGAATTTCACTGTTATATATAATTTCGAGCAGTGGCCTGACTTCTTTAATGCTAACCTTTAATTATGTGTCTACTGCACATGGTTTGAAGAAAAGTAAAAGAATCCTCTTAAAAAATTGTAATCTAAGAACGAGTTTGAGAGTAAGTTAGTCTTTTGAATTCCTTTGAGTGTATTCTATGTTTCCTTCAGTTTATACAGTGCCTACTGGAATCTACCTTAGCATATAAACTAAGATATTAGAAGTCTGATATCAGAAATACTTTGCACTTAAATTATAAGTTAATAAATCACAGATAACGAAGTCATGGAGCCACAGGAACTTTAAAGAATATCTAGTTCAAACCTCTTTCAGTGAGAAGGAAATTAAGGGTGTTAAATTTCTAAAGCAATTTTGTATACAACATCTCGCTTACATTCACAGCCTCTTTGTAAGGTAGGAACAAGGTAACTAGGGAAACCACACAGGAGGTGTTTTGTGCTAGGTCACTGAAGGAAACAGAAGACCTGGGGACACTGAGATCTAAAGACAGGAACAGAAGATACAGGTGTCTTTGGTGATGAATTAGAGATATAGGAATGATGAGAATTCTAGCAAACACTCCCAGAAAGCAACCAGAGGGCATGTCCAATAGCCATGACATTGTGAGCTCTGAGATTTCTGTGGACATAAATTTATTCACAAGAAGTGGGAGAGCAGAATGAGGTGGATCAATCACTAAATTGATAACTGACGTCCAAGTTAACCAAGAAATATATCCCACCAGCAAGAACAGAAGCAGAGTCATTTGCTACTTGAACTTTAGGCAAGACCGGAGGTGGCTGTGAAACAGTCATTACATGTATTTGGAAGCAAGAATAATATGGAATATGAAATGAGGATCTTCATTTTTTAAATTATTGAGACTTTAGGGAAGTTACATAATCTCTCTAGGCCTCAGTTTTTCATCTATAATAGTAGCCCCCTCAAAGAATCGTGAGACTTCAATGAGAAAAGTAAAATTTTTATTAAGGAGGGCCTGGAATCCCATAAATGCTCAACACAAAGAAGCCATTATTCATATTAGTATTATTTTTTAAAATATAATATTTTTGAAAAATATTATTCCTTTATTTATTTCTAAATGAGCCTGAGCTTGGAATTGGAGTTAGGTAATAGGATGAGATATTTCCCTGATGGCTTAAATGTTTTATCCAAGGTCATTAGAGACAGACTAGGAAGTCAGGTTCTTTCTTCCAAACCTATACTTTTCCCTTTATCCACATTTCTTTGCAATCATTTTTTAATTAAAAAAAAAATCCACTGCTCTTGACACTTTCAAAGGGCTAGCTAAATGAAGACACAAGTGACCACTCAGCCCATACATTACAGTCAATCTCAGTTTCAGAGAAACTACCATTGCCCATGGCAAGATTTATAATTCACTGACAAGCAGGAGGCTCTCATTTACTTATTTAACGGCTGACTTTCTCTTCTGTGTAAACTGCATGATCCATGAGTCAAGTATGACTCAGAAAACTAAGGGATAAATGTTGAGTCATCTAATAAGGTGATTTTTCTTCCTTCAAGGTAAAGTAAGTGACTAGAATAAAAATATAATCAAAGACAAGAGCAAAGATGTAAATAAATTTATTAAAAAATACCAAAATGATAAAATGGTTAAAAATGAAAATAAAAGGTATCTTCTGTCTTACCATACTAGAGTTTTCGGTGTTTCTCTACATATCAGATCTTGAACTAATAGGGGTGGTCAGGATGGTCATCTCTACTGGATGATCTCCCCCCATTTTCTAAAAGGCAAATAAAATGAATCTATAATGTCTAGCATCCATGGAACATTTTGAACATCCCCTTTGACACATAATATGCCTTGTTTTTCCCTTCTCTTCCCAAAGCTGTTTACATTAAACACATGTATTTCACTTACTTTAAAAAAACTGTCTAGGCTGAAAAACTCTTAAAGGCAGGAACTGTGCCATATTCATTTCTATATCTCCACGGTTAAACCCAGTGCTAGGTACCTACTAGGCACTCAAAAAAATAGTTATTGAATATGTAGTCATCACAAGATGCTTTGAGATTTCAAAAAAAATTTTTTTTAATTTCCAATGACTTGATATTGTTGTATTTCACAGCTGGCTTCATGAAAGTGAAGGAGACTATCACCACCCATGCTAGGACTATCGATGGAAAACCCATGGTATAGGCTGATCACAAAATTTCTCTAAGAATCAGAAGGCTAAGAAGAAAATTTTCCATCCAGACATTGTGCTCATGTTCTCTGGCTCCTTGACCCCTCCCCTATCTCTCATCTTGGAAAAGTGGTTGTTCCTAGCAAAAATAATGAAAATAATTCTAGACAGGGAATTCTAAACTGAGTTATTTGGGTGAAACCATCACCTGATTCTTCTTTGTACAATCCCAAAGTAATCACTCCCACTGAATCTTGCTCCAAGGGTCTCTGGGTTCTTTCTCTAGGAAAATATTTTGTGTACACTGTAAATGACAGGGCCATGATAAAATACATTTGAGCCTGAGTAGACAGCCTACATAGGTCTATGTTTATGCTAATTGGATTGCAAGGTACAAGTGAAAGAATTAGACTGTATGTTTGTTGCCCATTTAGCTAATTTTCTGCGAGGAAAACGGTCATAAAAAAAATAGTCCTACAAGAGAGGAAAATCTCCCTAGTAATTTTTTTAATTGTTTGAGACAGTAAATAAAACTATGTGCTTATTTCTATTTGCACTACCTACCTAAAAGTAGAAACTTTTGATGGCACAAACCTAACACATAATTTGCCTTTAAATTAATATAATGAATTATGTTATATAATGAAGAATCTTTTCTGGCATTAATAATATTCTAGAAAGAAATATAAAAATCATAGGTCCCCAAAACATTTTTGTAATTCAGTCTTTCTATGTAGATAATACAGAATTGAATTTCCTAGTGAGGATTAATTATTATCTGTAAATTTCATGCATTTGAATTTTAACGCTAAAGGCATCATATTTAGCCCATTCGAAGATTTCCATCTAATTCAAAATGAAGTACTTAATCTTAATAATCCAAAATAAGGTCAGGCATATTTTATTATGCATGGGAAAATCAAGATTTATTTTATTAAAATATATGACTGTTTAATGGTCATTGCTTCTTTGAAATTTAGGTAACCAAAACTAAGATAATAAGTTCATTGGGAGGTGATCTGAATCCATCTGAAAAAGAGTCTTGTTATTTCTGAGAAAAATATATATTTTTCTTAGAATTTATTTAGAAAATAAAACTCTTCACGTGTCTTAGTAGAAAGCAAATATGTATGTGAATTTTCTAAAAACAGAAAGACAATTCTAAAACCCCAGCAAAATGAAAAACTAAACAGAAGCATAATGGCTTCAAGGGCAGATAGCAAAGGTGAGAGAGATGGGATAATCTGGTCTGTAATTTTGTGTTTGAAATCGAATAGATAAAGTTTAGATTCATTGCTTCTACAGACTAATTAAATATAAAAGCTTCTTTTGACTTGCTATTCCATTTTACAGGAAGTACAGAGAACTACTTTAAAATTTTGCCTCCTTTCTCACATTAGTTCTCTGTGTTTTGCATCTCCCCAAATGGTAATCAAGAAAAAAAAGCAATTAGTGCTAAATATTGTTGGTTTGGGAGGCATGTTTTTAAAAAATGAAAGGACAATTTAGTATACATAGTAAAAAGATGTCAATACAAAACACATTATAAATTCCTTGTGGTTCATTTCTCTGCCCCTGAACATGACTAATTATAAATTGGTTAATTTTTGTCTTCATTAACTATCTAACATTCAGTGTTAGAATCATCATTCTGAAATCATATTACATTGGTTCAATTTCTTGTAAGAGTAAGACAAAACCTTAAATAATATAGGCATAGATTTGTCGGACAGCAGCTCATTCAGAGTTTTGTTCTCCCCTTACCTGTACGTCACTGCTATGTTCATCAGCCTAAAAAGATTCCCAAGGTCTCTTAAGAAATGTATTTTCTTCAGCAGACCCAGGGAACACAAAAGCACAGAAGAGGCTGTTGGTGTTCTTGCTGTTGGTTGGTTGCTTTGTTTTTTAACATTCTCAATTTTAAAGTAGAAAAACATTATCTTTTTTTAAAACAGAGTGTGACAAATAAAATAGCATATGAAGCGCAAACATGAGGGTAAACATAAAAAAAGCTAAGCTGGAAAAATATTTTATGTTGGTTTAAGCAATGCAGTTAAACATAAAGTGATGACTCAAAAAACTAAAAGATATAAAATTGACTTCGGACTTGACACTGGCTGTTGATTTACAAACAAGTCTCAGTTCTGAATTCTAGCTAATGGCAGCTGGACAAGTCCAGTGAAATACAGCTTCATTGGCTGTATGCTTGAGAACTTTTTCATTAAAAACAGTAGTGAAGTCCTCTTACTGTGTTGAAAGTCACACAAGTCAGTTAAACACTGAATAGAAGATGAGTCAGGGAAAGAGTCGTCTATTTTCTTCATTTTTCAGTAAATTTACCTATGCTTATGCTGTCCTTGCAATTTTTTGGCATTGAGGATACCCAGAGAGAACATCTCTAAGTGTTTCATATAGGTGCGGACCACAAAAAGCAGGAGTCATCAACCTCCACACCAAGGCTCTACCACTTGCTGGGTATTACCATAAGAAAATATTCCCTTATTGATAAATAGGAATAATAGCATCTACTTCACAGAGTTTTCAGAAGAATAAAGTTAGATCATGTAGATGGAAGGCACACAAGTGCTTAGTTCATTTTAGTTTTCTGTTAGTAGTAGCTATTTTTCTATCTGGAACTCTAAATGCGGTTGTAAAGTTACTGGTCAATCAGGGTCAAGTATTTATGTACTTTCCTGGTGTTCTTAATTTTAGCTTTGAATTCTCTAAGTTTTCCTAAAAGTTGTACTTTTTTTAAAGACATTTTCACCTTTGTGTAATTGCAGGCTGGAGGGTAGGTGCCATGGATACTACTGTCACTTTTGTCATCAAGGAGCTCACATGCACACACACACACACCAGAGCATAGTAAATTACCAAAATGAAGATAATTTTATTTGGTAACTTCTCTTAGGAGACCTATAGAACTTGGAAAAAGCCACTACTGCAACAACACTTTACTGAGGGCTCTCTGATTGTGAGGTATGAAGTCATTTATCTATATTTAACCACTTTGGGGAGCAATAGATCAGATGCATAATTATAGAATGGAAAGTATCCAGCTGTTTTCTTCTTTGATGAACAGAAATAAATGGTTGACAATTTCAGCACAACTGATAGTTAAATATAAAGAACAACTTTCAAACATTTCAAACACTGGAGAATAATTAGAAGTTAGACAGAATTTAGGCTACTAAGTGACTGAGGTGGAGTGGAGGTGGGGCTGAAGATAGGACCACAGAAGATATGAGATATGAGGTTTATGGGTGGCGGTAGAACAGATACAAAGAATCTGGAAGGTTTCATTTGGTCTGTTCATAAAAGTCAGAGGTCTCTATCTTGATGAGGTTACTGCAATGAATGTAGGACTTTTGTTTTTTTCACTAACTCATCTTCAATTTTTAGTGTCTAGAATGTGATAGGTACTCTCTCTGTATAAATATGTATTGAATTAATGAAATAATAAAATAACACAATTAAAAACAATTTAAAAGCAAGGTATACCTTGACCTCTCCTGGTTACCTTACTTAAAATTACCATCTGCTTTATTTTTCTTCTACACAAGATTGAATATAAGAGAGATGAAAAATGTCTACTTTCTCTTGTGGGGAAATAAAATTTATAATTGGGGTTTGGATGTGTTGGGCATGGGGTGCCAAATAGTCTGGTTTTTTGGAATCTTAAAAGTTATCTTATGACAACAAGTAATAGCGTTTACTTACTGATAGGTTCCTCACAACCCAGCCACCTCCAAGTGTCTCTGCTCTAACCAATATGCTACAGTCTCTTAAAGTTTACCTTCTTTTCAGAATACAGATCCCTGTCTATAAAGAACAGACCCCACTGGCCTAGTAGAGAACAAAAGGACACAGTGTAAGCCAGTTCCTGGCAACTGGCTAAGAAATCACATTGTTCGCTGGCTTATTTTAACTCTAAATAAGTTAAAATAGACCCAGGAGAATATATATATAATATTATATACATTATAAAATATTATATGTGATATTATATATATATATCATATAATGATTTGTGATATTATGTGTATGTGTATATATATATACACATTAGAATTATGTGTAAATCATTACCAAAACTCTATGAAAGGCCAAGAAACAAAGCTGGATGGTAACAAAGAGTTGGCTGCAGATAAATCCATGAAAGCACCTTGTTAATATCTAGTCTAAGAAATGGCTGAATATAGTTTGCTGCAAATAGTTTGTCCTATTCTGTCTTCTAAACCCCTGTTCCAAGTGTAAATACAATTGGAATATCTACCTTAGTTGTGTATATATTCCTTTTTATTCCCTCATTACAAAAGACATAATTAGCCTGATTATAACTCTTCATACAAAATGAGACATGTTTAAAAATTTTTTAAGTTACCAATTACCAATGTAGCCAAAAAAAAAAAAATGTTAGGACCAGGCATACATTTTTTCTAGACCTATGCGATGAGTGATAGTTGCACATTTCATAGAGAAACCATAATTCTAACTGTACACACTACTACTGGGTACCATTTATAAAGTTTCAAATGAGGACAGGAGGAAATCAATATTTATTGAGCTCCCATTATATGAGTGCTGAGCTCATTTGAGTTTTCTTGACATATATTCTTAAGAGTTAATCCATTTTTATTTTACATAAAACATAAAGTTCGGAAAAGTAGAAGATATTTCGATTACTCTAATTCATTTTAGAAAATCTTGTTTAAATTTTAGAGTAAAATGTGAGACATACATCCTCCTATGTGCTGTGACTTTAATACATTTGTATTTCTATTCATCTCTCAAATGTCTCCCTCAGTAAAAAATACACACACACACACACACACACACACACACACACACACGAAGCTAGGGAATTACAGAGAGCCACACTCTTCCTTTTAAAAAAATGTGAGAACTGCCTGCCTCAGACGTATCTGTAAAAGATTCCTGGAAAAAGAATATTTTTATTGCATACAAATAAACTATAACCAGATTATGTGTTAGATGATAACCACATAATTCTCACTGCTGTAGTTAGAAGAAATCAGAACTTGCTTAATTCTTTTATGAACTGTTTCACTAACATGAGGTGGTAGAAGAGCACAAAGTTTGTATCCCTCAAAATGAAATCATTCAAAATAGAATCATGGCTGCAGTGCAGAAGGAAGCATACCCAGCATGGCTTAGAGAGGGTGGCGGTGCTTAGGAGGACCAAACTGAGCAAAGCTAAAGTATCTGCCCCACAAATGACCTGATAACTATTAGGGAACGTGACTCAACTCTCCAAGCCTCTGTTTCCTCTTAATGAGATGATACAATGACACCTAACTCCTAATATTATTGTGAGACTTAAATAAGACATGTGCATTAAGCATATAAATAAAATCAGGTATATAATAAATCCTCAATAAAGGTTAGCATATTTATATTTATATATTTTAGACAGAGTCTCACTCTGTTGCCCAGGCTGAGCATGCAGTGGAATGTCCTTGGCTCACTGACGCCTGCACCTCCTGGGTTCAAGTAATCCTCCCACCTCAGCCTCCCCAGTATCTGGGATTACAGGAGAGTGCCAAAACACCCAGCTAATTTTTGTATTTTTAGTAGAGACAGGGTTTTGCCATGTTGGACAGGCTGGTCTCAAACTTGTGACCTCAAGTGATCCTTCCGCCTCCGCCTCCCAAATTGCTGGGATTATAGGCATGAGCCACTGCACTCAGCCAGCAAATATTTGCATATTCCTGTTGATGTTAGATTATTAGTTTTAACTGTTGCCATGTAAATGAAATGTAGAGTTTTGGGAATGCACAAACTAGGATGGCTGTTTTTGTTTATTTATTGTTTTAATGACAGAATTTTATTCAATAATAAGTGGGGAGAACTATATTTTTGTTTTGTTTGCTTTTGCCAGTGAAAGAGTATACATTCGAGAATGGAGAAATTATTTCTTTACTTTTAAAGAAATATTATGGTGCCAGGCTTTGTATACACGGGAATTTAACTTACTAGAACTTTAATTATGCTGTACAAGATTGAGGTGGACTAAAACTGCTTCAGAACTTGGATAAATATGTATAATCAGATTCTATGAGTTTGTTCAACAAATGCAATCTAGGAAAAAAATCCCTAAATCATTATAACAAAATAATTAGATTTTTTTCTTACATTTTGTTTATAATATATATGGCAGTAAAATGAATAATAGAGGTAAAACTATTTTTATAGTAAAAGGAATTCTATTTATAATACTAGAACAAAATTTCCTGCTAAATTAAAAAATGTTTTCCTTATTAATGACATATAGCATATTGATGAATGCCTTCTGCTAATGAATACCTTTTAATTCATAAACATGGAATAAAATTTATAATGTGGTATGGAAGTCAAATTAGAGAGGCTCATTAAGTCTGCAGAACTAATTTTTGAATAATTCATCAGCTGTTTAACACATTTGCAACAAAATGCAAATTACTTTTATTACTGAGCTCATTTTGATTTTTTTTTCTTTTGTGAAAGGATTATACTTTTTTCAATGAGAGAATCCAAAAGTTCAATTGCAAAGTGATTAACATGGAACTTTTGCTAATTATATCAGCAGAAGACTTAGGTTGACACTATGCTAGGTGCTCAAATTAAGGGACTGTCCCACTGTATTAAACAGAGTGCGTTTATCACAGATAAACTCTCAGCCTATTTATTTGACATGATAGCAATAGAGGAGGAAAACGAACCTTTTCAGTATTATAGGCAACTGATACACAGCTGTTTTACTTCTAATTTCCTGATCTACAACTTTTGAAACAATTAGAAAGGATTGAAACAGTGTTGTCCTTAAACAGCACCAGAATGTAATGAAATCTAAAGTTCCTTTTCAGTAAGTTAACTGGTCTCCCAGAACTGAAATTAAAAAGGGGACTTGCAGATGTGCGCATAAACATCTGTGGATTACATCGTAACATCATTAAACATCAGGGAACTAGGAATATCTTAATGGTACTAAACAGAAAATAACAACTAGGTTATCCTGTACTTTTTTTAAGAATCATAAAAAAATCTGGATATTTAAATAGTCTTTAACCAATTCATTTTACTAAATTTGTTAACTAATTCATTCACACATATTTTATCCCTGTTTCATACTGACCACTAAGGTAAATTCCATGAACATGGTATAATTAACATAGTTCTTGCTTATATATACTTTGCACCAAACATTTTCAACAGTTTCTGGGACAAAGTCTTTTATCAGGTTAAAATAGTACTGCCCAGTATATAAAGTATGTACTGAGTATTGGATATGAATAAATGTGATTTGATAGGTTTTTAAACATTTTTAATATACATATCTTTGTATTTTGTGTAAACTCCCCACTTATTTCCAGATGACCTCTAACTAGTGCTCAATATACCTAATCAATGTATTATCTGAACCACTTGATTTTCAGACATGGACTAAGAACTACAATTCATATGATCTTTATCATAGAATTATTTTATTTCTACCATAAATCAGGAGTCAAGTAAATTGGTTTGTAGAATAGGTATTTGTAGAGCAAAGAATAAAATGTTGAAACCATAAACAATTTGAGTAGTTACAACAATTTTGTCCTTTGCAATTATGCAGAGGTGGGCTTCTATGATCTATAAAAATAATTTTAAAAAAAGGAAATAATCAGAAATGAAAATTACTATAGTAGTATTCAACAATATTCAATACCTGAAGTCAACTGTGTCATACCTATAGTGTATATACCCTATTCTTGAAGTTGCAAAATAGCTTCTATTTAAAACAAATTGCAATTCACTCAAGAAAAGTTAGTCTGTTTTTAAAATTGTTTAATTTCAAATACTTTGTGGGTTTTAGTTATAAAGAAAAATACATAAAGAAATTAAAATATTCTTATATGCTCTATGTGCCAACATATTTATATAGATTTTCAGGATTTCTGTAATTCCTATTGATTTAAGAAATATGCATCCTTTTCACACTTATAAAATCAAACATTTAATACAGCATTAATAAAGCACTGTACTGTATTAATTATATCTAAGGTTTTAAATGGTGCTGAATACCAAGGAAATGAAAATATATTCTATAAAATAGAGATTAAGATCTCCAGATTAGAAATCAGACAAATCAAGTTCCTTTCTTTTTAAAATAATGTCAACTTTTATCTGAGATTCAGGGGTATATGTGCAAGTTTGTTACCTGGGTATATTGCATGATGCTTTGGTTTGGGGTGTGATTGATCCAGTCACAAAAGTTCTAAACATAGTAGTTTTTAAAACCCTGTCCCTCTCCCTCCTTCCACCTTCTAGCAGTTCCTAGTTTCTATTGTTGCTGTCTTTTTGTCCATAAGTACCCAAAATTTAACTCCCATTTATAAGTGAGCACATGTAGTGTTTGTTTTTCTGTTCCTGCATTAATTTGTTTAGGATAAGGCCTCAAGCTGCATCCATGTTGCTGCAAAGGACAATAAGGCTGATTTTCTTTCTTTTTTATGGCTGTGTAGTATTCCATGTTGTATATGTGCCACCTTTGTTTTTTTAATCCACCCCACCAGTTATGAGCATCTAGGGTGACTCCATGCCTTTGCTATTGTGGATAGTGCTGCAATAAACATATACATGCATGTGGAATTAGACAAACCAATTTTCAAATCCTATCTTTGCCTCTTAATAACTATGGATAAGACTCCTGGTTATCTGAATAATATACTTCACGTTTTTCTTTATCATAAAGTATTATTATATTGCTGTTAATAGCAAATTATGAATACAAAAAGTATATTTTGAAACATACGAAATTTTTCTGGACAATAAGATGTAAAAGGAAGCTATTGCCTGGGATTTCAGAGAAATCTTCAGCTTCTTAAAATTAAGAAGAAGCTCCTTGATTTTAAGAAGCTTCTTGCCCTTAAATAAGAAGTAAGTACTTTTAAAAAGCTTCTTAAAATTAAAAAGTAAGCTGAAAAATCTTCTTAAAATTAAGGAGCAAAGTAACAGCATTTGTGTTTGAGTTTTCCATTTTCTTTCTTCCAGTCTAGAAAGAAAACACTGTATGAAAGATTTCATTCTGAGCATAAAATACAAGCTGAGGATGGCTGAGCTCTCAGAAAGAAGGAAGTGAAGAATGCTGATGGCATCATGAAGCCATCAACCTGGTCCTGAAATGACTTTCTCCAGACTTTTCATCATTTGAGCAAAATAAAATCCCTTTTGTTAATCATCATTTTTTAGGTTTCTTACTTGCAACAGAATGCAATTTCTGATACACTAACTGTATCATCACAGCATGGCCATGAATTAAAATACATCTGAATTTCAGTTCTGTTATTTATAAAGTAGGTGTAATAGCAATAATTAGTTCATAAATCTGGAAGCTTTTAAATTAGAAAAAAAACATGTATATATACATATATTACTTGTTATAATGCCTGTCACAGAATTTACATTTAATTTCTTTCTTTTTATATGTTACTCAAAAGTGAGGGTCTTTATTTTTTATTTCTTACTTTTTTCTTTTCATTTGACATTTGACAGAACAAAGTAAACATTCAGATATTTGGTGACTTAATTCTAATATAGCGTTAATCCTGTACTGTTGTATCTTTCCTCTATTTTTAACTCGTGTTATACATCTAATCATGAAATACAAAATTTATAAGGCATGTTATGCCTCCAGTACATTGGGAGGAACGCACAATGCATTTGCTGAAAAGGATTTTTTTTTCTAGAACTTGCTTTGATGCTACGACCTTGAAAAATCCCAAATGAACATCTCTGCTCATTTTAAAATATGTATAATATTTGCATTTCAATAAGGTATACTACAATTTTTCTGAAGTCATAATTTTTAAAAATATGAGTAATGAGAATTCATACTTAAAAATGAATAACACTTTGATTTGTGCAAACCCCTGAAAAAGGGCAGAAGTGTTATCATTTTAGGCAGCAACTGATTTTTTTCAGATAAATGATTATTTATAATTTCACAATAGTAAAATTGTTAATGATTTCAAGAGGCACATTTAAGTAAAAATGATTTAAGCAAATAAATAGCAAAGCATGGACCCTTAAATGTTCTGTGAAAAGATAATGCATCTATTCATTGCTTACAGGATGTTTTTCTTTAGCCAGAACCATCAATTTCTTCTGATTGAATATATGATTCTTTTTAAAAATTACTATATTTATTTCAATTATATTTCTAAGTAACTAGGGGAGTTAAAAATAAGTTTATTGCAATACTCATATCTAATATGTCAAACAATTCATATATATAACAAGTCATTTGCTGGTTAAGTGTATTTATCACATTTTCCTTTAATTTCAGCTGCTCTATTCATTCCTCTATTTTACATATACATTCTAAATATTAATTATCTACAATTCAGTATAACAGAAAATTATTATCCTTGGTCTATTTGGACAACTAGTTTGCAGTGCAATTAAAGTACTTTTTAATTTTCACTTTGTCAGTTACCTCCAAAAACAGAATGTTTGGCATTGGCAATTAAGTACAGTCTGTTCACATGTGTTTTTTCTTTAACAAATCTTTATGAAATCCTCAAAGTTGTTTATTACTCATTCCCTACCTCTCCTAAACATAAAACTTTTTTTGTAAGATAAACTATTTTAGATTATAGAAAAAAAAAATTGAACTGTGTCAAATCTAACTTGAGAAATTAGACAGTATTTTTCCATTTTTTTAAATTAGAAAAATGTAATAGATGAATTAAACACCTTTTAGGTCAAGTAGAGACTCATTTACTTCATTCATTGATTCAATTTGTTACATATATGGGTAACAAATTACATATATGGCATTATGCTGAAATAAATATGAAGATTTTCAATTACTTGAATCCAGGCTATCTGTCCAAATGAACTTTAGATCTCCAACTTCTAGAATGTTACAGGGAAAGAGAAAAAAGTTACAGAGAAAGGAATGGAGAAAAATACAAGGAAATAAAATGGGAAGCAGCACTGCAAAGAAGAGAGAAAGGCAAAAATGGTGGGAAGCAAAGATGTGGTTGTTGCATGGTGATTAGAAGCATGGTATGTGGTTGAAAAGAGGCCTGATCTGGAATGCAGTCTCTCAATTAAAAAACTAAGTGATCTTTTATCTCCGTATCTCATTTTCTCATCTGTATGAATAAAAACAGAATGTGGTTCATTGAAGACTTCAGGAATTAAATAGATTATCAAACTAAAGTGCTTAATACAGTGTTTGAAAAGAAAAAAACACATGGCAATTGCTAATATTTGGCAGAATATGTTATAGGAATCATGAATTTGATGCTCATTCCATTCTTAATCTATGCTGATAACATGAAAAAATAAATCAAGACAAAGCCAATGAAATATGGCAATGATGTCAAATTAAGTGAGCTTATTGTTATAAATGCCAGATAATTTCACCTAACATGTGTAGATCAAATAATGATCTCTAACATGGCAAGCAACCAGGAAAATACAGGAAAAGAAACAACTGACCAACGATGGAATAAAACACACAGGGTCTCCACGGGCAATAAGAAAAACTGAGTTAGAAGGACTAAGGAAACACCCTGAAAATTTACTCTTTCTTCTTTCCTTTCTCTTTCTTTTTTTTAAAAAAATTTAGCCATCCTTCAATAAAATCCTGTTTCCTACTTGGTCAACTGAATTTTAAAATGAAACAAAATTTGAAATGATCAAAGCTTAAAAAGCTAAGAGAGAATAATTGAAACAAAAGTTTATGAGGAAATGACAAAAATGCTTTAGGTTGTTTAACTTGGCATGCACAGAATAATCTATAAAGCAGTGACCAAGACAACCTCAACTCTCCCCTCAAATTGACTAAACATTACATCAGCTTTCTTCTGACTATTCACCTGATCACCCCCCTTTTTGTTCTTATTGTACTTTAGGTTCTGGGGTACATGTGCAGATCATGCAGGGTTGTTGCATAGGTACACACACGGCAATGTGGTTTGCTGCCTCCATCCCCCCGTCACCTACATCTGGCGTTTCTCCCCATATTATCCCTCACCAACTTTCCTACCCCCTCACTGTCCCTCCCTTGGCCTCCCAACAGACCCCAGTGTGTGATGCTCCCCTCCCTGTGTCCATCTGTTCTCATTGTTCGTCACCCACCTATGAGTGAGAACATGCAGTGTTTGATTTTCTGTTCTTGTGTCAGTTTGCTGAGAATTATGATTTCCAGATTCATCCATGTCCCTACAGAGGACACAAACTTATCATTTTTTTATGGCTACATTGTATTCCATGGTGTATATGTGCCACATTTTCCTTGTCCAGTTTATCATCAATGGGCATTTGGGTTGTTTCCAGGTCTTTGCTATTGTAAACAGTGCCGCTATGAACATACCTGTCCATGTGTCTTTATAATAGAATGATTTATAATCCTTTGGATATATACCCAGTAATGGGATTGATGGGTCAAATGGAATTTCTATTTCTAGGTCCTTGAGGAATCACCACACTGTCTTCCACAATAGTTGAACTAATTTACACTCCCACCAACAGTGTAAAAGTGTTCCTATTTCTCCACATCCTCTCCACCATCTGTTGTCTCCAGATTTTTTAATGATCGCCATTCTAACTGGCATGAGGTGGTATCCAATTGTGGTTTTGATTTGCATTTCTCTAATAATCCGTGATGATGAGCATTTTTTCATATGTTTGTTGGCCTCATAGATGTCTTTTTTTGAAAAGTGTCTGTTTATATCTTTTACCCCCTTTTGGATGGGTTTGTTTGCCTTTTTCTTGTAAATCTGTTTTGGTTCTTTGTAGATTCTGGATACTAGCCCATTGTCAGATGGGTAGATGGCAAATTTTTTTTTCCATTCTGTTGGTTGTCAGTTCACTGTAATGATTGTTTCTTTTACTGTACAGAAGCTCTGGAGTTTAATTAGGTCCCATTTGTCTATTTTGGCCTTTGTTTTCAATGCTTTTGGTGTTTTAGTCATGAAGTCCTTGTCTATGCCTATGTCCTGAATGGTTTAGCATAAGTTTTCTTCTAGGGTTTTTATGGCATTAGGTCTATGTTTAAGTCTTTAATCTATCTGGAGTTAATTTTAGTGCAAGGTGTCAGGAAGGGGTCCAGTTTCTGCTTTCTGCACACTGCTAGCCAGTTTTCCCCAACACCATATATTAAACAGGGAATCCTTTCCCCATTGCTTATTTTTGTCAGAATTGTCAAAGATCAGTTGGTTGTAGATGTGTGGCATTGCCAGGGCCTCTGTTCTGCTCCATTGGTCTATATCTCTGTTTTGGTACACATACCATGCTGTTTTGATTACTGTAGACTTGTAGTGTAGTTTGAAATCAGGTAGCGTGGTGCCTCCAGCTTTGTTCTTTTTGCTTAGGATTTTCTTGGCTATGCGGGCTCTCTTTTGGTTCCATATGAAGTTTAAGGTGGTTTTTTCTAGTTCTGTGAAGAAGGTCATTGGTAGCTTGATGGGGATATTGTTGCATCTATACATTACTTTGGGCAGTATGGCCATTTTCACGATATTGATTATTCCTAACCATGAGCATGAAATGTTTCTCCATCCGTTTTTGTCCTCTCTTAGTTCCTTGAGCAGTGGTTTGTAGTTCTCCTTGAAGAGGTCCTTTACATCCTTTGTTAGTTGTATTCCTAGGTATTTTATTCTCTTCGTGGCATTTGTGAATGGGAATTTGTTCATGATTTGGCTCTCTGTTAGTCTGTTATTGGTGTATAGGAATGCTTGTGATTTCTGCACACTGATTTTGTATCCTGAGACTTTGATTGAAGTTGCTTATCAGTTTAAGGAGATTTTGAGCAGAGATGATAAGGACTTCTAAATATACAATCATGTCATCTGCAAATAGAGACTATTTGACTTCCTCTTTTCCTAATTGAATACACTTTATTTATTTTTTGCCTAATTGCTTTGGCTAGATCTTCCAATACTGTATTGAATAGGAGTGGTGAGAGAGGGCATCCTTGTCTGGTTTTCAAAGGGAATGCTTCCAGTTTTTGCCCATTCAGTATGATGTTGGCTGTAGGTTTGTCACAAATAGCTTTTATTGTTTTGAGATATGTTCCTTCGATACCTAATTTATTGAGAGTTTTTAGCATAAATTGCTGTTGAATTTTGTCGAAGGCCTTCTCTGCATATATGGAGATAATTATGTGTTTTTTGTCTTTGGTTCTGTTTATGTGGTAGATTACATTTATAGACTTGCATATGTTGAACCAGCCTTGCATCCCCAGGATGAAGCCTACTTGATCATGATGGATAAGCTTTTTGATGTGCTGTTGCAATCAGTTTGCCAGTATTATATTGAAGATTTTTGCATCTTTGTTCATCATGGATATTGGCCTGAAGTTTTCTTTTTTTGTTGTGTCTCTGCTAGGTTTTGGTATCAGGATAATGTTGGTCTCATAAAATGATTTGGGAAGGATTTCCTCTTTTTGGATTGTTTGGAATAGTTTCAGAAGGAATGGTACCTGCTCCTCTTTGTATGTCTGGTAGAATTCGGCTGTGAACCTGTCTGGACCTAGACTTTTTTTGGTTGGTAGGCTATTAATTACTGCCTGAACTTCAGCCCTTGTTATTGGTCTATTCAGGGTTTCAACTTCTTCCTGGTTGAGGCTTGGGAGAGTGCAAGTGTCCAGTAATTTAACCATTTCTTCCAGGTTTACTGGTTTATGTGCATAGAGCTGTTTGTAGTCATCTCTAATTATAGTTTGTATTTCTGTGGAATCTGTGGTGATATCCCCTTTATCATTTTTATTGCATCTATTTGATTCTTCTCCTTTTTCTTTTTTTATTTATATGGCTAGCAGTCTATTTTGTTGATTTTTCAAAAAATCATCTCCTTTATTTATTGATTTTTGATGGGCTTTTTGTGTCTCTGTCTCCTTTAGTCATGCTCTCATCTTAGTTATTTCTTGTCTTCTGCTGCGTTTTGAGTTTTTTTGATCTTGCTCCTCTAGCTCTTTCTATTTTGATGATAGGGTGTCAATTTTAGATCTTTTCTTGCTTCTCATCTGGGCATTTATTGCTATAAATTTCCCTCTAGACACTGTTTTAAATGTGTCCCAGAGGTTCTGGTATGTTGTGTCTTCATTCTCGTTGGTTTCAAAAAACATCTTTATTTCTGCCTTCATTTCATTATTTATACAGTCAACATTCAGAAGCCAGTTGTTCAGTTTCCATGAAGCTGTGCAGTTCTGAGTTAGTTTCTTAATTCTGAGTTCTAATTTGTCTTCTCATTTTATTTCATTGAGTTGATCTTCTATCTCTGATATTCTTTCTTCTGCTTGGTCGATTCAGCTACTGAAACTTGTATAGTGCAATTTTTCTTTGACACAAATTTCATCAGTTCCCAAGAACATTAGCATTATTGATTTTCCTGGATAGTAAAGTGTTAGTTTAGTTTCTAATTCACACACATGCTCACACACATATACTAACAAACACAGAAATACATACACACCAGAGAGTGAGTGAGAGAGAGAGAGAGAGAGAGATAGAGAGAGAGATGAGAGAGAGAGAGAAAGAAAAAAAGAAACAAAGAAACAAACAAAGGAAGGAAGAAACAAAGGAAGGAACAAAGGAAGGAAGGAAGGAGGGAAGGAAATAGAAGGAAAGAAGGGAGGGAGGGAGGGAAAGAAAGAGAAAGGAAAGGAAGAAGGAAGGAAGAGATGAATCAAGGGAGAGAGGAAGGAAGGAAGGAAGGAAAAGAAAGAAAAAAGAAAAGAGCTCAAGCATAAATTAAAACAAGAATTCGATTAGATTTTTAAGAAAAGTTTCTCTTGTGTAATAAAATTTTGGAACAGGTAATCTGTGGGCTTTTTAAAGTTTCTAGGCCTGGTGAATATGTATCTTGGGAATATTTATAAGAAAGCAAAAAGCATTTTGTCTTAGATGGTTTATACCATGTCTTTTAATTTTGTGCTGAATTATTTAATGAAAATTCCCAATACTTTCAAATTCCTAATCTTAACAGAACACACTAATGGGGCACCGAGTATGTAAAGTGACAGAATTTACTCTAAATACGGAGTAAACCTAGAATTGCTATTAGTTTAATAATATGCAACTGCCAGATAATAATAATAGGTGCTGAGGACTTACATTTGCAATATTATTTCTATAGTAAGTGCTTTAAATGCATTTTTAAAAGGTACTCCTCATGAAAACTTGGGAAGCCCTGCTTATTATTGACAACTTTAAATAAGAGTTTAGAAATGGGCAAAGAGCTAGTAATTTGTAAAGCTGGAACGAAAAATCAGGTGAGAGTGATGTATAAGCTCTGAGTTAATATACTGGCTTTGCAATCCTTGTAAGAATTGTGAAGAAGCATATTTGAGACTCTTAGGTGCTGGAAGAGTGTGAAGGAATGAGCATTTGCAAAATATGAGGTGTTTTGAATGCTCTTTTATTCCTATATGCCAATGCTTATTACTCTGGTATTTTCCCGATTTAAATGCTATACTTGAAAAAAATAATTTCCTTTTTATTTACAATAATTTCATTCATTTATCCATTTCTTTTTTACCCACCTATCATGGTCTTATGCTGTTTTCTGCTTATATATCAGCTGAAAGTCAAATAAGGAATATTACAGCCTTTCATTTGGAATTAACTACTTATAAAAATTATATGTGATATTTAAGCTTGAACTCCACAAGTTCAGTTGCATCTCTGTGACTGAATCACTCAGAATCCAGAATTTAAAAAAAAAAGCAGATTTTTCTCCTTTACTCAGGAAAAAATAAATTTTTCTGCACAAGTTTCTGAAAAACAGAATATTTTGTCTTTATATAATGTAAAATTATTGTGCAGATGAGCAATCAGACCTTTTTAAGAACTACCCAGTATAAATTATGAATGGTTAGGCACTGAGGATATTTTAATCTAAAATCCCTGATGCAGAGAGACATCAAGCTGTCTCACAGCTTCCAGGCTTCAACCCTCAGTTTTGTTTCCAGATTTTGCATGCCACTATTCTTGCCCACAGAGTAGGTTTACATGTGTGATGATAAACTGTGAAAAGAAAATTGGCTGTTCATGGTTTCTGCCTTGTCAAATTAGAAATAGAGTGCTCCCTTTCCATTCTACATTGAACAGTACTATGTTTACACAAAGAATAATGAAGCCCATATTTAGACATGACAAAGTCAAACTCTAATGAGTCTTCAGAGTAAAATGTCTTCTGTGTTCACAAAATGTATATAAACTGAATTGCTTGTGACCTGTATTACTATCACAATTTATATAATATGATTGAAATAGCAAGAAGATTGGTAAAGTCTAAACTAACAAATCAAATCTGTAGATTATATCTTAAATTAATTAATAAGAATAAAAATAAATTTTTACCATGTTCTAAAAATTGAAATAATTCCGTTTATTTAAAATAGTTTAAATTTGACAATAAATCTAGCTATATGCTTATTCTAAGCAGAGTAAGCATGATGGCCTGACAGCATCACTTTACTATTTATTGGGTTTCCATCCCATATATCCACTTTTGGTTATGGTTTTTTTATTTCATCCAATGATTGTTTTACACTCTACCTACCCATAAATCTCAAGAATCCAGAATGAAAATGTACATAATTTTCCCTGCTTATTAAGATAAAAATACAAGACAATCTTGCACAATTTCACAAAGAAATATAGGAAGAGTAACACAAATAGAGAATATAGAAATACATTATCTTACCAGGAAAGTTTGGGGTTATATAATATTATAGTAATCACAAGCTATAATTTCTTTATAAAAATAAATACATGAATAAAGTCAACATAAATCTGGTAAAAATCAGAAGATACAAATAGACTTAGTGGTCATTACTTCTCAAAAAATTAAAAAGAATTTTAAACTTCAAAAATCATAAAGAGTTAAAACGAAAACATTTCTAAGGCAATTTCATATATTCTTTATCGATTAAGTCATTTGACCATGCTGTTTTTCCCACGCACCAAATTACCTATAAATTTCTTTATTGATTTACATCAGTGACACTTAATAACTGGCTTAAGGGATTTTACTCTCCATTTTGAACCCAAATGACATATGAGAATTATTAATAACACAACCCTCGAGGCATCCACTAACTCTAATTTGGAGCTGACATTTGAGTTAAATTTAGTTGCTATGAGAAACACAGGATTTAGACAGGGAAAATATAAAGATACTAATTTTTATGATATGTACTTCCTTTTCCTAGGACATTGTGGGAGGGTAAAACATATTCAGCAGAGGAAAACCTGAAAGAGCTGTCTGGACAAGGAGCACAAGGACATATTCAAATTTGCTTTTAGCAACAGCTTCCACAGCCAGGAATGCAAAAACTAAAGGAGGTCACTTTCTTATATCTAATAAATCACAAACTCTTAGAGCTGGAATGTTCTGAAGAGACATTGCAGTTTTCCTTTGATCAAGTGCTTTCATCTCCTCTGCATCAACACCAACACTGCCTTTCTGGATTCTTCCTCAATATCCCTATAGCTGGAGAAACTGCTACTTCTTGTGGAAACCTCTCTGATCTCCAGGCAGCTTAAGCTGCAAGATTATTTTTACAGAACAGTAGTATATTTTTCCATAACTTTCATCTTCCATCCACATAGTATTTCTATCTTATGATATTTCATTGAATAACTTCTATGATTTTCATGTTAACTTTTTAAATATCTGAACATAGGTATTTGCTTTTCATATTACCCTTCATTTCTCTGCTAGCTGTATGATGTCAGATAAATCATTTCCTCTCTGGCCTTAAGTTTTCTAATTTATGAGAAGAAATGTTTAAAAGCATTTAGTCATAGAATGTTTAAAATATGAAAAGTAGGTGGAAAATTTCGAACTCCACCTCTTATCTTCCCCATTAGCTGTCTTAACACATAAAATCTATGGAAGCTAAAAGCTCCATAGAAAAGAGACTGCAAATCATAAGAATATGTGGATGCTGCATATTCTTCTGTCTGTAAATTTCTGTACTATTTCTTAAAGTGAAATATCTATTTATTGAAACCTTTGCTGAAGATGACTGTAATTCTGCTTATTCTCTTCTGGACATGCCCCAGTGTGTTGAAATGGAGAATTAGTCTTCAACAAATTTCCCAATTTAAAAAATCAGTCAACTTCAAAATTGGAATCAAGATGTATAAGCTATTTTACCATGAAAGCTACTTTGCTACTTTTATTACAGGAAATAAAGAAATCTATGATAAATGGTTAACGCCTTAATAATACAGTAACCGCTAAATGTTCAATTGCCTGAGCCATGACTGATGCAAATATCACTCATCAAAAACTTTATTTTTGCATTTAAAGATGGCTTTTAAGAACAGTACTTTCCTCCTTAGATCTTGGAAAATTCTATCAGCACATCTTTTTATAGATCTTTCAGTATTATTGAATGAACCCTGTATCATCACCATCTTCTAGCCTATGATTCAATAAGAAAAGTATACATGTGGAATTTTGCCCTGGTTTGTTTTTCCTTATCTGAAAAGTTTCAAAATTATCTGAATAAAGAGTAATTTGGATACAAAAAAAAGTTATGTTCTTCTCATTGTTAAGAAGTGTAGTAGTCTCAGGATAGAGTTGTATCAGGGTGGTAATTTTTGTTATGCTTTAGTAATTTGTCAGTATGTAAATGATTGGAGAAAATTTTGAAACACTGAGTGAAAATTTGTGTAAAATATCCTATTTGTGAATAGGATAAAACACTTATTTTAATGTCTTCCAAAACCATAAAATAATTGCTTGTAAATTATTTTTTTAATAATTATTTATACTGACTCCCCATACAATTTCATTTTTCTTTTTCCAAGTGAAGTAATTATGTCACCAGTTTAGGTGCTCATTCAGTACCTATTGTTTGTTTACAAACTACATTCTAATAATTTTTCATCATATGTATGCAATTAATATTCTAGATATAGAGTGTAAAATTAGAAAAAAAGTAAACATGTCTATGATCAGCATTATAAACAACTGTTTTCTTCTGCTACATTTTATATAATATGCTATTTTTCATATTTTCCTATTTTCATTGGAATGTAGAAAAGTGAGTTAGCTGATGAAAGAGAATTGTATATATGTTTGCTATTCAACATGTGGTATCAGAGTAGCAGCATCAACATTACCCAGTGACTTCCTGAAAACGCAGGATCCCAGGCTCCTTCCCAGACCTACTGAACAGAAGCCTGCATTTTAAAAGGTGTCCATGTGATTTATATCAACAGTAACATTTCAGAAATAACGATTAGTTTATCAATATAAAAAGGATTGAATATATCATTTTTGTTTTGACTTCTTGCTTGATAATGCCATATGCTTAATTAATTTTTGCTTTTGTAGTTTGTTTCGAATATCAGGGTATTTATATAAATAGATTAGATATAGACACATAGATATACATACAAATGCAGATTTCCTTTTTGCATTTAACCTTAATCACGCTTTAACAGGCCCCCTTAAAGCAAGCATAAGGTTGAATATTTAATCCAAGTGTCTTTTGATATGACATTTAACTATTTTATTTTTATTATAATGTTTTTCTGTCATTTTGGTTATTGATTTCAGAAATTTTAACTTCTGCTTTGTCTTTTTGTTAAACCTCCACTGCTATTCATGTTATATTTGATATTATTTATTTTTTACTGAAAGTTTACACACTGCTTTTAATTCTAATAATGGCTGTCATTAAATTTAAAAGAAAAGAAAACATGTAATACTATTTCTCTCAGGTCAAATTTCAAAGCAGCAGCAATTTACCATCTCCACCAAATAAAGAAAATTAACAACTTTAAAGTCATCCTACCCCTCCAGCTGAATTTACATAGGTTCAAGTTTTTGACACAACTATTATAAATCTTTCTTTTCAATAATTTAAGAAACGTTTGCATAATAACTTAGAATAAACCCTTTTTGTAAATGCTTGAGTAATACTTTTAGTCCTATTAAAATAATATTATAGTAATCTTCCCATTCTTGAGTATTTTATGCATCTTTTATTTTGTCCATTAGAGCATATTTCTAAACTGTAAAGTTCTCCCTTCAGTTCTGTTCATTTTTACCTCATAAATTTTAGGGCTCTGCTGTTAGGTGCATACATATTTTTCATTGTTATATCTGCCTAATAAATTCTTTTATCATTATTAAATATTCTTCATCTGTTACAGTGATTGTCTTAAAAAGTCTATTTATCTCATGTTAATGTAATAATCTAGTGCTTTTATTTTTATTTTATTTTTTTCTGAGACAGAGTCTCACTCTGTCAGCCTAGTACCCTGGCACATTCTTGGCTCACTGCCACTTTTTCCTCCCCGGTTCAAACAATTCTTGTGTTTCAGCCTCTGGGGTAGCTGGGATTACAGGCATGCACCACCAGGACAAGCTAATTTTTGTATTTTTAGTAGAGATGGGGTTTTGCCTTTTTGGCCAGGCTGGTCTCAAACTCCAAGTGCTTTTTTGTTGCAATTTGCAACATACATCTCTTTCCATCTTTTTAATGCCAAACTATTTGCATTTTGGAATCTAAAATGTCTACTGTCGACAGTATATAGTTGAATTTTTCAAAATCCAGTCTGAGAATCTGTGCCTTTGATTAGATTGTTTATATGTTTTATTTTACGCAATTTTATTAAGTTGGTGAGAAGGAAGAAGAAAATATGTAAATATTCAGTCTTTTATATTTATCTTCTTTTGTGTTTGTGTGAATTGTAATTCCTTCATTGTATCCCTTCTTTTCATCCTGAAGAACTTCCTTCAGGATCTCTTTTCAGGAAGATCCTCTAGCAACATATTTTCTCAATTTTTGTTTATACAGATTATCATTTATCTTCATTTTGGAAATGAAACTTTTTTGAATATAAGATTCATATCTAAGAATACTACTTTTTTCATTCAACAATTTAAAAGTGTTTTCACACTGCTTTCTGGCCATCATTGCTCCTGATAAGAAGTCTTCTTCCATTAATTTTATTGTGGTTACCTTAAACATGATGAGTCATTTTTCTCTTTCTGTTTTCAGCAATTTATCTTTAACTTTGGCTTTCAATATTTTGAGTATGATGTATCTAGGTGTGGATCTATTTGCATTTGTCCTACTTGAAATTCATTGGGTTTAGTGAATGTATATATTAATGCTTACATCAAATTTGGGAGGTTTCTAGGAATTATTTTTTCAAAAAAAATTCTGTTCATTTATTTTACTCTCTTCTTGGCACTCCCATCATGAACATGTTGATGTACTTACTGATGCTCCAAATTTCGTTAAGGCTATGTTTATTTTTCTCTATGCTTTTTTCTTCTCTGTTATTAAGATTGTATTATCTCTGTTTATATTTGTTTGCTGATTATTTTTTTCAAATCTACTCGAGCTTCTCTAATCAATTTGATTTCATTTAAGTCATTGTACCTTTCAACTCCAAAATCGTCATTTATCTTAAAAAATAATTTTTTAGTCTTTATTACTAGTTATAAATGAATTATTATCATCATACCATTCTTTGTTTTTAAAAATATAGTCAGTTTTGGTTTTTTAAACATATTTCTAATAGCTTTTCATGAAGTCTTTGGCTTCTCTGAACAATATCTAGGCCCCTTGAAAAATAGTTTCTGTTGTCCGCTTTATTTTCATGTGCATGGGTTGCATTTTTTCTATGTTTATATGCCTTGTAGTTTTTTTGTTATTGTTGTTAAAACTGGATATTTTTGATTATTTACATTACAATTATTTTGTATTATATTTCTGGATACTGATAGTTGAATTATACTATCATACAGTTTTAAAAATATTATTGACTAATTTCACTAGCTATAGAATTATTGTTTTAAAAATTCTTCTTAAAAACCATAATTTACAAATATTCTGTGTGTTTTAATGCTATAGAGAAACTAATATTAGTTGTTGTTTCTTCACTTATAAGAAGTTGTTTACTTTGTTTTGTTTTGTTTTGTGATAAGGTGCTTTTTAGCATTACCTTGCTGTTGGCATTTCTTATGTATTTGTAATCTTGGGTATTCTTGATATTAAAACTTCTTCCTGTTAAATTATCAGTTTGGTCATTTAAAGATTTATGTGGAAACCAGTGAAACCTTTGGAATCACAGCTTTAACTTAGTAAAGTTAGATTTTACTACATATGATAATGCTTGCTATTTCCTTTGTTTTAGTACCCTTTTCAAGAATAAATGGTTATAACAGATGGTTTATTGGTATTGAGTAGAAGTATTCCTTCTAACCCATCAAAAATTTTCTCAGATTAGATTTTGTTTTGTTCCCACCAGGCAAATATTTACCTTCACATCCCTTATATGCTCATAGGATATTGAGTAAAATTTTCTCAGTTGCCTTCACTATAGGAATGGAGTGTTTTGGTTCTCTTTTGGGTCTTACTAAATATAAAGGACAGTTCAAAAATAGTTCCTGTCTCTAGGCCATTTCTTCGGTTTAATGCATCTGCTTTTCTGGGGGCCAGCATATACAGCAAGCCTTCTTTACAGCCAGTCTACACACAAAGATCAGAGGGTGCCTATATCTAGCCTTCTTCATGTTCACCTTCCTGGTATATCAATGACAAGGGAGTGAAATTCCTTGTCATTTAAAAAATTGATCTTCTTACTAATTCACTAAGGATAGAGCACACTACTCTACAAACAAAAATAATATTTTGTAGATACAATGGTCTCATTATTTACTCCGTGCCTCTGCCTATCCCCAGATCTGGGATCACTAAAGTAGTTGTTTTTAGTACAGTTTTTCCAGGGTTCTTTAAGAGATCCATTCCTTTTTGGATTAGTAGACCTAATTTATCTCAAATATATACTTTTCAAAGTCGTAAAAATCAGCTAACAAGGTTTATCTGTGGTAACAAAAATTTAAAAGTGACCCTTGATTACTCACTCCCAGAGAATATTATTAGCTGACTAGATCAATTGTTATTTTAAAAAGAAACTGTGAGAGACTTTCTGCTGAGTACAAACATAATTGCTGATCTACTTGTTACCTAAAGGCAAAGCTCTTGCTGCTCCTCAAACACTGTATCAGCAGTAGCTTCTAGATAAATGAGACTGACCAACTATGGAAAATTGTCCTGATTTCACTTGGGCTTCTGGCTTGGGGCATGCAAATGTACTGTTCTTTTTGAAGGCTTACATAAAACTATAGTGAAAAGTTCCATAACAAAATGTGCCTGAAAATATCACCTCTAAAAATGAACAATTTGTATTCTCCATTAAGATAATTTTTCATTATCTTAATAGTTCAAGAACGTTATTTTTGTGATAGTAATTTATCTTCTTTCTATAAGCCCAAATTGTAATTTCAGTTATATTAACAACAAATTTAACTTTATTAATGATATATTTTGAGCTAACATCCTAAAACCAGATCCACAGAGGTCATATAATACCGGTCTTATTCCTTAAAAGAGATAGAAGAAAAATTTTCAGAACTTGGATATTTGTCTACTAAAGCCTTCAGAATGCATGCAAGGTGTTCACACCTAGAATACAAAGCTTGTTTTTTATTTAAATACATGTCTTTAAGAAGGAAGATTACATATTCAAACAACATCAAGCTGACACACTTCAAAATCTTGCAGTAAACTCAAAGGACTGGCAAGCAGGTAATGGGGCAGTTCAGTGAACTAAGAGACAAGTTAACTGAAATATTTCTTGGGTTTAACTATAACTCTGACCTTGGGAAACTCTGACCTTAGGAAACTTACTTTTCCTAGACTTTTGATTTTTGCTTCTAAGAAAAAAGTGGAGTTGACTTAAGACTAAGATATATTTCATTTAATTATAATTCTGTTTCAAAAATCCCTCTAATTACAGTATAGTTATAAAACACATAATAAAGTGATAAAAATAAAATCAAATGAAGACATAAAATGAAGAACAAAATTATATAGCAGGAGTGATTTGTCTTTATTACTATGCCAGTTTTTTTTAATGCTTCTATGTTCACATGACTATGTTTTTTCCCTCATCTTCTCCCACTTTCCTATGCTAAGAAAGATGAATTAGTTTTCCTAAAATTGAGGTTGTGGTCAAATAACTACCAGGAATGCATGTTAACATATGACGGTGTTGACAATCAAAAGGATAGAAGGGACTACAAAATAAAGAAATCAAGATATAACTAAACTATAGGAAATTTGACATAATCCTACTTAATATATCCCATAACTTAGTAATATTATTCTTGCTTTACAACAGAAGAACTGGAAACATACTAACATGTAAGATCTATGAAAGCAGGGTCTCTTAAGTTTGCTTTATATTCAATTTAGAATTTAAAAAAGACTTACAAATAGTAATAACCAATTAATATATATTTAATAAATTGATTTTACATGAAAATTCTCAATGTCATAAAACATAAACTAACATTTTGTCCTCTTTCATGAAAATAAACTGCTTGGTTCTTAATATAAAGCACATTTTATAAATTGTGTTGTGGTGGTCCCTATACAGTCTTCACTTGCTACTCGGACTTCCTAATAATTATTTCCCAGTTTCAAATAGGAAGAGGAAATCGTCAGACCCATTCTTGTTTGTAGCTTCCAAATGCTTGTACTCTGCATGGGTGAAGCTAGTTAATTTGCATATGTAGTTTCATCACATTTCACTTTTCCAAAGACAAGTGTTTTATTCAAAGCTGATTCATCAGCTACAGTCAATATGTCAGCCTTCTGTTCAAGCCATTTTTGCAATAATCCACAGGAATGCAAGAGCGTAGTTGTAATCACCTGATTCTTACGTTCTTCCTAGGCCCTACAATCTTCCCCTTTCATCATTCCTTGTCTCATGACCCAGTTATCAATTATAATTTTTCTTTTCTTTATTGCCCCTATCTAATGGGTTCTTGTTCTGGTAGACTTAAACCTATCTCAAAATTCTTTTATACCTGGGATTCTTTTCTGATTTTTTTGTTTCTTATTATAAGTTCTGTGGTACATGTGCAGAACGTGTTGTTTGTTACATAGGTATACACGTGCCATGGTGGTTTGCTACATCCATCCCCCATCATCTACATTAGGCCTTTCTCCTAATGTTAGCCCTCCCCGACAGGACTCATTCTAGGGAAACAATCTACTATTGAAATAAAAATTAGAGTGAACTATATACCTTGGGGTGCCTTTCTTATCAAATAAGTAACACTTTAATTCAGAAATTATCATTAAATTACATCCTAGAATTTTGACCCATAAGACAAGATACTACAGTTTCAATTCTCTTTTCTTTAGCATATTTTATATTGTGGTATAAAGGAGGCCCTTCCAATTTACATATATAAGAGCAATGTCTCTTTGCATTTCAAAAGGTTTATAAGAATATTTATTTTTCATATTTTAAACTTTTTCTAGTATCCATTCTGTTAATCTTTGTGTTTTTAAAACTTTTTCCACTATTCAATGTCAAAAACTAATGTAGATCCTTCAAAGTCTTCATCGCCTAACATTCCCTCACATCTCCCCTCATCGTTTTTGAGCACTGTCCCACTTACATTGCTTTCCAGCTACCCATAATTCAAATTGTTTCATATAACAAAAACTGCTTTCTTGCATCTTTCTAGACTGCCTTTCCTATCTGCCTTCATTTCGCAAATTTTATGCATCTTCCAAGACCAAATTAAGACTTTTTTTTAAGTGTTTTTATCTGCATCTAGTGCTTTCCTTAGTGTAATTCTTAAGAAGAGTGAAAAGGAGCAGAGTTTGAATTCTAGTTCTGCTGCTGAGATGCTGGGATTCAATTTCTTTATATGTAAAATAAAATTCTAATACCAATTTTATAGAAATTTAAAAAATAATTAACAAGATATTTCTCATAAGTTATTAGAACGCTGTGGACAACAAAGTAAACTTGTCAACCTGTTGATATAATTTTTTAAATATCTTTTATATGACATCTGCAATTATTATTGTCAATTAACATGACATATTAAAATGACCTAAATTTATGTCTGCTGTCCCAATAATGTTATAAATTTTTCAAGACAGGGAATGTGTGCTATTCATCTGAATATCTCCAGAGTCTAGCGCAGTACCTGAAATATATAATAGGCTTTCGATCAAAGGTTTTAGAATTTTTCAACATTGTTTGTCACATTTGAAGTAAGTGTATTTCCTTTAGAGCCCTGCAGTTTATTTTTTCCTTTGGAAAAGTGTCTCTACTCCAAATATTTTTAATAAGCTCATATCCCAACTCTACACTCTTCCTATTTTCTGTTATTCAGGGAATACTTTTACTAGCCCAAGCTAGCATCCTGGACTCCATTCATATGCTATCCTCAATATCCAATTAACCTGCAAACTATGTCTTAATTGTTCTTCGTCTCTCCAGCTTAACTATAGTTATCTTAGTTCAGGACATCATCAATTTTTCAACAGAACTGTTGCAATACTCTTGTAAATTAGTATTTTTCAGCTGTGGCTGTGCTTGAGAAGCACATGGAGGATTATACCTATTCTGGAATCCTACACCAAACTATTTAAAAGAGAACCCTATACTAAACGATTTAAAAGAAAGACTTTGGGGATGGGGCTAAGAACTCTGTATCTTTCAAGAACACCTATGTGCCCTTAAGTATACCTAGAGTTGAATCTAACTTTTCATGGTGCCTTGTTTTTCTTGTCTCTCATGTTTTCTTTACACAACTATAGTGAGTTTTCTATAATTTAAAGCTCACCTTGTCACCTTCTCTATTCTTTTAATGGCATTCTTTGCTCTCAGAATAAATCATGACATGTCATATATTTAATTTTCTGGCCTCAGCTTAACCCTTCACATCAAGTGTCATTTGTATTCACTTTATAAAACATGTTTTAAAAGTAGAATCATAATCAGAAATTTTGCTTATTTTATTGGATCACTTCTCTGGACCTCCATACAATCTTTCATCCATTGTAACTCAAAACAGAAACTGTTTCTTGACTTACTGTTGTCCCATCTTTCACTATGGCCTGTCATCCCATACCAGGTTAAGAGCTTCTCCTATGTAGTCTGGCAGAACATAGCCTTATTTATACCACTCATCACACTGGGCATCTACCTCCCTGAAAAGTTAGCGTAAGGGGTCTGCCTCCCTAAAAAACACCGGTCCCAGAGACAACTACCATGTTTCATTCTTCACTGTTTCCCAAGCATTTTGTAGTGACTTACACACAGTAAAATCCAAATGTTTACCCCTTCCCATAAGTTTAGAGATATAACATTGCTCACACTAAATTCAGCTACCATCTAATGAACTGTGACTCTGATTTTTATTTATTCTGCTCTAAGGAGAAAATTTTGACTTTCCATATTTATTTTTCAGAAAAGTCCCAAGACAATTACATAGTTTCTGTCATTTATTTAAATATATTTTATGTACTTTAGGTTATCACAGCAGTTTGTTATAAAAAAAATTTTAATCACTTGTAGGTAACTTGGTACAGAAAAGCATGTCAGAATATATTCTGACTATGCTTCCTGTCTACCCATAGTGTTTGCTTTTAAACCTGCCCTCTTTATTGGTAGTCATAAAAGGGAGAATATTTATGAACAAGGTTAATGGTTTCAAAACTCCCTAGATCCAGGGTTGTCTTTAAGCCACTGAAGTGGGTAGAAGGGGCAGTTGACAACTAAATTTATGATAACCATCTTCACTTTGTGTTGTGAATGAACCTTATTTTTACCAGTTAGGTTTTTAGTTTGAGGTGCTTTTTTCCTTCTCTCTCTTTTTAATAGATTTCTAGGATTTTTAACACAAATTTCCTACAAATCTACTTAAGTATTTTTTTCTTATTTTTTATTTCTGTTGAGAAAAATATTTTTCCAAAGTTCTGATTAAAGTGTTGTAATACATTTCAATTCTATACATTATGATGTGAATAGTACTCAAATAGAATCTACAGGAGTATCCTAATATATTCTCAGCCAGTTATTTACATGCTATTGTTGAATTGCTTTTTCTGAAGTCTACTATTATGACCATGTTCTTTCCAAAATGTATTCTGGGTAGAAACTGTCTCAGTCCATTTATGCTGCTAAAAATATCAGAGCCTGGGTAATTTATAAACAACAAAAATTCATTTCTTACACTCTGGAGGTTAAAAATTCCATGATCAAGGAATCATCAGATTCAATGTCTAGTGAGGGCTGCTCTCTGATCCAAGGTGCCATCTGTCCTCACATGGCAAAAGGACAAAAGTGACTAACACTGTCTTCACATGGCAGAAGAATGAAAGAGCAAAAAACAGCACAGCTGCTTCCTCGAGTGCTTTTATAAGGGCTCTAATGCCACCTAGGAGTGCTCTGCTCTCATGACTTAATCACTTCCTAAAGGGCCCACCTCCTAGTATTATTGTACTGGAGATTAAGTTTCAACAAGAATTTTGGAAGAAACAAAATATTCAAATCCTACCAGTGACGAATTTTCTGATTTGCAAGATTGTCTTGACATTTTTGCCTGTGTTTCAGGATGTCAATAAGCATATCTAATTTAGTGCTATTTACAAATATGATGAACATAATTCTTTTTCATGAATGTTTAAAATTGAGTCAGATTTCTCCAGAGAGACAGAACCAATAGGCTATGTATAGGGATATATGAAAGAAAGATTTATTAGGAAAATTGGCTCACTATATTATCAAGTCTGAAAAATCCCACTGTAGACTATCCGCCGGCTAGAGCACCAGGGAAGCCAGTAGCATGGCTCAGCTCAAGTTCAAAGGCCTCAGAACCAAGCATGTTGACAGTATGAGGCTCTGTCTAAAGTTGAAAGCTCTAGAATCCTCAGGCCACTGATGTAAGCCTCAGATTCTGAATGCTGACGAACCTGGAGTTTTGATATCCAAAAGCAGGGGATGTCCCTACTCCAGAAAACAGAGCAAGAATTCACCCTTTCTCTGCCTTTTTGTTTTCTCAGCTCCCAGCTGTTTGAATGTTGCCTAACCACTCTGAGGGCAGATATTCCCCACTAAGTTTACCAACTCACACACGAATCTCCTCTGCAAAAACCCTCACAGTCAGACGTGGAGCATTGATTTGAATCAAATGCCAAACCCCATGGGTTTCTCTTTCAGCAGAAGAGAAGTCAGCTGAGCACCTACTGAAAAATCAAGCATAATAGTGTTTTATCAGCTATCTGAATATCCCTGATCCCATAAGGTTGACATTCAGATTCAACCATTACAGTATCTAAATATGCAGTACAAACTACCACGAAAACCGATTTATTTGAAAATTCACTTATAAATATTAGATGTAACTTAGACATAGATATAATAATTTGATATATCCCCTAATTGAATAAAATAAAGTGACAACCTGTTTTCTTCTCAGGTTTTGATTTTGACTTTTTCTGGTCAAGATTTGGAATTTTATTGTCTTTGTTGAGTATTTAATGCAAAATAACTGTCTTCCATTTACATTTCTTACTTAGAGTTTGTTCACTCATTTGCAACTTCCATTTGCTTCTATTTGACTGAAGTACATGAAAGAAAACTATCCAGTCAAATTCTAAGTATAATCATAACCAAGCACATGCTTTACATATGCAAATAATTTTACTCAAAACCATAATCATTCTGCTTCTATGCCACTGATCTTGAATAGAACATATTTACATTCTATTAATTTATATTTTGGCAAGATGCTGACATCTCTATTACATATCAACTCTTCTATTCATTGATTCAATAATGTATATTATTATTTTTTAGCAACCATAGTATTGAATTCTGGAGGCAAGAGAGATAGGACTGAGGTTATCACAGCACCTGCAGTCTAAAGGTGAATAAAGACAAGTCATCAGCTACAACACAATGGAGTCAATGTGCTATTGTGGAAATTCAAGATAATGGGAAAAACCTAGAAGGTTCATTAGATAGGAAATGAGAGAAGGCTTTCTGAGACAAGTGGTAGCTAGAGTAAGACATGAAAAGAGAGGAAATTAATTAATAAATGGTAGAGTGCATGACCTGGAGGAAATACTAACTATTCTAGGGTGACAGATTAACCAATGGAAAAGCCAAGAAGCCAAAATGATCTTGGAAGATTTAGGGAAGTAAACTTAGTACCATATGGCCAGAGAGCCTATCTGTGTATCATGTATGCTTGAGTGTTTCTGGGTATGTTAGTGCTGAGGGTACAATAAAGAAAGAGGCAAAAAGTGGGGTTGGAGAAAAACCCTTCTGGGCTTTGAAAAATATGTATAGNGACGACCATGACCTAAATAATTATTGAATAAATCAGATAATTGCCACTATGCTATTAGTTTTCCAGGCAAATAAATGACCTGGAGTCTACTCAAGGAAGAACGTTTGGTGAGAATACTATATTATCTTCTACCTTTTTGGAATGACCTCTCATGCTTTACCTTACTTCACATGTTCCTTGATTTCTTTTCTTCATATATACCACCACATCCTTCGTGAAGTCTTTTTTTGCATCACTAAGTAAATGCATTTTCTCCTTTTTCTAAATATAATGTAAGTTTTCTCTGGTGCCAAAATCTTACTTGACATAAAAATATTTGTAAACCTAGCTTCTCTAACTGGACCAGATCTTTGAGGGAAAGTACTAGATAATAATTTTAGCATCTCTTACGGCACAGTTTCATTAAGCTGTTAAATTGAAGAGTATTATATGTCACAATGGAAAATTAAGAAAGTGGATGTTATGGTTCTTCACAAAGCTTTCAACATAAAAACAAACATATGCACAATGAAGCATTATTTCTAATTTTTCAATCCTGTGTGAGATGGCAATGGTGGAAGTATATCCACAATTTTTTAAATAAAATTTTTAGTATTTAGCTGATGCTACTGAAACTACAATTCAGGTGTTTTTCAGATGAAAAAGCATCATTCATCAGTCATGTAGAGACTAAAATACACTATACTAACCTGTAGGTGAATCAACCATGAAAACAATCTCAAAAGGGGATAATGGAATAGCATTTCTTTCTTTTCTCTTTCTCTCTCTTTTTTTTTTTTTTTTTTTTTTTGAGTCAGAATCTTCCTCCATTACCCATGCTAGAGTGAAGTGGTATGATCATGGCTCACTGCAGTGTTGACTTCTTGGGCTCCATCAGTCCTACCAGTTAGCCTCCTGAGTAGCTGGGACTACAGGCATACACCATTATGCCCAGCTAATTTTATTGTTCTTTATTTGTAGAGACAGGGTAATACTATGTTGCCCAGGCTGGTCTTGAACTCCTGTACTGAAGTGATCCTCCCACCTGGCCTGGCAACATGCTGGGATTACAGGTGTAAGCCAACATGCCCAGCCTTGGATAGCATTTATTTCTTAGATTAATAACTGAAGCCAGTTATTTGAATGAATATCTTTGTACTAAGCACATAGATTTCATGCAATGTCTCTGAATTTGATCCTTCTATGTAATCAGGTGCTAAGAACTAAACTAGTCCACAACAGTAAGGGGAGGTACTGGAGAGAGGTTGAGTCCAGTTCTCTAAAACTTCTGCTCATTACTTCATCTGTAATGTGAATACAGTGTATTAGTATAATAAAGATGGCTGATTGGTGTTGCAGAAGTTTGCTATTTAGAGAATTTTCCTTCATGCAGTTGTAAGTTTGTTATAAAAGCACAGAAATAATAAGCATATTTATTGAGAATTTATAACTCTTTAAGTGTTTTATATTGTTATTTTTTCATAAAGAAGTCCTGAGTTATGTATCCTTCCTATTCCACTTCTGCAGATGAGAAAAGTCCACTTTTACATATTATCTTCTAATACTTGGGGCTTTCTTCTATATCACTACTAAATCTTCTATATTCTCAGCTAAACATGCTCAGGTTTTTCATCAAATATTTCTCAAAATAAACTGTTTAAAATTGTCTCATGGTCTTGACTGAACTTGGGTTTGGGTTATCAGTCTTCAAACAAGCAATCAGATCTACACAGTGCATAGATGATACTTTGGCCAGCCAAGTAGAAGCTTTATTTCCCTTGCCGTGAATGCAGTGCTTCATGCCTCATGATACCATAGTAGTTTGGGCAACCTTACAGCATTGATATCTTACTATATTTATGACTAAGGTAATAAGGATGGTTTCCTAACCTTCCACTTGCAGAGTTGCATCTTCTCAATTTTCTAACTGGGCTCCTGTTTACACCACAATTACAGGACTTGAATGAAATATATTTTAGAGATAACTTTAGAATTGACCCATTTTCAATATAGTCTGTTGCATACTTTCTAGATTTTTAATCTGGTAGTCCTTACCTAAAACAAAAAAAGCATAAGAAAACAAGGATAAGTGTATTGCCTTATACCACACAATTACAAATGTCTTAGCAGGTTTCATATAATTAATCAGTAATGAACATTTACTCATGAAACATATTTTAACAAGAATTGGGAATTTTCTCAGTAGATGGAAAGAACATCTAGAGATTACACATTATTTTCAAGGGATTTTACAACAAGCTGCATTGAAAGTGAGAAAAAACATTTCTTATAAATATGCTATAAAATCTAAATTGAACTTTTAAAATAGGCACAACTCATAGTATATTTTAGAAAATCACATTAAATATTACCACATATAAATATGAAAACTAATATTTTATTACTTTCATGCTAAAGGACATTTAATTAAATTACATATTTTATTCTGAACACATAAGACACTATTCTCTTTAGTTCAGCAATGTACCCTACAGGTTTAAAATCATATCATACATATATATTCTTAGAACAATGAGGAAAGAAAGCAGCTCCTTAGAAAATAGAAATGTGTCTACCTAGGAGATTTCCGTTTTCTGAAGTTGCAATTTTCAAATTATGCTTTTCACATCTTCTTTCTTAGCACTGTAGATGGGAATATGGGAGCTAAAACTCAGCCATCAGCTCTTCAGCTTCACGTTTACAAAGAAAAGCAAACATCAAACTCCCAGTCTTCCGTGGAGTTGAGAGAAAATGTGCCAGGAGGAAAATCCGTTTCCCAGCCCTCATGTAGACTGCACAAAGGCATTCTTTCTCAGAACTTTAGAGAGAAACACTTTCAAGGTCTTTTTAGCCCCAAGAGAGCTAGAGGACACTCATAAAAAATGGCAGTTTTAGTCATCTTTTCTCACAAACAGGTAAGTTGCCTCTAAAAAGATTGTCCTGCCCAAGTAAAGCATGTATGAAAATAAATATTTAATTACAAAAATATAAAGGAGAAACACATGCTAAATGTGATGTGGGCACAGATATGTACCATAGCTTTTCTCCTGAGTCTCTGGTCTATAATAAAACTCACTCCAAGGGAAAATTAAAGTGCCAAGAAGGAAGAGACAAGGGTCCTATTTTCAACATCAGCTTGTCATTTGAGAAGTGGTTTTATTTCTTGCCCACAGATCCTGTGGCTATGATTTATCTAGTTTGCCACTGTGTATTCAACATGTACCCTTCTATTCTAATACATTTCTAATTGATTTTAAACATTCAAAATACCTTTTTCCATTCTATCAGCTGTCAAATACTCATAATTGGTTTAGCCTTTTTTCAGTTTTTCTTAAAGGAATATTTTATGCTCTCACATTACAAAATATTCCTCTATATTTACATTTTACCCATTAGTTTTTAATCCATCTAGGTTCTAAATTATTATGCTGTATTAGAAAGGAATTCAGTGTTATTTATCTTCATATAATAAGCTAGTTTTATTAACAAACATATATATATATATATATATATATATATATATCACTTTAACATTGCTTTTGGCCTCTTTCTTGTGTTTTGAATTATTCAACATACACAGAAGTGTATGTGTACATACACACATATATACATATAAATTATATATACACACATACACTGTCTAAATTCTCTCTTATTTCCTATTGGCTAAATTATCTTTGCAAAAATAACATAACCGTTATTATTAGGAGTCCAAGATCTACTGTATGTGTATGTCTTAATGTCTGGTAAGGCACATTTCTTTATGGTAGTTAGATATTTTAGCTAAATATTTCTCTTTTAAACATAATTTAAAATATTTTTCTTCATGTTCATATTTATATTTATAATTTAAAATAAAGTATTAATTTTCAAAATCCAATAAAATTTTTATTGGTATTTCATATAATTTATAGATTATTAGTATAAAAGACTTTTTTGTCATATTATCTAACAGTATATATACCATTTATGGTCCCTGCCAGGGATTTAAATGTTTACTCAGAGGGCTTTGTTTTCTTATTTTACTGGATTATTTCCTAGATATTACACTTAATGTTGCCATTGAGAGTGGTTTATTATTTCTATTGCATTTTGTTTGCTGTTATAGAGAATTGCTCTTATATCTAGCTGATCTTGTATCTTTCTACTTTGCTGAATAAATTTAGTAGTTCTTATCGTTTATTACTACAGAATTTTTAGGTAGATGATCTTTTCAACTGCAAATAATGACAGCTTTGCTTCTTCTCTTAAAGTACTAAAAAGTCTGAATAATATTGTTTATGTATAGCTTTGACCGTATCTTCTAAAACTATACAAAACAGTAGCCATAAGGATGGGCTTATATATTTGCTTATTTAATATTTGTTATAATGTTTTGATAAAGTGTTACCAAGTTAAGGAAGTGTTCCTCTATTGTTAATTTTGTGAGAATTTTTATCATTAAAATGTTTTTGAAATGTATCAAATTATGTTTCTGCATATGACATATACTTACGTGACAAAATAGCTTCACATGTCTAGGTAAAACACTAATTTGATTGTGATAATTTCACATTTTTTGTAAGTTTAGCTGATACATTATTTAAGATATGGCATCTACATTTGGAAGTAAAATAGGCTACAGTTTTTCTTTCTTCATGTCTCTCTATCACATTTTGTCCATCATATAACACTAGCCTCATAAATTAAACTGATTAGCTTTTGTGTTTTTCTATTTTCTGGAGGGGCTTATATAAGAATTACTTTTGTATATTATTATATTTATGTGTAGAGACAGTTGGGCCTGCTGCCTGAGTTTTGTTTGTGTTGTAGTAGTAGTAGTAGTTGTTGTTGTTGTTGTTGTTGTTGTGTGTGTGTGTGTTTAACAGGTATAGGGAAGCGATACATGTGATTCCTATTTTAAAATTTATAGACATATATTTATGTCTTTTTATTTCTCCTTGAGCTAATTCTAGTATTCCATAATTTTCTAGTAACTTAACAATTAAAAAAAAATAACATATTTTGTTGTTGCTATTATTTACTTCTTCCATAACTTTAATATGTTTGGGTTTGTTTCTTTGATTTTGTTATGCTGCTCCTAATCTAACTTCTTAAGTTGAATGCTTAATTAATTTAAATATATTTATAAATATAAAAGTAATTAAAGCTATATATTTCCAGTTATGTATTACTATGACTGTGACAAATTTTGACATATAGTGCTTTTGTTGTTTTTGCCATTTGGGTTCTTTAAAAGATTTATTGCAATATATTTTATACACCATCCTATTCACTCATTTAAAGTATAATGGTATTATTTAAGATAACCAGAATTGCACAATCATTATAACAATCTAATTATATAACATTTTCATCACCCCTAAAAGAAACCCTGTACCCTTAAACCATTATTCCCCATCCCCCTGCCCCCATGCAAGCCACAGCTGCTAAGTATTAATAATCTTTATATATTATAGACTTGGCTATTGTAGATATTTTCATAAATGAAATAAAACAATATATTGTCTTCTATTACTGGCTTATTTCACTTAGCATAATGTGTTCAAGTTTTATTCATGTTGTAACGTATATCAGTACTTTATTATTTAAATGAACAAACAAGATTTTATAGTATGTGCATATTACATTGTGTCATTTAGTTTTAAAATTTCAAATTTTTATGACTTCTACTTTACCTAAAAGTTATTTAACATATGTTGTAGTTTCCAAAAACATGCCTTTAAAACAACTATTTTCTTATGAATAAATGTATACTCATATGTAATATTTGAGCATATCTGAAGATATTTTTCCTCTCTTCTAACTGTATAAATTTATTGATCCCAAATTTAGATACAAGCATAACTGTTATTCATTAATCAAGCTAAAAAAAATGTACATTTTGTGTATGTGTTCATTTTTGAAACAGCGTCTTGCTCTGTTGCCCAGGATGGAGTGTAGTGGCCCCATCTATCGTAGCTCAATGCAGCCTCAAACTCCTGGGTCTCAAGTGATCCTCCCACCTTGGCCTCCCAAAGTGCTGGGATTACAGGCACAAGCCACTGTTTCTGGACAAGTACATATTTTTGGTGGAGAATTAAGCCGTTTGGAATGTCAAAGTTCCTTTTTTTTATTTTACTTTTAAGTTCTGGGGTACATGTACAGATCTTGCAGAATTGTTACATAGGTATACACATGCCATGGTGGTTTGCTGCTCCATCCCCCTGTCACCTACATTAGGTATTTCTCCTAATGTTATCCCTCCCCAATCTCCCCACCCGCTGCTATCCCTCCCCTGTCCCACCAACCTCCAACAGACCCCAGTGTGTGATATCCATGTGTTCTCATCATCCAACACCCACTTATGAGTGAGAACATGTGGTGTTCCGTTTTCCATCCTTGTGTTGGTTTGCTGAGAATGATGGTTTTTGGATTCATCCATGTCCCTGCAAAAGACTTGGACTCATCCTTTCTTATGACTGCATAGCATTCCATGTTGTATATGGGCCACACTTTCTTTATGCAGTCTATCCTTGGGCATTTGGGTTGGTTCCAAGACTTTGCTATTTCAAACAATATCACAATGAACATACATGTGCATGTGTCTTTATAATAGATGTATAATCCTTTGGGTATTTACCCAGTAATGGGATTGCTGGGTCAACTGGTACTTCTATTTCTAGATCCTTGAGGAATTGCCACACTATCTTCCACAGTGGGTTGAACAAATTTACACTCCCACCAACAGTGTAAAAGCCTTCCTATTTCTCCATATCCTCTCCAGCATCTGTTGTCTCCAGATTTTTTAATGGTCACCATTCAAATGATGTGAGATGGTATATCAATGTGGTTTTGTTTTGCATTTTTCTAATGACCAGTGATGATGAGCATTTTTTCATGTTTGTTGTCCACATAAATGTCTTCTTTTGAAAAGTGTCTGTTCGTATCTTTTGCGCACTTTTTGATTTTTTTTTCTTGTATATTTGTTTTAGTTCTTTGTAGGTTCTGGATATCAGACCTTTGTCAGACGGGTAGCCTGCAAAAATTTTTTCCCATTCTGTTGGTTGCTGGTTCACTCTAATGATTGCTCTTTTGCTGTGCAGAAGTTCCTAAGTTTAATTAGATCCCATTTGTCTATTTTGGCTTTTGTTGTTATTGCTTTTGGTGTTTTAGTCATGAAATCCTTGTTCATGCCTATGTCCTGAATGGTACTGCCTAGGTTTTTTCCTAGGGTTTTTATGGTGTTAGGTCTTACATTTAAATCTTTAATTAATCTTCAAACATTTAAACAACAACAACAAAAAATAATGTTTCATGAAGAGTAAAGAACCTTTATTCCTGTTCCAAAAGACAAAAATAGATCCACTGAGGAAAGACATCTATAGTGGTGACCTGTTTTAGCCCATTAGGAAGATTCAAGTTGCTAATAGCTGGAAGTTCTTATTAATAGAATACATTTCCTGCCTCTAGAAGTGATTGAGCTGCCTGGCCATCTGGTATACATTCAAATGCTTCAAAAAACAGGAGAAAATTTAAACTCTAAGATATTCAATTACTCTTTCATTGTAGAATGTAATATTTTGTTAAGCAGTTCTAACAACCAATCCAGCTAATTGAATGAGTCTTTTATAATTGTATTAGTCAAACTTAAAATAATGTGTGTAATTGATTTCTTACCTAAACCATGATACAATGTTAAAAGTAAGACAAAAATGAAACTTCAAAATTATTCTTTAAATTATGCTTTAGTTTTATGTTCTTAATACATAAATGTGGCAGGTTCTATTTTAAAATATTTCTAACACACTGTCATTTATAGCAATTAGCATCAGAAGAGCTAGCACATTTGAATCATTATAATGAGATTGACATGTTACTCTATACAACAGTAAAATAGATCCATAAATATTCTCAAATCCCAAGCCATTTAAAGATTTTACATAATTGTAGAAATATGTCTAAGAATAGTAACTCAGGGTACTTTTAGAATTCCATTTTAGAAGAGGGTGGTAGTTTTCTCCTTTTTGTACATACTAACAAGATTTTTCTAGCCTAGGGCATTATGGCCCCTTCTTATTCCTCTATTCTAAAGAGCAGTAATTTTTTTATTTATATTTTACTGAATCTTCCAATTAATGCCCATAAAGGACCACAAAGAACAACGTGAATATTCTGGTGGCTTTAGTTAAAGTTGGGGGTATTTAGAGTTATACAATTTGTCTCATTCACAATTATCTACAGTCATACATAGCAAAATGACATTTCAGCCAATAACAGATGGCATATACGATGGTGGTTTTATAAGATGACAATGGAGCTGAATAATACCTATTGTCTAGTGAAATTGTAGCCTTCATAAATTAATGGTATAACACATGACTTGCATGTTTGTGGTGATGCTGGTGTAAACATATCTACTTGCTTCCACTTGTATAAACGTATTGCACATACAGTTATGTACAGTATATAATACTTGATAAGAAATGACGATGTTACTAATTTATGTATTCACTATACTTGTGTTATTTTATATTGTACTCCTTAGCCATACTTTAAAAAACAGTTAAAAGTAAAATTACCTCAGGCAGGCCCTTCAATAGGTATTCCAGAAGATACTGTTATCATAGGAGAGAAGAGCTCTGTCTGCACTACTACCCATGAAGACCTTCCAGTAGGACAAGATGTAAACATTGCAAGACAGTGATATTGATAATCCTCACCCAGTGAGGGAGTGGGCCAATGTTGTGTTAGTTTCTTTGTTTTTAGTTTAAGAAGTTTAAAATGTACATACAAAAATTTAAAAATAGAAAAAGGTTATAGAATAAGGGATATAAGAATATGTGTACAGCTGTACAGTGTACTTCAGTTTTAAGCTAAATTTTATAACAAAAGATTCAAAAAGTTAAAATTATACGTATATATTGTAAAAAAGTCATAGTAAGCCAAGGTTAATTTCTTATTGAAGAAAAAAAATTTTAACAAATTTAATGTAGGCTAAATATACAGTGTTGGTAAAGTCTACGGCAGTTTACATTAGTGTCCTAGGCTTTTAAAATTGAGGAGGAAAATATTTACCATAAAATACACACAATAAATTAACCAATTAGCAGAAATCTAGTTCTAGAATATGAAATACCTCTCATATCATTTGATATTTAATTTTGGGGATTTTCCATGTTTTTATATTTTATAAAATTTTAACAGACATTTTAGTATATTTTAAAAACTTCTTCTTTGATGTTATTTTCTTATTTTTATTTTATTTATTTATTTGCAACTTTTATTTTTGGTTCAGGGGATACCTGTGCAGGTTTGTTAAATGAATACATTCTGTGTCATAGGGGTTTGGTATTTGGATAATTTTGTCACCCAGGTAATAAGCATAGTACCTGACAGATAGTTTTTCAATTCTCACCGTCCTCACACCCTCCACCATCAAGTAGTCACCGGTATCTATTGTTTCCTTCTTGGTATTCCTGTGTACTCAGTGTTTAGCTCCCACTTATAAGTGAGAATGTTGGGACATGACAGGAGACCCCACCCCCGCAACAGATGAATAAATTTACTCAGACACAATATTCAGTGAATGAGCAGGCAGGTGTGTCCACATCCTTTACCCGCAGGAGTTAATGGCCAGCAGCCCAGACATGCTGGACTTCCTGGCCTTTATTCAGCACACATTAAATGACCAAGGCTTTGAGTGAACACCACTAGAGGGTAAAGATTAAAGGCCAGGTTCCCAGGCTTAAAGCAAACACCATTTGCAAGTGATAAATCTGGTCACCCTTCCCCTGAGAAAGCCATCTGGGGTCCATGAAAGATTAAAGGTTTTAGGATCACATGAGTAAACAAGTATTCAGATAAACTCCAATACATTCCTTTATTATTTGCTTTCCTTTATCAACTAAAGGTAAAGAGGATTTGGCAGCCTTCAGCCATACTTCTATCCTGAGGCTTCTACAAAATCTTCTGGCCTTCCAAGAAGGTCTGTGACTATTTTCTATAACTTTCTCTAATATTTTCCCTTAATATTTTTGCCAACACCCTGACTGAACTACCACATGAGAACATGTGGCATTTCGTTTTCTCTTCCTGAATTAATTCTCTTCATCCATAAATTCCAGCACCATCCATGTTGCTGCAAAGGACACAATCTCTTTTTTTGGCTGCATAGTATTCCATGGTGTGTATATACCACATTTTCTTTATCCAGTCCACCACTGATAAGCATCTAGGTGGACTCTATGTATTTGCTATTATGAACAGTGCTGCAACAAACATAAGCATGTCTATATCTTTATGGTAGAATGATTCATAATCCTTTGGGTATATACTCTGTAATGACATTGCGGGGTCAAATGGCAGTTATATTTTAAGTTCCTTATGAAATCTCCAGGCTGCTTTTCACAGTGGCTGAACTAATCTACATTTCCACCAATAGTGTATACATTCCCTGTTCTCTGAACCCTTGCCAGCATGTATTATTTTTTGACCTTTTAATAATTGTCCTTCTGACTTGTGAGAGATGATATCTCATTGAGGTATTGATTTGCATTTCTCCAATGATTAGTGATGTTGAGGATCTTTTAATATGCCTAATGGACACATAGATGCCTTCTTTTGAGAAGTATCTGTCAGTTTTTTAATGGGGTAGTTTGGTTTTTTGCTTATTGATTTACTTTAGATTCTGAGTATTAGAACTTTGTCAGATGCAAAATTTGTAAATATTTACTCCCACTTTGTAGGCTGTTGGTTTACTCTTTTGATAGTTTCTTTTGCTGTGCAGTAGTCTTCAGTTTAATTAGGTCTTACTTATAAATGTTTGCTTTTGTTGAAATTGCTTTTGAAATTGTCATGAAGGCTTTACCAGGGCCTATGTCCAGAATGATATTTCCTATGGTTTCTTCTAAGATTTTTAATAGTTTTAGGCTTTACATTTAAGTCTTTAATCCGCCTTGAGTATATTTTTGTATTATAAATGGTAAAAGGAAGGGGTCCTATTTTAATCTTTTACATGACTACCTAGTTATCTCATCATGATTTATTGAATAAGTAGTCCTTTACGCATTGCTCATTATTGTTGGCTCAGCTGGTTGTAGGTATGAAGCTTTATTTCTGGGTTCTCTAATCTGTTCAATTGGTCCATGTGCCTGTTTTTGCAGCAGTACCATGTTGTTTTAGTTACTGCTGCCCAGTAGTACAAAGTCAGGTAGTGTAATGTCTGCAGCTTTGTTCTTTTTGTTTAGGATTGCTTTGCCAATCTGAACTTTTTTTTAGTTGCAAGTAAATTTTAGGGTAGTTTTTTCCTAATTCTGTAAAGAATGTTTTGGGATAGAAATGCAAATAATCATCAGAGAATCTTACGAACACCTTTATGAACAAACAGTAGGGAATCTAGAAGACATTGATAAATTCCTGGAAACATACACCCTTTGAAGACCGAACCAGAAAGAAACTGAATCCCTGAAAAGACCAATTATAAGTTCTGGAATTGAATCAGTAATAAATAGCCCACCAACTGAAAAACAAAAACACCCAGGACCAGAAAGATTCACTGCTGAATTGTATACCAGATGTACAAAGAAGAGCTGGTACCATTTCTACTGAAGCTATTAAAAAACTAGAGAAGGAAGGACTCCTCCCAAACTCATTCTAAGAGGCCAGCATCATTCTGATACAAAAATCTGGCAAAGACACAACAATAAAACAAAACTTCACTCCAATATCCTTGATGAATATTGATGCAAAAATCCTCAACAAAATACTGGCAAACTGAATCCAGCAACATATCAAAAAGTGTATTCATCACCATAAAGCAGGCTTTATCACTGGGATGCAAAATTGGTTCCACATAAGGAAATCAATAAATGTGATTCACACCACATAAACAGAGCTAAAAACAAAACTCACATGATCATGTTAATAGGTGCAAAAATGGGGTTGATAAAATTCAATATCCCTTCATGTTAAAAACTCTCAACAAACTACTCACAAAGGAACACATTTCAAAATAACAGGAGCCATTTATGACAAAACCAGTCATCCTCATACTAAATGGGGAAAAGCTGGAAGCATTTCCCTTGAAAATTGGTACCAGACAAGTGTTCCCTCTCACCATTCTTATTCAACATTGTACTGGAAGTTTTGGCCAGAGCAATCAGTCAGGACAAAGAAATAAAGGGCGTCCAGATAGGAAAAGAAGAAGTCAAACTATCCTTATTTGTAGACAACATAATCCTATATTTAAGAAACCCCATAGTCTTGGCCGTTAAGCTGATAAACAACTTCAGAAAAGTCTCAAGATACAAAATTAACATACAAAAACCATAACATTCCTATAAACCAACAACAGTCAAGCCAAGAGCCAAATCATGAATGCAATTCACTTCACAACTGCCACAAAAAGCATAAAATACCTATATATAAAGCTAACCAGGGATGTGAAAAATCTCTACAAGAGGAACTGCAAAAACATTGCTCAAAGAAATCTGAAATAACACAAAAAAATGAAAAAACTATACTCATGGATAGGAAGAATCAATATTGTTAATATGGCCATACTGCCTAAAACAAATTACAAATTCAATGCTATTCTTATCAAACTATCAACAATATTCTTCACAGAGTTAGAAATAACTATTTAAAAATTCATATGGAATCAAACAAGAGCCCTAATAACAAAGGCAATCCCAAGCAAAAACAACAAAGCTGGAGGCATCACACTACCCAACTTCAAACTGTACTACGGTGCTATAGCAACCGGAAACAGCATGGTACTGGCACAAAACCATACACATTGACCAATGGAACAGAATAGAGAACTCAGAAATAAGACTACACACCTATCTGATCTTCAAAAAGCTATCAAAAAGCATCAGGAGAGGACTCTCCATTCAATAAATAATGCTGGGATTGTTGGTTAGCCCTATGCTGAAGATTGAAACTGGACCTCTTTCTTACACCATATGTTATACAAAAATCAACTCAAGATAGATTAAATATTTAAACGTAAAACCACAAACCATAAAAACCCTGGAAGACAACCTAGGCTATACCATTCTGGAAATAGGAATGAGCAAAGAATTCATGACAAAGACTTCAAAAGCAACTGCAACAAAAGTAAAAATTGACAAATGAGGTCTAATTAAACTAAAGAGTTTCTGTACAGCAAAAGAAACTATTAAGAGAGGAAACAGACAACCTATAAAATGTGAGAAAATATTTGTAAACTATGTAGCTGAGGAAGATCTAATCTAATATCCAACTTCTATTAGGTACTTAAATCAGCAATAAAAAAAGACATTAAAGAGTGGGCAAAGGACATGAATAGACATTTTTCAAAAGACATACATGTGTTCAACAGTCATGTAAAAAAAGCTCAACATCACTGACCATTAGGGAAATGCAAATCAAAACCACAATAAGATGTCATCTCACACCAGTCAGAATGGCTGCTATTAAAAAGTCAAAAAATACAGGTGCTGCTGGGGTTGCAGAGAAAAATGGAAACATCTACACTGTTAGTGGGAGTATAAATTGGTTCCGCCACTGTGAAAAATGGTATGGCAATTCCTTAAAGTCTGAAAAACAGAACTGCCATTTGACCTAGGAATCCCATTACCGGGTATATAGCCAAAGGAATATAAATGTTCTACCATAAACACACATGCAGGCAAACAGTGCTTAGCAGCCTTCACAAGAGCAAAGACATGGAATCAAGCTTAATGCCTAACAGAGGTAAACTAGATAAAGGAAATACGGTATGTATACACCACTGAATCCTACATAGCCATAAAAAGTGAGATCATGTCCTTTGCAGGGACATGGATGAATCTGGAGGCCATTGCCTTAGTAAACTAATGCAAGAACAGAAAACCAAATACCACATATTCTTACTTATACAAGGGAGCTAACTGATGGGAACTCAAGGACACATAGTAGGGAACAACAGATGCTGGGGTCTATTGGAAGGTGGAATGTTGGGGGAGAGAGAGGATAAGGAGAAATAACTAATGGGTACTAGGCTTAACAATATCTGAGTGATGAAATAATCTGTACAAAATACCCCTATGACACAAGTTTACCTATATAACAAACCTGCACATGCACCTCTAAACTTAAGAAAAAAGGTGTGTGTGTGTTTTAGAATGTTAGCCTACCACTACCAGGCTGAAAGTAGGGTGACACAAACTGGACCTCCAGACAGGCAATTACTGAAGATGATCATTGGAACAAAACACACAGACCTGTACACTCCTGCATCACCCCCAGCTGTTTCCCACACCAGGTTTTCCTTCTTAGACCCCTCTCTCAGCCCCAAAAGTTATAAGGTTGCCCTTTTTCCATTACACCTCACTTCTTGTGTTTTTGGCCTCTGAGCAGCAAGCAATCAGACTTGAGCCAGGTATACAATGACCAAACTGCTTAATGATGCATTTCTCAGGACATATCTTCATCTTTATGTGAAACACTAACAATACCTAAATATGGCTACCCAGAAATATTGCAGTCCCTTGACTCATTATTTTTTCTTTGAGATTGAGTCTCACTCTGTCATCCAGGCTGGAGTGCAATGGTGCTATCTTGGCTCACTGCAAACCTCTGCCTCCTGAGTTCAAGAGATTCTCCTGTCTCACTCTCCTGTGTAGCTGGGATTATAGTCATGTACCACCATACCGGGCTAGTTTTGTATTTTTAGTGGAGACGGAGTTTCACTGTGTTGACCAGGCAGGTCTCAAACTCCTGACCTCAGGTGATTTGCCCACATTTTGGCCTCCCAAAGTGCTGGGCATTGATTCCATTTGTCTCTGTGTCTGCGCTCATAGCAATACAAACCATCTGTATGGTTCATGACCATATTTCAAATGGAATGTTGAGAAGCCTTGCATCTTTTTGGAAGCCACCATAAAGTTTTGGGATAATGCACATAGTCTGAGACTGCTTTTTTCAGAGACCTTGTCACATAGACACAATGATACCAATTTGAGAACAAAACAAAATTGCACTCAGTTTTAAAAATGGCACAGTCCCCTTTCAAGGAACCTGCATTCTCTAGTTGTTCTCCGATAGAAATATCACAGGGTTGTGGCTGGGCGCAGTGGCTCATGCCTGTAATCCCAGCACTTTGGGAAGCCGAGGCGGGCAGATCACAAGGTCAGGAGTTCGAGACCAGCCTGATCAATATAGTGAAACCCCATCTGTACTAAAAACACAAAACTTAGCTGTGTGTGGTGGTGTGAGTCTGTAATCCCAGCTACACAGGAGGCTGAGGCAGGAGAATTGCTTGAACCCAAGAGGCAGAGATATTCCAGTCTGGGTGACAAAGCGAGACTCCATGTCAAAACATATATATATCACAGGGTTACTAAATTATCTAGAGTAAGTCAAGGTATACCTTTCATCGATGCATTATTTATATTTTAAATAAACCAAACATATTTTCTGGTTCTTAAAGTATCCATTTTCTTATATTCAAATTAAAACTGTCTACTATAATTATCTGTCTTACAATTAAACATATGCACATCTGAAAATCTCCCCCCAATATTTAACGTAATGTCATATCTTCCCCAACATGTGCTGAACACACTGGTAATAAAGATTCCTTCTTTTTTTAAATTTTAATTTACTTGTAGTAAACCTTGATGTTTCACATGCCCTTATTTCACCATCAATTCCATTCTAAATTTTTATAGTTTTTTTCCTGTGTGTGTGTGTTCGTGTGTGTATGTTGCTCTTGTTGTTGTTCATTATTCAAAGAAAAGAAACCCCATAATACTTTGGAAACCATAGTTACAGATTTACTTTCTGAAGTGTCATTGATAAATAAATGTTGTCTTCTGAATCAATTGTCACTAAAAAAAGTGACAGTCATTCAAAAGCATAAAAGAACGTCTAGTTTCCTGAATAAAAGTGATTATCATTTATTACTAAACTAGCAAACTAGCATACTGCCAAAATCATCTGCATAATTATGGCTAGCACTCAAATAAGGACTTTTCCCCAATTTTTACCCATATTATTTTGTTTCATTGATTATAAAAATTGAAGGTCTACCCCACTGTCTCTGCTCCAATGTACTCCTCATAATAGGAATAAATAGCTTTTTTTTCACACACAGGAAATTTCTGCAAATTGATTTAACATTCAGTAATAACTAAGTTGGGTATATGTTTCACAAAAAAACACATTTTAATTCCTGAAGACATACTTTCCTTTTTTCCTGTGTCTTAAGGGCTGATCTTGTCTGAAGCATCAGTTGTGGCATAACCTCATGATTTCTGAAATCCAAAAGTGACTGCCATACATATTCTGTTCTCTCCTGTGTGCTGGGCTCCTCCATGATTCTGAAATTTAACTCAGAACTTTTCTCTTCTAGCAAAGAGAACATGCAATGTCTGTGTGGGGGAGAAGGAGGAGGGATAGTAATATTGTATTTCCTTTGCTATATATCATCTTTAAGTTTCATTATCCTCACTCTTTCACTTATTACTTTTAATTTATGTTCAGGTTATCTCTAGCTTCCTAGCAGACTCTCTCTCTTTCCAATATACATCACTGGTAGGGGCGCATGTTTTTGGCATTGACATCTGACATGTTTATGACACTAAACTCAATAGAACTTCATCTTTTTGATACACCATTAATTCTCTAAAACATAAATCTATTCCGTCTCAGAAATATGTGATTATGAATAACAGAAACTCTTATTATGGCAACAAACTAACAGATGTTTGTTTTATTATATAAATAAAAGTAAGAAGTTATGCTGAGGATGGTAAAGTTGCTTAATTTTAGAATTTTTGGAATTTCAGGCTGTACTTATCTTCAAGCTTTGTCTTCCTGAAAGCATAGGTTCTTATCATTATTCTTCTCACTGTACTATCAGTAATCACTTAACACATCTGAGATTACATGGCAAAAGGCAGCATTTGAATAATAAATGTTTTGCTTTTAGTCTTAATGGTATCCCTCCAACCTTCATCCAAAGCATAGTTTCCATGTCCTCAGTAATCAGCATAACTGATTGTTTATGAACAAATACATAGGCATGCGAAATCTCAAGCTGGGAGTTAAATAAAACTCGCATACACATTAGACGTAACGTTTAGACTGAAAATGAAGATGGTAAAAGATGAGAAAGTGATTACTTCTTTTTCTCAGCCCCAAGAATGTTCTCCTAGTGGATCTAAATTAATTTTATAAATAGAATATAGGATTCCAACAGTCACCAGGTTAGCGGTCAGGGACACAGTGCCAAACTGTGACTAAGATGTACCTTACTTAATATTTCTCCTTCAAGCAGCCAACAGTGACATGATAGCTAATCCTCTGGGCTGAAGAAACTGTAGGTGGATGCCATAACCTCACTTCTTAAAGTGTCATGTTTACATCTTTGGAATAGTTAAGCAATTATTTAAATTAGGTTTTGTCTATTTTGTTTCAAATTTTTTTTGTTTTGTGTTATTTTGGGATATGATTCCATTAAAAGTGTGTCATAACTGCATCCATTATCCATAACCATTATTCCATAAGTATCAGCATATAAAAGATACTGCTGGTGGCTGAATAATTTAATCTGCAAGTACATCCTCCCCCATTTTCTGTCCTTCTAGAATTAACTTAGTACCAAGGTAAAAAATATTTCAGGATTCTTGTAAAGGACACTTTGCATGCTATATTAGTCTGCTCAAGCTACCATAATAAAATACCATACACTGAGCAGTTTAAACAATAGAAATTTGTTTTCTCATAATTCTAGATGCTGGGAGGTCCAGGATCAAGGTGAAAGCTGATTTGATTCCAGGTAAGAGCACAGTTCCTGATTTGTAGATGTCTTGGTTCTTGCTGCATCCATACATGGCAGACAGAGAGAGAGTGAGCAATCTCTCCCAAGTCTATTCTTATTAGGATATTAATCCTATCATGAGGGATCCCCTCTAATGACCTTATCTAACCCTAATTACCTCTCCAAAGCCCCATCTCCAAATACCATCATATCAGAGGGATAGGGTTTCAATAAATAAATTTTGGAGGAACATAAACATCCAATCCATAACATTCTACCCCCCTGCTTGTGAGCTTCTAACATATCTGAAGAGTCATAATTGTAAAGAGAGACATGGTTTAGTTAGTTTTGTGCCTTGATATACTTTTATGTTCCCTTTAAAAATATGAAAATCTAAAATGGTATCTTTTTCCCCACAATGCAAGTTTCCTATGGTAATATGAATAAAACGTTCAGACTTATGGTAGGTTTCTATTAAATTTTTCTAAATAGTTAAACTATTCACATTGCCCTAACTTGGGAAATGGTAAAAAATTCATGTAATGAGAATATATATATATGTTGTCTATGTACACATATGTATATATACATATTGTATTAATGGTGATGAAGATGAGACAATGAAAGAAAATTACAGCAGAAAATTACAGACAAAGAAAATGATATGAATTGATTCATTGCTCTTAACATATTTATTGAATGAATCTTAATTGAGCAATTTTCAGAGGCTAGGTTCAGGCATTTAGCTAGTGACCAAGCTAATAATTTCTTCCCCAAAATGGTGGCCTGAGCAACAGCTAAAAAGCATTGAAAGCTAATAAATATATTGACTTGCTTCCTATATATATACTTTTGTCACCATTGATTACTTGTTTTTCCCTTTGTTATGACCATAGGTGGTTTAAATAATATTCAACGAGATTTTGAGAGTGATGTAGAAATATTTACTTGATGGCCAATATTTTCCTCAAAACTGGTAAGGGGTGGAGGAGAGCATATACAAAAGCAAAGTGTATGCTTGATTTGACACTGCTTTAACTATCTAATCCTCCTGCCTTACACATCTGCACTTAATGAAAATCAGATAGGATATGGATTTTAGCTATAATTAGTATTGCTATATAATTTATCAAAACTAAAATAATTTTGAGAGTGAAATGGAGAGCTATTCGTAACTACATCAGATAGCACACAAAAATTCAAATTATCTGCGGCAACAAGATATATCAACATATTATAATTTAATTAACCAAGCCCCATTGACTAAAACTTGAATGATTTCTCTTATGTGTACTAACCCTGTATATATATTCTTTTTTTAAAATTATTATTATACTTTAAGTTCTAGGGTATATGTACAGAACATGCAGGTTTGTTACATAGGTATACACATGCTATGGTGGTTTGCTGTATCTGTCCACCTTGTCATCTACATTAGGTAGTTCTTCTAATGCTATCCCTTCCCTAAACCCTCCCATACACACACACGCACAACCATAAAATATATATTATCAATTAACAAATCCTCTTCTCCATGTCATACCTATTTCTAGTCCCCCAAATTTCTGTAGAATAATTCATTTTAGCCTACTTATCATTAGAGATCATTGCTACATTTTAAAATAACTTTATTAAAATAAAATATACATGCCATAAAATACTTTTAAAGTATACCATTTACTGATTTATTAGTATATTCATATTTAGAAAATTTTCATCACCCCCAGGAAGAAAGTCTGTGCCTATTAGCAGTCAGTCTTACTTATGCTTTTTATATTCTAATCAAACATTATCTAATCCAAGGTCATGAAGATTTATTTCCTTGTTTTCTTCTTATAATTTTATAGTATTATCACTTATATTTATGCCTATTAACATTTGGAGCTAATTTTCAATGTAGTGTGATGTAGTTCAAATCCATTCTTGTAGTCCATTATTATTATATTTTATTTTATTATTTTAATTTTCTTAATAGTTGAAAAATTATGACTTTATTCCTTTCATTTTGACAATATAGATTGAATAAGTTATGTATACATTTATAAGTTTAATTTCAGCTCTTATATCTTCATCTATGAATTGCCTATTCATGCCTTGGGGTGTGTGTATGTGTGTTTGTGTCATTTTTGAGCTCCTGGAGGAATGCTACTAGTTCCTTCCCTTCAAAGAAGTGGCCCTATAAAAACCTCATTGATTATAAGTAATTAGTTTTAAGAAAAACAAGCAACACAAATAGCTCAATACTGTAGCTCTGCCAGCTAACAGAGCTTGGCCTATTTGTTTTTTTTTTATGAAAGCAAGATGGTAAAATATAACGTATGTATATAAAAAGGTAAAACATTTATTTAAAGATAAAGTTCTGTGTTTTGGTAGTTTCTGTCATAGGAGATATCCAGATTCTTACATAAAAATGTCATGATAACTAATATATGCAAAAAGTATCTGTAAAAATTTGCCAAAGCCTTTTAATTCTGATTTTGTAGACTAGAGTGAAACTAATTTCTAAAATTACCTTTACAAAATTTAACACACATTGTGCTTCAGAAGTGGTAAAAGCCATTTAAAAAGGGGCCTCTAAAAAAATAAAAGAAACATTGATGTGAATACATATGTGTTTTCTTTCAATATAACACATACACTTTAGTATAGAAATCTTGGATTTAGTTTATCATATAGTTCCAAGATTGTTTAGAAAACACTACAAGAATTTTTATACATTCTTATGTGATTCAAGTGTTTTATCATAGATTAGCAGGCTTTTTATATGTCAACACACTAACTTGAAGAAGCTTAGTACAAAGAGACAGGTTTCATTCTCATATACCCACATACCTCATTTTATTGCATTTTGCTTTATTGCACTTCACAAGTGTTGCATTTTTTTAAAATTGAACGTTTGTAGCAACTATGTAACAAGCCAGCCTATCAGTGCCATTATACCAACAGTATGTGCTCACTTCTGTCTGTGTCATACTTTAGTTAATTCTCACAATATTTCAAACCTTTTCATGATTATATTCATTATAGTTATCTGTAGTCATTGATCTTTGATGTTAATATTGTAATTATTTTGAGTTGCCATAAACCATGCCATATAAGACTGCATGCAAAATTAACTAACAAATGTTGTGGGTTCTGACTGCTTGACCGACTAGCTGTCCCCTTGTCTTTCTCCCCATCCTTGGGCCTTTTTGTTCCCTCAGAAGGAACAATATTGAAATGAGACCAATTAGCAACCCAACAAAGGCAGCCAAATGTTCATATGAAAGCGGGAGTCTCATGTATCTCACTTTAAATCAAAACCTAAATATAAGCAAACTTAGTGAGGAAGGCATGTCAAAGGCCTAGTTAGGACTGAAAGGCTACTTGTGTCAAAGAAATAGCAAAGTTGTGAATGCAAAAGACATACTCTTGAAGGAAATTAAAAGTGCTACTCTGTGAATACACAAATGATAAGAAAGTAAAACAACCTTATTGCTGAGGAGAAAGTTTTAATGATCTGGATAGAAGATCAAACCAGCCACAATGTTCCATTAAATCAAAGCCTAATCCAAAGTAAGGCCTTCATGCTCTTCAATTCTATGAAGGCTAAGAGAGGTGCTGAAGCTTCAGAAAAAAGCTAACAGAAGTTGGTTTATAAGGTTTAAGAAAAGAAGCCATCTCCATAACACAAAATTTCAAGGTGAAGCAGCAAGTGCTGATTGAGAAGGTACAGGAAGTTATCCAGAAGATCTAAGTAAGACCATTGATGAATGTGGCTACACTAAACAACAGCTTTCAATACAGATTATTCTGTTAGAAGAGCCTACTAAGGACTTTCATAGCTAGAGAAGAGAAATCATTGCTTGGCTTCAAAGCTTCAAAAGACTGGCTGACTCCACAGATAGACACTAAAGCAGCCAGTGACTTTAAATTCAAGCCAGTATTCACTGACCATTTCAAAAATCCCATGGCCCTTAAGAGGTATGCTAAATCTACTCTGTCTGCATGCTAAAACACAACAATAAAGCCTGAAAGACAGCACATCTGTTTACAGTTGTTTCCTGAATATGTTAAGTCCTGTGTTGGGAACTACTGTTTAGAACAGATTTCTTGCAAAATATTACTCCCTGGTCACCCAAGAACTCTGACGGAGATGTACAAGGAGATTGATGTTGCTTTTATATCTGCTAACATGACGTTCATTCTATAGAACACTGATCAAGGAGTAATTTTGACTTATAATTCTTTTTGTTTCACATATATATATATATATATATATNTCTAGAGTAAGTCAAGGTATACCTTTCATCGATGCATTATTTATATTTTAAATAAACCAAACATATTTTCTGGTTCTTAAAGTATCCATTTTCTTGTCTTACAATTAAACATATGCACATCTGAAAATCTCCCCCCAATATTTAACGTAATGTCATATCTTCCCCAACATGTGCTGAACACACTGGTAATAAAGATTCCTTCTTTTTTTAAATTTTAATTTACTTGTAGTAAACCTTGATGTTTCACATGCCCTTATTTCACCATCAATTCCATTCTAAATTTTTATAGTTTTTTTCCTGTGTGTGTGTGTTCGTGTGTGTATGTTGCTCTTGTTGTTGTTCATTATTCAAAGAAAAGAAACCCCATAATACTTTGGAAACCATAGTTACAGATTTACTTTCTGAAGTGTCATTGATAAATAAATGTTGTCTTCTGAATCAATTGTCACTAAAAAAAGTGACAGTCATTCAAAAGCATAAAAGAACGTCTAGTTTCCTGAATAAAAGTGATTATCATTTATTACTAAACTAGCAAACTAGCATACTGCCAAAATCATCTGCATAATTATGGCTAGCACTCAAATAAGGACTTTTCCCCAATTTTTACCCATATTATTTTGTTTCATTGATTATAAAAATTGAAGGTCTACCCCACTGTCTCTGCTCCAATGTACTCCTCATAATAGGAATAAATAGCTTTTTTTTCACACACAGGAAATTTCTGCAAATTGATTTAACATTCAGTAATAACTAAGTTGGGTATATGTTTCACAAAAAAACACATTTTAATTCCTGAAGACATACTTTCCTTTTTTCCTGTGTCTTAAGGGCTGATCTTGTCTGAAGCATCAGTTGTGGCATAACCTCATGATTTCTGAAATCCAAAAGTGACTGCCATACATATTCTGTTCTCTCCTGTGTGCTGGGCTCCTCCATGATTCTGAAATTTAACTCAGAACTTTTCTCTTCTAGCAAAGAGAACATGCAATGTCTGTGTGGGGGAGAAGGAGGAGGGATAGTAATATTGTATTTCCTTTGCTATATATCATCTTTAAGTTTCATTATCCTCACTCTTTCACTTATTACTTTTAATTTATGTTCAGGTTATCTCTAGCTTCCTAGCAGACTCTCTCTCTTTCCAATATACATCACTGGTAGGGGCGCATGTTTTTGGCATTGACATCTGACATGTTTATGACACTAAACTCAATAGAACTTCATCTTTTTGATACACCATTAATTCTCTAAAACATAAATCTATTCCGTCTCAGAAATATGTGATTATGAATAACAGAAACTCTTATTATGGCAACAAACTAACAGATGTTTGTTTTATTATATAAATAAAAGTAAGAAGTTATGCTGAGGATGGTAAAGTTGCTTAATTTTAGAATTTTTGGAATTTCAGGCTGTACTTATCTTCAAGCTTTGTCTTCCTGAAAGCATAGGTTCTTATCATTATTCTTCTCACTGTACTATCAGTAATCACTTAACACATCTGAGATTACATGGCAAAAGGCAGCATTTGAATAATAAATGTTTTGCTTTTAGTCTTAATGGTATCCCTCCAACCTTCATCCAAAGCATAGTTTCCATGTCCTCAGTAATCAGCATAACTGATTGTTTATGAACAAATACATAGGCATGCGAAATCTCAAGCTGGGAGTTAAATAAAACTCGCATACACATTAGACGTAACGTTTAGACTGAAAATGAAGATGGTAAAAGATGAGAAAGTGATTACTTCTTTTTCTCAGCCCCAAGAATGTTCTCCTAGTGGATCTAAATTAATTTTATAAATAGAATATAGGATTCCAACAGTCACCAGGTTAGCGGTCAGGGACACAGTGCCAAACTGTGACTAAGATGTACCTTACTTAATATTTCTCCTTCAAGCAGCCAACAGTGACATGATAGCTAATCCTCTGGGCTGAAGAAACTGTAGGTGGATGCCATAACCTCACTTCTTAAAGTGTCATGTTTACATCTTTGGAATAGTTAAGCAATTATTTAAATTAGGTTTTGTCTATTTTGTTTCAAATTTTTTTTGTTTTGTGTTATTTTGGGATATGATTCCATTAAAAGTGTGTCATAACTGCATCCATTATCCATAACCATTATTCCATAAGTATCAGCATATAAAAGATACTGCTGGTGGCTGAATAATTTAATCTGCAAGTACATCCTCCCCCATTTTCTGTCCTTCTAGAATTAACTTAGTACCAAGGTAAAAAATATTTCAGGATTCTTGTAAAGGACACTTTGCATGCTATATTAGTCTGCTCAAGCTACCATAATAAAATACCATACACTGAGCAGTTTAAACAATAGAAATTTGTTTTCTCATAATTCTAGATGCTGGGAGGTCCAGGATCAAGGTGAAAGCTGATTTGATTCCAGGTAAGAGCACAGTTCCTGATTTGTAGATGTCTTGGTTCTTGCTGCATCCATACATGGCAGACAGAGAGAGAGTGAGCAATCTCTCCCAAGTCTATTCTTATTAGGATATTAATCCTATCATGAGGGATCCCCTCTAATGACCTTATCTAACCCTAATTACCTCTCCAAAGCCCCATCTCCAAATACCATCATATCAGAGGGATAGGGTTTCAATAAATAAATTTTGGAGGAACATAAACATCCAATCCATAACATTCTACCCCCCTGCTTGTGAGCTTCTAACATATCTGAAGAGTCATAATTGTAAAGAGAGACATGGTTTAGTTAGTTTTGTGCCTTGATATACTTTTATGTTCCCTTTAAAAATATGAAAATCTAAAATGGTATCTTTTTCCCCACAATGCAAGTTTCCTATGGTAATATGAATAAAACGTTCAGACTTATGGTAGGTTTCTATTAAATTTTTCTAAATAGTTAAACTATTCACATTGCCCTAACTTGGGAAATGGTAAAAAATTCATGTAATGAGAATATATATATATGTTGTCTATGTACACATATGTATATATACATATTGTATTAATGGTGATGAAGATGAGACAATGAAAGAAAATTACAGCAGAAAATTACAGACAAAGAAAATGATATGAATTGATTCATTGCTCTTAACATATTTATTGAATGAATCTTAATTGAGCAATTTTCAGAGGCTAGGTTCAGGCATTTAGCTAGTGACCAAGCTAATAATTTCTTCCCCAAAATGGTGGCCTGAGCAACAGCTAAAAAGCATTGAAAGCTAATAAATATATTGACTTGCTTCCTATATATATACTTTTGTCACCATTGATTACTTGTTTTTCCCTTTGTTATGACCATAGGTGGTTTAAATAATATTCAACGAGATTTTGAGAGTGATGTAGAAATATTTACTTGATGGCCAATATTTTCCTCAAAACTGGTAAGGGGTGGAGGAGAGCATATACAAAAGCAAAGTGTATGCTTGATTTGACACTGCTTTAACTATCTAATCCTCCTGCCTTACACATCTGCACTTAATGAAAATCAGATAGGATATGGATTTTAGCTATAATTAGTATTGCTATATAATTTATCAAAACTAAAATAATTTTGAGAGTGAAATGGAGAGCTATTCGTAACTACATCAGATAGCACACAAAAATTCAAATTATCTGCGGCAACAAGATATATCAACATATTATAATTTAATTAACCAAGCCCCATTGACTAAAACTTGAATGATTTCTCTTATGTGTACTAACCCTGTATATATATTCTTTTTTTAAAATTATTATTATACTTTAAGTTCTAGGGTATATGTACAGAACATGCAGGTTTGTTACATAGGTATACACATGCTATGGTGGTTTGCTGTATCTGTCCACCTTGTCATCTACATTAGGTAGTTCTTCTAATGCTATCCCTTCCCTAAACCCTCCCATACACACACACGCACAACCATAAAATATATATTATCAATTAACAAATCCTCTTCTCCATGTCATACCTATTTCTAGTCCCCCAAATTTCTGTAGAATAATTCATTTTAGCCTACTTATCATTAGAGATCATTGCTACATTTTAAAATAACTTTATTAAAATAAAATATACATGCCATAAAATACTTTTAAAGTATACCATTTACTGATTTATTAGTATATTCATATTTAGAAAATTTTCATCACCCCCAGGAAGAAAGTCTGTGCCTATTAGCAGTCAGTCTTACTTATGCTTTTTATATTCTAATCAAACATTATCTAATCCAAGGTCATGAAGATTTATTTCCTTGTTTTCTTCTTATAATTTTATAGTATTATCACTTATATTTATGCCTATTAACATTTGGAGCTAATTTTCAATGTAGTGTGATGTAGTTCAAATCCATTCTTGTAGTCCATTATTATTATATTTTATTTTATTATTTTAATTTTCTTAATAGTTGAAAAATTATGACTTTATTCCTTTCATTTTGACAATATAGATTGAATAAGTTATGTATACATTTATAAGTTTAATTTCAGCTCTTATATCTTCATCTATGAATTGCCTATTCATGCCTTGGGGTGTGTGTATGTGTGTTTGTGTCATTTTTGAGCTCCTGGAGGAATGCTACTAGTTCCTTCCCTTCAAAGAAGTGGCCCTATAAAAACCTCATTGATTATAAGTAATTAGTTTTAAGAAAAACAAGCAACACAAATAGCTCAATACTGTAGCTCTGCCAGCTAACAGAGCTTGGCCTATTTGTTTTTTTTTTATGAAAGCAAGATGGTAAAATATAACGTATGTATATAAAAAGGTAAAACATTTATTTAAAGATAAAGTTCTGTGTTTTGGTAGTTTCTGTCATAGGAGATATCCAGATTCTTACATAAAAATGTCATGATAACTAATATATGCAAAAAGTATCTGTAAAAATTTGCCAAAGCCTTTTAATTCTGATTTTGTAGACTAGAGTGAAACTAATTTCTAAAATTACCTTTACAAAATTTAACACACATTGTGCTTCAGAAGTGGTAAAAGCCATTTAAAAAGGGGCCTCTAAAAAAATAAAAGAAACATTGATGTGAATACATATGTGTTTTCTTTCAATATAACACATACACTTTAGTATAGAAATCTTGGATTTAGTTTATCATATAGTTCCAAGATTGTTTAGAAAACACTACAAGAATTTTTATACATTCTTATGTGATTCAAGTGTTTTATCATAGATTAGCAGGCTTTTTATATGTCAACACACTAACTTGAAGAAGCTTAGTACAAAGAGACAGGTTTCATTCTCATATACCCACATACCTCATTTTATTGCATTTTGCTTTATTGCACTTCACAAGTGTTGCATTTTTTTAAAATTGAACGTTTGTAGCAACTATGTAACAAGCCAGCCTATCAGTGCCATTATACCAACAGTATGTGCTCACTTCTGTCTGTGTCATACTTTAGTTAATTCTCACAATATTTCAAACCTTTTCATGATTATATTCATTATAGTTATCTGTAGTCATTGATCTTTGATGTTAATATTGTAATTATTTTGAGTTGCCATAAACCATGCCATATAAGACTGCATGCAAAATTAACTAACAAATGTTGTGGGTTCTGACTGCTTGACCGACTAGCTGTCCCCTTGTCTTTCTCCCCATCCTTGGGCCTTTTTGTTCCCTCAGAAGGAACAATATTGAAATGAGACCAATTAGCAACCCAACAAAGGCAGCCAAATGTTCATATGAAAGCGGGAGTCTCATGTATCTCACTTTAAATCAAAACCTAAATATAAGCAAACTTAGTGAGGAAGGCATGTCAAAGGCCTAGTTAGGACTGAAAGGCTACTTGTGTCAAAGAAATAGCAAAGTTGTGAATGCAAAAGACATACTCTTGAAGGAAATTAAAAGTGCTACTCTGTGAATACACAAATGATAAGAAAGTAAAACAACCTTATTGCTGAGGAGAAAGTTTTAATGATCTGGATAGAAGATCAAACCAGCCACAATGTTCCATTAAATCAAAGCCTAATCCAAAGTAAGGCCTTCATGCTCTTCAATTCTATGAAGGCTAAGAGAGGTGCTGAAGCTTCAGAAAAAAGCTAACAGAAGTTGGTTTATAAGGTTTAAGAAAAGAAGCCATCTCCATAACACAAAATTTCAAGGTGAAGCAGCAAGTGCTGATTGAGAAGGTACAGGAAGTTATCCAGAAGATCTAAGTAAGACCATTGATGAATGTGGCTACACTAAACAACAGCTTTCAATACAGATTATTCTGTTAGAAGAGCCTACTAAGGACTTTCATAGCTAGAGAAGAGAAATCATTGCTTGGCTTCAAAGCTTCAAAAGACTGGCTGACTCCACAGATAGACACTAAAGCAGCCAGTGACTTTAAATTCAAGCCAGTATTCACTGACCATTTCAAAAATCCCATGGCCCTTAAGAGGTATGCTAAATCTACTCTGTCTGCATGCTAAAACACAACAATAAAGCCTGAAAGACAGCACATCTGTTTACAGTTGTTTCCTGAATATGTTAAGTCCTGTGTTGGGAACTACTGTTTAGAACAGATTTCTTGCAAAATATTACTCCCTGGTCACCCAAGAACTCTGACGGAGATGTACAAGGAGATTGATGTTGCTTTTATATCTGCTAACATGACGTTCATTCTATAGAACACTGATCAAGGAGTAATTTTGACTTATAATTCTTTTTGTTTCACATATATATATATATATATATATATTTTTTTTTTTTTTGAGACAGAATCCCTCTCTGTCGCCCAGGCTAGAGTACAGTGGAGCAGTCCCGGCTCATTGCAACTTCTGCCACTCAGGTTCAAGCAATTCTCCTGCCTCAGCCTCCTAAGTAGCTGGGATTACAGGCACCTGCCACCGTGCCTGGCTAATTTTTGTATTTTTAGTAGAGATGGGGTTTCACCATCTTGGCCAGGCTGGTCTTGAACTCCTGACCTCGTGATCCACTCACCTCAGCCTCCCAAAGGAGGCATTGAACCACTACGCCCAGCCTTAATAAATATATTTTATAAGGCTATAATAGCAATAGATAGTGATTCCTCTGATAGATATGAACAAAGGAAATTTAAAACCTCAAAAGGATTCACTATTCTAGATGCCATTAAGAATATTTGTAATTCACAGGGAAGAGGTCAAATTATCAGAGTTCCTAAAAAATACAAATTTTACAGGAGTTTGGGAGAAGTTTATTCCAACCCTCATGGATGTCTTTGAGGAATTCAAGACTTTAATGAAGGAAGCTATGTCAGATGTGGTGGAGATTGCAAGAAAACTAAAACTAGAAATGGAGCCTAAAGATGCAACTGAATTTGTATCAATATGATAAAATTTGAATGAATGAAGAGTTGCTTCTAATACATGAGCAAAGCAAGTCATTTCTTAAGATAGAATCTACTCCTGGTAGATACTATGAATATTGTTGAGATGATGCAAAGGATTTAGAACATTAGATAAACTTATTCGATAAAGAAGTGGCAGGATTTGAGAAGCTAACTCCAATTTTGAAAGAGGCTTTACTACGGGTAAAATGCTATAAAATAGCATTTCATACTATGGAGAAATCTCTTCTTACAGCAATAGTAAATTGTTTTTTTTTGTTTTTTTGTTTTTTGAGGCGGAGTTTCGCTCTTGTTGCCCAGGCTGGAGTGCAATGGCGCATTCTCTGCTCATGGCAACCTCCGCCTCTGGATTCAAGCAATTCTCCTGTCTCAGCCTCCCAAGTAGCTGGGATTACAGGCATATGCCACCGCATCCGGCCAGTAAATTGTTGAAGTGAACTTTATTGTTGTTTTATTTAACAAATCACCACAGCTACCACAACCTTTAGCAACCACCATTGTGATGAGTCAGCAGCCATCAAACTTCAGGCAAAATTTTCCACTAGCAAAACAGGATTTAGCAATTGTGAAGTCTAGATGATCACTACCATTTTTTTTTTTTTTTTGGCAATGAAGTGTTTTTTAATTAAGCCTAGATATTTTTAGACATAATGATGTTACATACTTAATAGAAGAGTATAGCATGAATATAACTTCTATATATACTGGGAAAGCAAAATGTTCATGTGAGTCACTTTATTTCAATATTCATTTATTGAAGTGATCTAGAACCTAATCCACAATATCTCTATACTTATGGTAGGAAATCTCTAAATGGGATCTTAGAAATTCAAGCATTAAAAGTTTCAACCAAGAACCTGCATTGCCAAGGACCATGAAATAGTCACATTTTTGTTGTAAATATTTTGTTAAGGACATTGTGCATGGCATCATTCAAAACAACTAAAGAAGGATTGAATGACAAATGTTTTCCTAACTAAATACTGTAGAAAATTTTCTTCCTCTTCAGAGATTGATTTGTTCCTCCTTTTGATAGTTCTGCTAAGGAATTTATAGGTGGAGTCTCTGTTCTTCCTACATGCAAGAAAGTTTAGAAACATATTTAATATTATCTTCTTACTGAAGACTATTTACTTTATCCTTTTTAAAGTATTTATGTTCTCTTTATTTATATATATATATATATATATATATGCTTTCTATATATTTACATACCTACATAATAGCTTATGCTTTCTCTACTCTCTCTCTCTCTCTCTCTCTCT
>NW_016107428.1:3057288-3064793 GCF_001604975.1 Cebus imitator
GTGGAATAACAGGAACGTATCTATTCTAAATATCAACTTGATGAAATACCTTAAAACTTCAACACTTGCCTAGCATTAAGACACTGAAAAGATTTGGAGACTGGATTCAACAAACTGTATATAAAAAGGGAAAACAATTTATCATTTCCACAGAGCTTATTTATTTAGACTTATAGAAGATTTATTGCTATATTTTATCTGAATAAATAGGCACTTCTTTTTAAAGGAGCCTAAGGAGTGATTACTGTCCTATCATTTTCACAAAACAGTGTAGCAGAAAGATACCGGGTACATGTTAGGGAGACAGAGAAGAGGGGCACAGATATGTTAAATGACTATGTGTTATACATCTATTATTTCATATACTGTACTCTAATATTCAGCGGAGAAGATATTATGCTGGAGTTTTTATATGTGCACACAGGGAATGAGACAAATAATTTAAAATAAACTGCCCCAAACAGCTGGTAAGTGGCAGCATAAGAACTTATACAAAATTAAATTATTACTGTTTTACAAAGTATTAAAAGACACTCCTGCAAGGGGCCTAGGAGACTAAAGGAGGGAACAGATAAATAGGATATATAACAGAAGTCAGCACTGAAAGGTTTTATGTTCACATGCTCTGTATCAGGAGAGCAACATGTTTTCAATTCCAAGCATATTCTTTTGAAAGTACATTAGAAAAACAATTTAAGAAAGCTGTTTGAAAGCCAAATAAAATTAGTTAGAACCTTGGAGGCTTCATGTTTAAGTGAAATCAAGGATAAGACAACCATGCAAGTATTATTTTGGCAAATAAATCAGTGAATATGAAAATATAAATTTCACAGCAATATAAAGGGAGCTGAATGGATAGGAGATAACTGTTTAGTACAAAGTTATAAAAGATCCAATACTTCTAGAATGGCTAATCAATGCCTGAGAAGACAAAATAAAAATATGTGGAACTTTCCATATGCAGAATTGAATCAAACTTTTTACAAGACAACTAACAACCTGGCAAAGCCATAGCAAAGATCTTGCTTTTGATGTGTGTGAGAGAGGGGGTAGTCAATGGAAATTCACAGACATGAGAAAATCATTGAGTATAGACGTTCTAGACATACAGGCAATATGAACTCTGGAAGTTAACATTGAAAGCTCTGATTATATAGCACCATCTTTTCTGTCTGATGATGTTAGTATTTTTCAAGTTAGATATACAGAACAAATTGACTGTAGAAGATGTAGCCCTCAGGAAATCTAATTTTATTAAGAAAGTTAAATGTCAGCATAATTAAGACTTATTAAGATTTATCAAATTTTAGTCTGATGCTATTTCTTGATGAAAGGCTTTATTATATAATTTTACCTGGTAATATAATTATAGTCAAAAGCTCAAAGAAATGAATAAATAATCTGAAGTATTTATATAAATAGGAAACCTTAATATTTTAGCTTCTAGAACAGAGTCATATCTTCTATTATTCATCTTGAAACAACAGATTAGTATTACATTTGGATCACCTGTTATGCCAGCACCATCCCACGTTAATTGCTTTCTAAGCAATTTATACTGTTATAGAAAATTACTATATAAGCAAAGAAGTTATAATAAAATGTAAGTACAGCAATAGAAGGATATACTAGTTGTAGTGACTTTTCATGTTTGGATGAAAGACGGAAGTGGGAGGGAAAAAGGGTTCATGGTGCATATATTTGAGATGGTTCTTAGGTTTTAGCATCTCATTGGCAGTATTTCTTCAATAACTTTTCTTTATGAAAACCCAAGAACGGTGATGGAATTATTACAGTTTAAAGAATACAAAACAAATATCAACTAATTTTAATGTTTAGACTTTGAATAAAGGAATCAGTAGTCATATTTCTCAATGAAGGGACTTAAACACAGATCATATATGATAGAAATTATTTTTTAAGTAAGTAATTGCATTATGTTTTGTTTGAAGTTCTGAAGTATTAATAGGTAGAATCATAGTATGTCTAGTAATTGGTATAAAATATTCTAGTGGAGAAGAAGGGGTGGTACACAGGTAATGGTGGAAAGATAAAAAAAATAGTGGCAAAACATTGATAATGATTAAAATAAATGGTAGTTATAATGAAGTTTATTATATTATCTTCTCTCCTGCCCTGATTGTTTGATAGTCTTCATAATCAATATTAAAAAAAGAATTCTTCAGTTAACAAATTGCAGTGACTTGGATTAGGGTGGTAGCAGTTGGAATTAAGAGAATGTGTACTGGAGTGATTTTTGGAAGTTAGGTTAAAGACATTTACTTATGGATTAAATATAAAAGTGAGAATGAGGCAAAGAGAGTTACCATGGACTACTTCTAAGTTTTTATCTTAAGCCTATGTGTACATGTCATTGCAATTTACTGAAATGGTCACATATTTTGGCCATGGTAACTTTGAAATTTATCATGGGCATCCAAGTTGACATGTTAAGAAGTTGTGGTATGTTAAATGAAACAAGCCAGGCATAGAAAGATAAATTCTACATGTTCTCACTCATATGTGAAAGCTAAAATGTTCTACTTACAAAAGTAGAGAGTAGGATGATGGTTACTAGAAGGTGGAAATGTTGGGGGAAGGGAGGTTAGCCAGAGGTGAGCTAATAGATACACAGGTACAGCTGAATAGGAGGAATGCATTCTTGTTCCCTAGAGCACAAGACTAAGAGACTAGGGTGACTAAGATATGTAACAATTTACTATACATCTTCAAAACTAAGAGAATGAAATTTGAATGTTGTCAATACAAATAAATGATAAATGTTTGAGATTAAATATTTGCTAATTATCTTTATGTGATATTTACACATTACATACACATAGAAATAGCACACTATACTCAAATATGTATAATTTTTATGTTTCAATTAAAAATATTATAATAAAACATCTTAATTAAAATAAAAGTGATATACTTTAGAACAACTATAGAATCACACTTCAATTACTGGGATATATATTGTTTGGATTTCATTACTCAGGTTCTCATATTTTAAATTTGTGAATATTGCCCTTCATTTTATGGATGGAGAAACAAGGGTAATATGAAAAAAACTGTATTATGGAGTTGCTTTTTTATGGTAATATTAAAGTTAATTCCACTGGCAAAATAATAATAATAAAAGAGGCTAAGGTAATAAGCCATCTGTGACTAAGGGAAAGGTTCAGGTAAAATTAAATTTGGAAATAATCAGAACACAGATGTTATACAGAGCCATGTAATTGGATTCATTGGATAGATCCAACTAAGAAAATTGCTGAGACATTGAAAGAGCAAATGGAAGAAGAGGAACCAGGAGTGAAATGAGAGAAGCCAGACATTTAAGGGCAAAACCGGGAGAGTGTGGAGTCATGAAAGTCAACCCACCAAATAAATAAATAAATAAATAAATACAAAGAAGGAATCAGTCAAATAAGTTAACTGCCGCTGAGACACATGAAATATGAAGACCAAAAAATAAAAATAAAAAAAAATAGAACGGCAAAATGTAAACAACTGACAAACTGAAAAAGAGAAAGTCATATATAACAGAAGTGAGATAAGCCACCCTGGAGTTGGTAGAAAAGAAAGGAGACGTAAGATTTATAAGATCAAATACAGTTTCCTATTTTTAACAATATTTTTTAGCATTGTAAAGTGGTGATAGTAGCTATACCAAATGTGAGATCAAAGCAGGGTGTTTATGTTTATTATACAAAATATAACATTTATATTTTATATATGTATATGTATGTGTGTATACATATATGCGTGGGTATATGTACATATGATGGGCAGTCTGGAGTTTAGCATATTTCTGATAATTTAATCAAAAATCAAATTGCAGACTTAGCAACTGTTACAGATGTCAAGCAGAAGAATCGCCAAGTCAAATATGCTAATATTGAAGTTATGCATTTAACTTTCCCTGAATCCCCAAATTAATAAGCATACTGTAAATCTCCTCAGTGAATTCATAATCATGTACACTGCATTTAAAATCTGGGGATATTTTAATGTTAGGATCACAGTGGTTTTGATTGAATTAAATAAACGTACTAGTTTGAAAATTTGCAACCAGAAAATGGAAAGGAACAAACCAAAAATTAAAGAATGTTTATACCCAAGTTTTATAGGACATTTTAACAAAAGCTTCCACAATAATTAAAGCTTTTTTTTTTCCAGGGCAAATTAAAAACCTGAAATTTGGCTTCTCTGCACTGAGTATATGGGGATTGTTAATTATAACATAAAATAGAGATGGAGAAATAGGATCACTTTTACACTGTTGGTGGGAGTGTAAATTAGTTCAACCATTGTGGAAGACAGTGTGGTGATTCCTCAAGGACCTAGAAATAGAGATTCCACTTGACCCAGCAATCCCATTACTGGGTATATATCCAAAGGATTATAAATCATTCTGTTAACAAAGATACATGCACAGATATGTTCATAGCGGCACTGTTTACAAGAGCAAAGACCCGGAACCAACCCAAATGCCCATCAATGATAGACTGGACAGGGAAAATGTGGCACATATACACCATGGAATACTATGCAGCCAGAAAAAAATGACAAGTTCGTGTCCTTTGTAGGGACATGGCTGAACCTGGAAACCATCATTCTCAGCAAACTGATACAAGAAAAGAAAATCAAACACTGTGTGTTCTCACTCATAGGTTGGTGTTGGACAATGAGAACACATGGACACAGGGAGGGGAGCATCACACACTGAGGTCTGTTGGAGGAGACTAGGGGAGGGACAGTGGGGTGTACTGAGTTGGGAAGGGATAACATGGGGAGAAATGTCAGATATAGGTGATGGGGATGGAGGCAGCAAACCACATTCCTATGTATGTACCTATGCAACAATCCTGCATGTTCTTCACGTGTACCCCAGAACCTAAAGTGCAATAAAATATATATTTTTAAAAAATAGAAATGTCTATTAACAACTATATAACCTATTAGATATAGGCAAACAAATATTGTTAATTATTAAAAAGAAGATAAAATTTCCAATATTTTAAAATGTTTGATAGGTTTTGTTTACATAGTTTTTGACAGGATATCTATATTTAATGATTGACATCTAATTTTGTATTATAGGCTAACTTAATACAACAAGCATATTCATTTGCCTTATTAAATGGGGGGAAATTTCACCACTTGTGGAGAAATGCTCAAGTGTCACCAATGATCTTAAACAAAATATTTTTACTTACTTATCATTTAGTATTAGGTAGTTAAATGTCTTAATCTTATTGATTCCTAACCTTGATCATGTACATATTAATGTTTGTTTGAAGAAAGCAATTTATTGTCAGAAATAATGTATCTTCCTAATGATGAATGCTAAATATTTGTGTTTATACTCCAACATGATCCCCTCTTAGAAATCCCTACTTTACATTTTTTTTCTCTATAGTGTACACTTTCAGGAGAACTATGTTTAGCACTCAAGATTAGTAGTTATGTTTTTCTTCTTGGAAAGCTAATACACCATGGGTTTGTTGGTATATGGTTGATCTCATAAACAAAATACCCAGATGAAAGCAATATATACATGGATATATATATTTATTCATTAATTTTCATTATTTGATAGCTACAATGCACCTGTTACTATGCCAGGTTTTTTTGTATAAAGACAAAAAAATCAGCTGAGCATGGTGTCTCACATCTGTAATCACAGCACTTTGGGAAACCAAGGCGGGCAGATCACGAGGTCAAGAGATTAAGACCATCCTGGCTAACACTGTGAAACCCTGTCTCTACTAAAAATACAAAAACATAGCCTGGTGTGGTGGCATGCATCTGTAGTCCCAGCTACTCAGGAGGTTGAGGCAGGAGAATCGCTTGAACCCAGGAGGCAGAGGTTGCAGTGAGCCAAGCTCGCACCATTGCATTCCAGCCTGGGTGACAGAGCTAGACTCCATCTCAAAAAAGACAAGACAAAATGATCAAAACAGATATAGACCCAGTCTTATGCAACTACTGTCTAGTAGAGGGTGGGGGAAAGCACATCAATAAACAAATACACACTTACGAACTGGAATGAGTTCTATCATGTGGAGGATGACTATGTTATGATTTTTTGAAAAAATGACAGCAAGTACTGGATTTGCATTGGAAGTTTGGAAGGGGTGGGACATAGGATAGGTTTTGTGCTAAATCTAAGAAGAGTAGTTAGGATGTTTTGAAGCTTAATTTGGATTTCACCCAGCATTCTGCCAACTGATCACCTACTATGTATGTAACACAAAACTCAGTTAAGAGAATATTAGTAATAGTAATAGGAAAGAACACTTCTATCTTTCAGGAATGAATTATTTAATGTTTGAAAGCAGCTAGGGAAGCATAACCAGAAAATCTTTGTAAGATAATTTGTCAGCATTTAGGGGTTTGAATAGTGGATGACGTCTTCAAGACATTTTAATTTGTCTCTGTAGAAAACAGAATCTCCAAGTTGCTTTGGTATGGTCACTCCATAGAAAATGATAAGATAGTGAAGCCAAATGAATTGGAATATTTTGATGAGGATTAATGAGGAGTGAGCACGTCTCAGACAGCTCACTACCTATTTCCAGAAAAGAGATGCTTCACCTGGTTAGATAAAAAGTATTTGTGCCATCGGCATTTATAACAACACTTTATAAAATATAATCTAAATAACTCTGCTTCCCTGAGATGTTCTTTGGTGACTAAATTTGGTAATTTCTGTATATTTATCCACTCTTTAGAGGTTTTGTACATGAGTATATCAAAGATTATAGAAATTTCTGCGGTAAGAAAACTTGTTTAACTTTTTTAAAAGCCAGTGCTTCTCCCAAGAGGATCATTTTGTTTGTTTATTACCTATTAATGTCTACTGAAACTAGTATCCCTTGAAACATGCTGAGAAATCTGCTTTTGACTATAAAGATTTACTTCCTTTAGTATTTTCAATAAGCCATGAAATTTTATAAAATGAAATTTTTATGCTTCAACAAAAACAAAATGCCAACATCCACTATGAATAGTTGTTTTTATCTATTCATAGATAATAGTTTTCAATAATAGTCACTTAGAAAGACCTCTGGAAAGATGTCTAACCAGGAACGGAAGTCCAGCCCTGTGAATTTGCAGTTTCCTGCTTGTTAGGATGCTGATGTCTATGGCCACAAAACCAAATCCTTTAGCACTACCAATTATAAATCGCACTCTATTCAGCTCCATTTGTATCCTGAGCTTTGGGTTTGAAAGATTTTTAGGACTCTTCCCTGGGAAATTTTTAAGCTTTAAAGGAGAGTAAAGCATTTGCAAGGAAAATGAGGCAATGGCCCGGAAGCTGACTATTGAGTGACCCAATTTATAAGAAAGAACATGCTCAGTTTAAAGTCTGATTTTCTCAAGGCTGGATTAAGTGGAGTTTGTGTGTGTTTGTGTGTGGGCAGTAGGGGTGGAACTAAAGAATAAAGAAACTAAAAGAACACAAAGAAATTTCTAGAAGATGCCAACTAATA
>NW_016107428.1:3067068-3087783 GCF_001604975.1 Cebus imitator
AAAAAAAAAAAAAAAAAGCAGAATATTATGTTTTTCCCTCAATATGTCTTTCCCTGGTTTCACTTATATCAACCTAGATTCCAATTCCTCTGCATCACATTAAAGGACCTTTAATCTGATCCTCTCTGTGACAACATACATATTCTTTATGCTATAGCAATTTGAAGTTAATTTTGCTCCCAGACATGAAAGCTAACATTTTCACACTGATTCCTCTCCCTGGAAGTTAGCTCTGAGTTAAAGTCATGTCTGCAAAGGGACATTATAACAAAATTATTATGAAATTAAAGCTATCAAATAAGCCTGCTACATGCCTTCTAGGATTATGTAAAGAAGGTAATTTCTCTATCTTCATAAAGGATATGTGGCATCATTTTTGTAAGTCTCTAATGTTCTTGCCCATGAAGTATTTAACCCATTAGCATTATTTTAACAAATAAAAACAAGGAAACATACATATATGGAAAATGAGTGTTAGGGACAGAGCAGAAAAGAATGATAAAAGATAAATAAAGCAAAATGCTCGATATCGGTGAAGACAAATATTATTCAACAGGCAGAGCCAGTCCTGAGAGAGGAAAAGATCTGAACAGTTGGAGAATCATAGTCCTGAACATTGATGAAAGAGAAATCCATTAGTGGCAAATATGTTTGCTCATTTTCTTTAACGCTTTTCTAATTGTTTCCCAGCTCCCTCCCTGCATTTTTTACTCTGAGCCTGTCTCAGGTAGTGATTGTGAGGGAAAGGATGGCCAAGTCCCACTGTCTGTCATTTCATCTGTAATACGTTTTCCTTAAGCTTTCATTCATAACTTAGAGAGAGGAAGTGGAAGTAGTAATGACTGGGATTTTTATCCTATAAATTGATTTGGACTGAATTTAAACGAGATTAATTCAAGGACAGAACATTCAAATATGCCTCAGTGTCCTGGCACACTATTCTCATTTTTTAAAAATGCTATTCAATAGCTCATAATTAAGTGAACCATTTCACCTTAGTTAGAACTGTACTATTGGTTGCTTTTGCCACAGATGCTGTGTCTAGGAATCTAACAGAGTTAATGAACAAAATTATAAACAATGGTGCTCTTGCTCAGTAAAAATGCCTATGGTTTACAAAAGGCTTCAGGGAAAGAGTTGTGTGTTATTACCTAAACCTCTTCTATGAAATTTCAGCTCTGAATTAGAAGAAAAATAACTTTTTCAAATAGATGCCTCAGAGTCAATATAATGAAATATTTGTAAAGAAGAGCACTTACCTATAAAGGAAAGCTCTTGCAGTCAGCATGTTTTACCAAAACTTACATTCTCATGAGGCCAAGTCATTCCTATAATTAGACCATTCATTTTTACATTAGTCACATACCACCTTTGGATGAGCAGTGCAAGAGACTAGCATTGAATTACAATGTGCAGGCAATAAAAATTGTTTTATTTTAAAAATATTTTAATACATTATTTTCTGTAATGAAACGTAGCATTTAACATGCTTATTGTCCAACAGAAAATGATAAAACTGGCCAGCTCAATTTTTGAAGCATTTCCAATATCCACAAAAATTAATTTGAGAACTAGACTCATTCCATATCAAGCATCCGTTCAACATCCTTGTTTAAGGTAAATTAAATTCAGACTCATTCAGGAGATAAATGAATGGGAAGATCAATTCAACATTTCACTGCCCTTAGGCCTCACCTGACCTCAGCCAAGAGGCTGGACACAGAAAGAATATATTTTAAAATCCTTATTTTTCTTTATTGAAAAAAATATAAATAACATTTTCACTTTTATCTAATGCTTCATGTCCCAGTGTCTCTAAGGCCTAGGATTAAAGATATTTTGTTGGGATCAGGATTAATATATTACAACATAGTGATGCAAGCTTGTAGTAAAAGCCAAGATCATTGAATCTTTATCTATCCAGAGAGATTAGGTAGGACCTCAATTAAAATAAGATTGTTATCTCCTACGGCTCGTGTACATTTGATTACTGTTAGCAGGATCCTGATTTAGAGCTAAATATTCAATCTAAGTGTACTATCTGACAAAATTAGAACCAGTACATATATATATATGTATATATAGATACATAACATATAGGGGTGTGTGTGTGTGTGTGTGTGTGTGTGTATATATATATATATACACACACACACGTATATATGTGTATATAATATATATGTGAATACATATGTGTATATATATGTATGTGTTTATGTGTATATATGTGCATATATACATATCCACACATATATATGTATATATATACATATACGTATATACACATATACATATATACATATATACACATATACATATATATGTATATACACATATACATATGTATGTATATATACATATGCATATGTATATATATAACAATTAGCTATATGTGTATATATACGCACATATACATATATACATGTATATATGTATACATACACACATATACATATATACATATATATGTGTGTGAAATTTCTTAAGTATATATATATCAAATATATGTTATTTATGAATTAAAGAAAATCAACTAAGTATTATTTTGCAAAAGAAGTTTGATATTTTAAGTAAATTATCATAAATCTGTTTATTTGTTAAACACCATTAAAACTCACTATATGTGATCTCTGGCATATAAAGAATTTATCAAAAATGTTAAAAGTATAATTGAGTAGATGATTTTTCCTTGCATCTTTCTACATTTTCCACATTAACTATAAATAATTTTCTTTTAAAATTAAACTTTAAGTAAAAACAAGCTACTTCTTTGAGCCCCAAATTTGAGAAGGCTGAGCAAAATTAAGCATAGTGTATAAAGACAAAGGATATGAAGAACATTTAGATTTCTTAAACTGAAAAGCAATTAAATAGCAGGATACAATAAAAGCACATTTCAGAAGCATTCTCACTGCAGGGCCAGATGCTGACAGAAAGCAGGTCAGGGAAGATTTATCACAGGATAACTTGTCAAGGGTTATATTTTTGAGACCATGAGATGACATGATCGTTGAAACAACAAATGTGAATTCATGGAGAGAAATTTAAGGGAAGATGTTCACATTAGTAATACTATATGGGTAAGTGAACAATGTAGGGCACAAAAGTTTGGGGGAGGTTGTACTAGAGAAGTTTTTTTTGAATGTATATATTGGAAGTAGAAAGATTAAACGTTTTAAAAGGTCTTTATTGACTACTTCAAATCATAAATATAGAATATCTTTACTATGTAAATCTTTTTTATTCATAGTCACTCTAACATCAATACCCAAGATTGGATTTAAAATGACAAGTTTCTTATCGTCAAAAAGATGATTGTATGTTTAATTTCATACCCTTTCTCAATGGATTATATAAAAGCCAATATAGAGTACTTTTGGATTGTCAATAAGATTTAAAGGTCACCTCAAATGTAAGAAAGCTGACAATTTATGAAACCACATACTGATTTAGAACATAGCCTGGGCTTTCAACAATGAGCTATGCAGGATACTAAGAAGCGTAAGCCTCATACCCTGTCCTCAAAGGACCTTCAGACTAAGTGAGAACCCTCTATTTGTTCAGACATCCAAGACTTGCTTACAGATGCACTTAGGCTCCAAAGCTATATTCATATCTTTGCATTGCATAATTAGATGAATGAAACAGATTTTGCTTCTTTCAGGAAAATATCCCCAAAAAAGCAAAAAACAAAAAGAAAAAAAACCCAGCAATCTAAGACAGAAACTTAAAAAAGAGGTGGTTTTTAGAATTAGTTTCAGAAATTATGTGACTATTTATGCCAAATGTCGTGTCTTCTGACACAACGTGCTAAATATTGTTGTGAATTTAAAGACAAAGACAAAAGAGGATAAGTCCTACTGTGAAAGCATCAGGGACAACAAGTTGGTTCTATAGCTCTCTACCATAGTACTTTATTTAAGGTTCTCTCCATATGTTCTCTCTTAATATATCCTCCTACTAAAGGCAGCCATTTTTACTTGTTAGAGAATCTCCTGGTCAGTTATTGCCAAATGTTAAGCTATGCAAAACAGGTTTCCCTATAGTTTTTAATTTCTTCCACTGTTTTAAAAAAATTATTTCCAGGATTTTACTTGGGGATGGTTACAAATCAGTGGTCAAAGAAAAAATGCATGCTCACTATGAAACACTTCTAACATCATTCCTCCATAAACATGTTTTATTACATAGAAGTCTTAAAGTCAGTGTTGCTGGTATTCAATTAATGTGCCTTTTCTCAAAACAGGAAACCTGAATGGAAAAAGAAAGGCAGCATCTGTTTTGAATTGCTAAAGAGCTGCTCCTTCACTGTGATCTGCTTCCCAGGAACTAGTTATTAAACTTCTAATTCTAAATATATTTCCTCTTAATTAAACTAAATGTGGTAACATCTATGAAAGTTGTCTCATTACCCTGCGAAAAGTTAGGTAGGCAATGACATATTGATTCATGAAGTAGGTGTACTTTAAGTCTACGAAGTTTGTAACCAAGTTTTTCTTCCTTAACCTTGAAATGCTAGGCCTTTAAAATTTTTCTCCCTAAGAAACATTGCTTTAGGGACTCAGTCCTGTTTCTTTTTATTCCTCTGGGGTCATAGAACAATCATATTACCATAGAACAATCTATTTTCTTTTTTTCCTTTTCTTTGAGACAGAGTCTTACTGTGCCACCCAGGCTGGAGTACAGTGACGTGATCTCACCTCACTGCAATCTCGGCTCACTGCAATCTCCACCTCCTGGGTTCCATTGATTCTCCTGCCTCAGTCTCCCGAGTAGCTGGGATTACAGGCGCATGCCACCATTCTCAGCTAATTTTTGTACTTTTAGTAGAGATGGTGTTTCACCATGTTGGCCAGGCTGGTCTCAAACTCCTGATCTCAGGTGATCCACCCACCCTGGCCTCCCAAAGTGCTGGGATTACAGGCGTGAGCCACTATGCCCAGCCAAACAATCTGTTTTCTTAAAAGATTATACCAAATGGCACTACCCATTCACAGAAGTATTTAAGTATAGAAACACATATCTTGGAAACTAAAAACATGCATTGTCCTATTTCCCTCTGGGGCTAGCAATGATACAGAATGAGGCAGCATATTCACTCGCTTGACTTGACTGCAACCCTGGAAAACCCTTGGCTGAGTTTTTGGTGGTTGGCCTAAGGATTATCTTTGCTATTCTCCATAGAGTGGGAGTCCTCTCTCAGGATTGGTAATTAGTAAACCTGCTTTGCACTGACAAAAAGTAAGTTTCTAGTGTTTCAACCCTATGTCAATTATCTTTCTAAATGAATCATTAAGGTTTCCTGTCTAGTCTGGCTCAGGTAAATGGCACTTATGCTGGCCCATGTTTCATTGTACTCATCCTGCCCCCAAAAAAGATAATTAACATACTAACACAAAAATGTGCATGAAAGACAAGATCGCATTTTACAATTTCCTTTCCCTTACTAAAGTTTAATTCATCAACTTACTGAAATTAAAATTTATGTGAGAAGATTATTCTGTGCAAGTCCAATAATTAGACAATCTTTTTATTAAATATGTGCTTTCTCCAGGCAGGAAAACAGAAATCATATCTGGTTTCTATGGAAGGGATTGCTTCAAAATAATGTCCAAATACAATTATATACATAAGTATTTATTCCAGTCATTTTAAAAATCCTTCCCTTTTTATCCTGTGGATAACAGTTCCATTTACAAATATTGCTTTTTGGTCATACACTAGTAAGCTTTAGAGTATATTAACTTTTTTTTGTAAACTATGCTTTATTCAATTCTGTTGGTAATAATTCCATTGCATCTTGACAGCTGTCTTTCTACTTGATTTCCACATTTAAGAGTATACAGGTTAATCTTTAAAATCCTCCCATTCTAAATTCTCCAAAATTAAAGATCTTAGAGATTTTATGCCTTATTATGCTATTTTAAAATTGCATAACTATGTAGCTTCTGAAATCAGACAAAACCCCAAGGAAATTAATGAAATGAAAGAAATCAGATAAAAATAAATCATTTATAATAGTACCTCATACCAATATTTGCTGATGTTATATTGAGTTACTACAGAAGAATGAAGGTACTGTGCTGTCAACAAATATCTTCACATCTAAAGATTGTCTGAAATAAAATTATAAAAATTATGTGCAATCACAAATTAATTGTGAACTAATATTATTTTGAAAGAAGTCTTTAATTTTTTAATATTTTAAGTTCTGAGGTACATGTGCAGAACATGGATTATTACATAGGTATACACATGCCATGGTGGTTTCCTGCATCCATCCCCCCATCATCTACATTAGGTATTTCTCCTAATGTTAGCCCTCCCCAATCCCCCCACCCCCTGCTATCCCTCTCCTACACCCCCCAATCCTCTGGAGAAGCCCTGGTGTGTGATGATTCCTTCACTGTGTCCATGTGTTCTCATTGTTCAACACCCACTTATGAGTGAGAACATGCGGTGTTTGGTTTTCTGTTCTTGTATCAGTTTGCTGAGAATGATGGTTTCCAACTTCATTGAAGTCCCTGCAAAAGACATGAACTCATCCTTTCTCATGGCTGCATAGTATTCCATGGTATATATGTGCCACACTTTCTTTATCCAGTCTACCATCAATGGGCATTTCGGTTGGATCCAAGTCTTTGCTATTGTAAACAGTGCCACAATAAACATACATGTGTATATGTCTTTGTAATAGAATGATTTATAATCCTTTGGGTATATACCCAGTAATGGGATTGCTGGGTCAAATGGTATTTCTATTTCTAGATCCTTGAGAAATCACCACACTGTCTTCCATAATGGCAGAATTAATTTACACTCCTACCAACAGTGTAAAAGTGATCCTATTTCTCCAGCATCTGTTGTCTCCAGATTTTTTAATGATTGCCATTCTGACTGGCATGAGATGATATCTCAATATGGTTTTGATTTGCATTTCTCTAATGACCAGTGATGACGAATTTTTTTTCATATGTTTGTTGGCTGCATAAATATCTTCTTTTGAAAAGTGTCTGTTCATATTCTTTGCCCACTTTTTGATGGGGTTGTTTGTTTTCTTGTAAATTTGTTTAAGTTCTTTGTAGATTATGGTTATTAGCGCTCTGTCAAATGGGTAGATTGCGAGGTTTTTTTCCCATTTTGTTGGTTGCCAGTTCACTCTAATGATATTTTCTTATGCTGTACAGAACCTATTATCATTAGAATGCAGCTATATTTAGATGGCAATAATTTACTAAAATCTGAAGTGTAATTTTTCCCATAAAAATAGTAAATAAATGAAATGACCAATTAAGCAAGACATGAGAAGACAGCAAATTTCAGTACACGGGTAGAACTGCCTCACTGAAGATATATCCTGGATGAAAGGCAAACCTCTTTCCTAAGGACTTTTCACTAAGATAGTTTTAGAGGAAGAAGTAGTAGATCTGCTTTTCTAATACAATTTCATTTCTGGAGATCTTGTACTTCCTTTCTCCTACTGTCTAATAAACTTAAGTACAAAATATGATCAATACAACTAAACAATAACACCTTAAGGAATGAATCTTACATTCAAAACTTTGTCTTTCTCCCTAAAACTACATCTAATTTCCTAGATAGTTCCAGATGACCTGCTATATTCTCAATTCAAGTACAGCACTCTCCAAAGCTCAAGACTAATTCTAGATAAAGTAGTGTTTGAGGGGTACTGTTAGCAGTCCTTACATAATAATCCTAATGATCTGAAGTCAGAATATAAAATAAGTTTTGTAGTCACAATATAAAGAGAATGGTATGACTGTGAGAGCAAACTGGTAAATAAAACTGTAAACAACCTGAGTCAGAATAAAGCCAAAAGGCTATTTGCTACCTGGAGCTTACACATGTACTCAGTTCCAGAAAACCCACATGTCTACTTAACTTGGGACTTTCATAGCTGACTTTCCTTGTTCACATCACCTGATCCAATGAATATACTGTGACCTACATCAAAATGATCAGAACTTGGCTATGTCAATCAATCAGAACTAAGCAAGTCTGAATCCTTCATTTATGTAAATAGACTTGACTGGGAACTTGAATAGAAACTTTCTTTATAAAAGCCAAACCTTCTCTCTGCTCTCTGGAATGCCCCTTTTTGTAATGAGGTCTTCCCAGTTTGCAAACTGTTCACTAGAATAAAGTCTCTTTCTTCCAAATTCTTTTTCAGAGAACTTTGGTCACAAACCCAGGCTCTGTTTATTGACTAACATTGAACTAGGCACAAACAGTGAAAAGACCAAGAAGAAAACAACACTAATAAATATGCATAGAAACCCACTACCTTGCTGGGCGAGGTGGCTCACAAGTGTAATCCCAGCACTTTGGGAAGCCAACGCAGGTGGATCACCTAAGGTCAGGAGTTTGAGACCAGCCTGACCAACATGGAGAAACCCCATGTCTACTAAAAATACAAAATTAGCCAGGCGTGGTGGCACATGCCTGTAATCCCAGCTACTTGGGAGGCTGAGGCATAAGAATCGCTTGAACTCAAAAGGTGGAGATTGCAATGAACTGAGATTGCTCCATTGCACTCCAGCCTGGGCAACAAGAGGAAAACTCCCTCTCAAAACAAACAAACAAACGAACAAACAAACAAAACCCCGCTATTATCTTCTGATATTTCAGTCATCATCTTAACATTCTAAAAAATTAAGGAAACTCAGTAACTACACTCTTTAATAATTTTTAAGAATTTTTCTTACATGTGTTTTAAGAAAGAGGGAGAGATTTCTCATTTAACATTTATAGAAAAGATAATGCACCTTTGGGTAGCTAGTTATCTTGTTAGATTGTAAACACAGAAAGTTACAAGGGGAAAACAGGAATATCAGATTTTTTTTTCAAAATAATCAAAGATCTTTAACAAACATGGCTAAAGTGCTAACAACCTAAATATTAGATTCAGGCAGTTCTGAGTTTAAATTCTGATTTGACCATTAACTCATGGATTAGATGAAGGAAGCCTCTTAACTTAGCTAAGCTTTAAATAAGTTAAATTATCTCATTTATCTAAATTTTCTAACTTAAATGAGGCACTATCTAACACATAATGACTATTTATTTGTATGAATTCAACATTATTTTATTCATCAATAAAGGCTGATAAATTGTAAGCCTTTTAGCTCCTCCATCTCAAAAATAATTTTTCCTACTTTTCCATTTCATTTTCTGCCTTAATGGATAGTGTTAGGTAAGCATCCAATAAATAATCCCCGGAATATGTCATTTTAAAAACCAAATGATGAAAAAAATTGTTACATTATGGGGGGAAAATTGTTTTCTCAGTGATAAAAAAGACAGAAATTTTCCTTAATTAAGAAGAGCCTCTTATACACCATAAACCTTAGAAACATAAAAGGATTTTTCTTTCTTCAGACACAATATAAAAGTAATCATTGGAAGCAAAATAAAGTCATTTTTCAATAAGTCAAGATTAAACTCTCATTTAACATTTTAGACTGATAAATTTAATCTTCTAAACTGGATTTTTAAGAAAGCAAATTATGGATATTGGCTCCACAACTTACGATAATCAGTGATGTGACTGATGCCCTCACTGAAGTGATTAATGTTTTTGGAGTCATTAGATATATGAGAAAAAATAAATAGAAAATGTTTAAAATATGATAAAATTTACATAAAATTTAATATGTACCTACAATGTTCTTAACTTTAGTAATAAAGATTATCTTATACATGTTTCAGATAAGATCAGATTATCTTATACATGCTTCAATTAAGATTTCAAATAAAATTTTGTGTATATGTATCAACCTAGAACACAGAAAATATGATTTAAAAATATCTGCCTTTTGTATTAGGAAAAGGCTAAAAGACAAAAATAGCATAGATGGTAATAAAAAATTATCAAACCTGGAAATAAAGCCACCCAGAGAACATGGCACATAGATTGTATCACAGAGTTTATTCTTTGAGTATGTAAAAGTAAGTAACTCACTAAGCTGTTAAAACTAAATTTGATAGCCTTAAGGGAATGTGATCATGGGACATAAGTCACATAAACAGGCAGCTGTTACCTAGGCAGCTGTAACCTAGGAAGCTGTAATTTTTGTTTCTCTGATTATATATTTGACTTCTTCCTTACCTACATTGTTTTGTAAATTATTGCAAATGACTAAAGAGCACCAGGAAAGATCTCTTCCCTCTTCACTGTTGATCTTCATTTTAGATTTATTTCCCTGTTACCTTTCTCACACAAAAACTTCATGCTGTCATTTTGTTTTAAGATGGAACATTAAATATATTCTTTTAAATTGTAAAGAAGCCACATGAAAAAGAAATCAACTTTAATTAAATTGTTGTAACTCATAAATCAGCCTTGTGTAGAAAATATTGTAATCCTGTTATATTTCTTTGTTTTCTTCCTATGTAAGCACAACCTTAACTCTTAACTTTGGAACACTAATCCCATTTCTCTGGAGCCCCTGTATTTTTACTTGAATAAACGCCTTAAAACAGGATTCTGATATTTCAATTATTTCAGATTGACAAGTGGTCATAGAATTTCATACTGATGTAAGACCTACTCAAATGATATGCAAATAATTTTAGGTTTTACATTCATTTCCATAATTGAATGTTAAAGAAAAGTAGCATATATTAATCAAGTATAAGTGTCAGGTCTTTAAAGTCTGTTATCTGTTAATGTTCAAAACAGGACTTCAAGATTGGTTATTTTCCCAATTCAACTGAAAAAAATGATACCTATCATAAGACATGTTTAGCAGCCCATACAAGATCACATAACTAGTTATGTGCAAGACTGGGATATAAATCCAGGTCAATCAGTCTTTGTCTCAGGTCAGTTCTCACAGAAGCAGAACATAACTGGGGCCTCCTTGGAAAGTTGATTTATCGGGGATAAATGAGAACTTTCATAACAAAGTGAGAAAAACACATGATAGGATAAAAATTCAGCAAGGAAGTGGTCCCAGCAGAAGAATAACTTTACCTGGTCCCTAGGGGAGCTCTGGAGAACAGAGTGTATCACAGAGGTAAACCCACTCTGAGGCACAGAGCCTTTTGTTTTTACATACATATTAGTAAGTACTTCTTAACTACTGAGGAGCCTATAATTAGTTCTGCCATTATTATCATTTTATTTTAGCACCTTTCACGTTGCTATTCTTTTCCTGGAATTTGTTTTCTCAAGGAAAAATTTTTGGCTAAAAACTTCCAAGTTTTAAAACCCGTAGGAAAGTCACTAATTCTGTGACACTTTACACAGCTATTCCCAGAGTGGGGAAACTTTACTCTTTGCACCTTTCGTCACCCTCTCCTTCTATGAAGGATATATATTTTTATGCATCTGGGCTCCCAAGCACTTAACATTATTTTGTGGTATGTTCCATAATATATATCAAGTTCTTAGTGAATATTAATTAATTTATATATCCTTAATTGCTCTAAACCAACCAGTTGCCAAGTTATCCCTCTTACTGGTTGTAAAAAGTGTCATTTACAAACAGGGGTCTTTCAGCTCAGAAGACTAAACTTCTGTAGGAAGAGAATAAGTTACAGAGACTGTGTAGTCTCCCTAAAATACCACTTCCCTCCTCTTACCTCTCCAATACTCGGCACAGTATTTTATATTCATATAAAAATAACATTCTAGGTAAATGTAGAACTCCTACAACAGAGGTCTTGGTTAATTTCCAAGAAGCTATTACAAACTTTCTGTTTCTTTTTTTTTTTTTTTAANAAGAAAGAAAAAAATAAAAGAAAGAATGAAAGAAAGAGAGAAAGAAAGAAAGAAAAAAAAAGAATTTAAAAAAAAGAATGAAGGAGAGGAAGAGAGAGGAAGAGGAAGAGGGAGAGAGAATGGGAGCATTGCTTTATTGCCCAGGCTAGAATGCAGCCTAAAAATGGGTATTGAAAACCTCTTTTATGCTAATAATTGTGCTGAATAATGGAGACAGGAAAAAATGAGGGAAGAAAATAACAAACAAGCAGCCAACCAATATTTCATTTAAACCTGTAAGTAGGTGTGATGTGGTACTGATAAGAGTATATATTTTGTGTATTTAAAGTGGAGAGTTCTATAAATGTTTATTAAGTTTACTTGTTCCAGATCTGAGTTTAAGTCCTGTATATCCTTGTTAATTTTCTGTCTCATTGATCTGTCTAATATTGATGTTGAAGTCTCCCACTATTATTGTGTGGGAGTCTAAGTCTCTTTATAAGTCTTATGTATCTGGGTGTTCCTGTATTGGGTGCATATATATTTAGGATCTTTAGCTCTTCTTGTTGCATTGATCCTTTTACCATTATGCAATGTCCTCCTTTGCCTCTTTTGATCTTTGTTGCTTTAAAGTCTATTTTATCAGAGGCGAGAATTGCAACTCCGACTTTTTATTTATTTATTTATTTTTGCTCTCCATTTGGTTGGTAAACCTTCCTCCATCCCTTTGTGTATCCTTGCATGTGAGATGGGTCTGGACGCAGCATACCGATGGGTTTTGGCTATGTCTTTTGATTGGGGGATTTAGTCGATTTAAATTTAGGATTAATAATAATACATGTGAGTTTAATACTGCCATTTGATGTTAGCTGGCTGTTTTGCCCATTAGTTGATGCAAATTCTTCATTATGTTGATGCTCTTTACTTTTTGGTATATTTTTGGAAAGGCTGATACTGGTTGCTCCTTTCTATGTGTAGTGGTTCTTTCAGAAGCTCTTGTAAAGCAGGCCTGGTGGTAACGAAATCTCTGAGTACTTGCTTGTTCACAAAAGATTTTATTTTTCCTTCATTATGAAGCTTAGTTCGGCTGGATATGAAATTCTGGGTTGAAAATTCTTTTCTTTAAGGATGTTGAATATTGGCCCCCACTCTCTTCTGGCTTGTAGGGTTTCTGCTGAGAGATCTGCTGTGAGTCTGATAGGCTTCCCTTCGTGGGTAACCTGACCTTTCTCTCTGGCTGCCCTTAGTAATTTCTCCTTCATTTCAACCCTGGTGAATCTGACGATTATGTGCCTTGAGGTTGGTCTTCTTGAGGAATATCTTTGTGGTGTTCTCTGTATTACCTGGAGTTGAATATTGTCCTGCCTTGCTAGGTTAGGAAAGTTTTCCTGAATAATATCCTGAAGAGTATTTTCCAACTTGGATTCATTCTCTTTTTCACCTTCAGGTACACGTATCAAACATAGATTAGGTCTTTTCACATAGTCCCATATTTCTTAGAGACTTTGCTCATTCCTTTCTATCCTTTTTTCTCTAATCTTGCCTTCTTGTTTTATTTCATTATTTGGTCTTCGACCTTTGATATCCTTTCTTCTGCTTGATCAATTCGGCTGTTAAAACTTGTGCATACTTCACAAAGTTCTCATGTTGTTTTTCACCTCCATTAATTCACTTATATTCCTCTCTAAATTGTCTGTTCTCTTAGCATTTCATCAAACCTTTTTTCAAACTTTCCGGTTCTAATCTCTGTCCTGATATCAGGGAAATGGTGAATAATAGACCTTCCAGCGTCCTTCACTTGTAAACATTAAGACCTCAAGCCAGCAGAGGTTTTAATGACAATGATTGTTCACCACAGCATTTGCTCTTACTAACAATAATTCATTTACTTTTCTCTTTAGGAAATCTGATCTAAAGTCATGTAAAAAGTCACCTACCCTAAAAGGATTGATCTTGTACCAACCAGGAGTTTTGTGAATGTAGCTGTCCTTGAACTAGACTACTTTTACAGAACAGACCTTGCCTCAAGGACTAATTCTTACTATACATCTTTCTTCAACACCAATGGGAAGAATTCTTTTAAAAATTGCCCTAATAAATACATTCAGGTAATCTTATTGCTGTATTGTCATAATCTCCTTTCCTCACACTTGGAAATACAAAAAGGAAAAAATAATAATGAATTTATATTAATAAAGTTTCTTTACATAAACAAAGAACATACATTCAGTTGGTTCTGTATAAAAATGGTACCCTGAAATTCCCCACAAAGTGAAATTTATAATCATCCCATTGATCAGTGGGCTTGACAGAAGGAGAGGCAAGATCTTATTATGTGTTTTCTCTTAATACTACAATATACCTTCCTCATTCTATGCTGTAATCCCTCAGGGATCCTCTCCTTCTCAGCTTCCCTGAGATGTGGCTATAGATTATTTTTCAGGGTCACTGATTTGTAAAGCAAATTACTTATTCTGAAACCATTCTTATGTTACAATGCTCTTAGTTTCACCATGAATAAGAAACCAAAGACTGATCATCACCATCTATTTCTCTCTCTCTCTTTTTTTCTCTGCCACTTTGTCTTGAATGTTTTTATTCCAAAAAAAAAAAAAAAACCAACCAACCAGTCACTCTCTGCATTCAGTGGAGGATTTCTCTCCCACCAATCTAGACTCCTCTTCCACAGCTCCTTGTTCATTGCCAGGGATATGCCACATGCTTCTGTTTATGGGCACTGTTTAGGGATACCACTCATCTTTAAAACATTTTATTTTCCAAAGGCCTGCTTGTGTTCCCAGCCAGATCAGCTTCTTCTTATAAAACAAAGCCAGGGAATCAAAACTATGCTTGCGGAATGCTCTAACTGCACTTGGACACTTCAAAACATTAAATCAGTTCCATGCTTATATGGTCCTCTACTTAGCATTCTATTTGGCAACTCTTATTTTTCCAGTCTATCAACTTTTCCTCACCTCTTTGAGATAAACGTTGTCTACATTCAGCCTCTGAAAGGTCAGAGGGAGACAAAAGGTGGTTATCTCCCAAAAGAGTAATTTATTCATTTCTACCAGGATTTAGTGTTTGCTTGGTATTAATGGAATTTGTTGACTGATCTTCCATGGTATACCCCAGGCTTTAGAATCAGAGTACAGTGCCCAAAGCATGGCCCTGCAACTTACTGTAGCTATAAGTACTGACAGTCAAAAAGTAGCCACAGGAAAAACCATATGAATCATGTATTATATAGATCCTAAGAATATTCAAAAAGAATCATCTTTACCCTTTTAATTATTTAGAGACAGTCTAAACAGCAATACAATTTTAAAGTGGCTATTGATATTTTAAGGTTTTCATAATATCTGAAAATAGTTTAAGATACAGTCATTATCCCAGGACAAATCTCATCTATATCATTCTCGTTACATTGATTATAAAAATGAAATAAAACCTTACCAATGACTTCTAAAGAATGAGGGCTAACCATCATATAACTCTGTAGCTTTTCTTTCAAATATAGATGTTTTTAGCTGAGATATGATCAAGTCTTTTGTGAATATGAAAGCAGGCTAGGCAGACTTTATTTTTAGCTATTTTTCATGTCAGCAAATACAATTTTAATTATTTTAATTTTAGGAAAAATGTGTGGTATTAGCTTGTTTCCATGATTTGAAAGAATATTAATATCTTAAGTGGCAAAAATATCAATATCATCTATTTCCGTAATAGTAATTAAAAAATAGAGACTGAAAGTAAAACTATGTTATCTAAAAAACATTAAATTTAGGAATTAAAAGACCTATTTCAACAAGACAAGCTATGTTTAATATACAAAAAGTAATGTTGAACTTTGTGTTTAGTGTTAGAAAGGGATTGAATAACAATGTAAAGTCACTCTTTTAACATTTAAATTTGCGTTAAGAATGATTTAGACATTTGAAATGAAAACCATCATAATTATTCATTTGTAATTTTTCCAAAAAGCTTTACATAGTTAGGTAACTTCATGATTATGATGTTTTCTCAATTTTTATGAAAGACTGATGCTGCTTCAGCAATAAAATATGTCATGTATTATTCTATTTGCCTATTTTCCTTGTCTTGGTTGTACTATTAAATATTTGTATCACTTTAACGAGTTATTTAACATCTATGAGCCTCAATTTATAAAAAATGAAGGTTTGGTGTGGTATTAAAGGCTCACTGAGATCTGAAATGTTAAAATTCTAAGATGGCCCTTAAGATTTATACTACCAATATTCTACCACCAACACTATTTGTTTTTTCAGCCCGTGTCCATCAGCACATTCTTCAGCCCCTTAACTTTTTCCTTTACCTCCTGCACCATCTTCATTTCACTTCTTCCCCTCGTCAGCCTAATATACAGAATCTATTAATCACTCTTGTCATTATAATCATGGCATTCCTCTCCTGGTTGGACAAAAGTATACAGAGAAATTCCTTCAACTTTCTTTATTCACTATCCCCCTGACAGATGTCTTCTTCCAAGGAAGGAAATTGTGGAAAATGCCAATCTCTGGTAATATAAGATCCAAACATAAATATATGTGCATACTAGTGGATATTACCACAGTGTGATTTTGAGGTTAGCCTAAATAATAGACACACTTTGCTAAGACTTAGCATAATTTACTTAAATTTAAAAAAAAAATCATCTATATTATTTAAGTATTCTCTTTCCACTCATCAAAAAAAAATTCAAGAAAGAACAACAAAGCAAAAGGCATGATTTAATCATTCAATAAATATTTAAGCACATAGTTAAATACTTCTTATGTCTAAACCACAATATAAATCATAAAATACATATGAACTTTGCCTTTAAAGTAGTCCCTTCAGAAAGCATGCCTTAAGTTCAACATTTAACCTTTTACTGATATTATTTTATCATTGGTAAATATCTACTCACATAAAGATTATTACTTGTAAATACTCCTTATTTTTAGGCATATTCCCTAGTTTTGTCCCTAGCCAATATCCAACTGATGTAAACTTTTATCATACCTGTAAGCTAAAATAATGATTCCATTCCAAAACACTTGTCATTAATTTTTAAAATTTTTTTAAATTAGTTTAAAAAATTCAAGTGGCAGACACCAGCTTTCACATCATTGTACAGTAAGTTGTCATGTATAACAAAATGGTTTTTTTTCTCATCAAAATCAGAAAGGACTTTGAAGGCAACACATCATTTCACGTAAGTTGCGGTTTCCAAAAACCTATGAATGACATTAAATAAAGGCTTACCGTACCCAAAAAGAAAACTTCTTTTGGAGCAATTGAAGCAATTTACATAGCGAAGAATTAAATAAATAGTCAGAAGGGAAGGCATAGGTAATATGGCAGCTTCCAATATATTCTTACCTGAATATATGGCACAGGTAAGAAGGCTACCAGTCCCAGGTTCCCTTTTACATGGGAATAGCTACTCTACTGAGACTAGCAAATGGGGAATTGTCATAAAAAGAAAGCAGTGTGTCCTTCCTCCATGCTGCTATTTAGAAGGATGATTTGAGCTCTAGTGTCCACCTTGGATCATGAGGGCAAAATCCTGAACAGAGCAACAAGCTGGAAGGAGCTGGAGTCCTTGCTGACATGGCTAACTTATCCGCTTGGCACAGCAGGCACCATGTCAATGGCCAGTGGACCCCAATCCTTTTTTTTGGCCCACAAATATTTTAAAATTTGTTTTAAAAGTAGAATCTTTAAAAATGAATTTTAGCTTGAAGTATATATGTAGTATTAATATTTTAATCTTTATATCAGCACAGTCCCAAAACAATATGTTATATAATACAGATGTGATATATGTGTATGTATTTAATAGAGTAAGGGTTGATAAAGTTTAAAGTACAGCACTGAAGGCCATGAAAGTTACAATGCAGCTCTGTTTGCCTACTTGCTGACCATGGAGAACCAGCCAGCCCTGGATTTCCTACCTGTTATATATCTTATGTGTGAGTGAAATAAATTTACATCATTTTTAAAGCATTGTAATTTGGGAGTTTCTGATGCATGGCAAAAAATCCTGAATCTCAACTGATTAAGGTGGCAAGGCTTACAGGTAGGTACTCACATGAACTTATGAAATGCACCCAAACAAATACAGAACCAAAGCCAATATAGTAAAACATGCCAAATATTGCATAGGCACCATCTTCTTTAGTCCTGCCAGGCTGGTAGCTGTTGCTTCATCTTCGAAATATGAAAATGGGCAGCATCACAATTAAAGTCATCACTACACTCAGCTCTTTCCTTTCCTTTCTTTAAGGCATAAGAGCTAACCATCCAGCAACTCTTCCTCCCTTGACCCTCAACTTTTAAGGTTCCCAAGCAACTCTGGTACTGTGAATGTGGCATTCAGAGCCCTGGGTTTAAGCTATCTGGCTGCCATTACTAAAATTCTCTTCATCTATAAAATGAGGTTATTACAAATTGCTACATAAGATGTTGTGTGGAGGTATGAGCGTGTGTAACAATCAAAATTAAAATACTATAAAAATGCCAGGTATTATGTCTCCCTCACACATTATCCACTATCTGTCAATGCTGTCTTTGTGAATCCATTTAATGTTATGTCAATTGAGTAAAAGACAATATGGGGAAATGTATACATAATTGAATTTGCAAGTCTAATGCTCCTTAGAGAGAAAGGTAGACATAGAAGAAACACCATGGTGATTACTGGAATTAACCTAATGGTAGTGTGATACCAAATAAGCCTACTTTCAAGAGTAAGTACTCAGAAAAATGCAAGATTTTTATGAATAATATATTTAAAATATTTATAAAAATATGCATATAATATATACTACATAATTGTGTATATGCCATGAAATATACATTACATATGTTATATATAAGCCTATTTTCAAGGATAAATAGAAAAATGCATAAAATAAAAAATAGATATCTATTTTAAAATATTTATTAAAATATGCATATAATATATACTATATAATATATGCATATATAACATATTTTGTATGTTATATATAAGCCTATTTTCAAGGATAAGTATTTAGAAAAATGCATGTCTACGAGTAATATATTTAAATCTTTATCAAAATATGCATATAACATACTACATAATACATACATTATATATTACATATATACTATATAATATATATATATACTATATATACATAATATATATACTATATAATATATAGAATATACAACATATACTATATATTACATATACTATATATCATGTAGTACATATATGCATAATATAATATGCATATATTATATACTTTTGTTTAGATACAAATTTTGAGGAAAATGTATCATTCTATGAATGAGTTAATTCTAGAACAGTTATGACTGTACCATACTTCACAGTGTCATCTTCTGATTACCCAGTGGAAGAACAGTTCTAGCCAAACGACTTCCTAAGAAAGATCTGGCCGTTATTGTTACATGGTAAGGCTCTCAAGACAGGCTAAACGTGAATGTTGAGTTTGTTGCTTTTCACATCTCAAAAACAAAAGGTGATACTATCTATTACATGAAATGTCCTGAGGGTCAGCATTCAAACAGCGCAAGAATCTACCATGCACTGAACCCTCACTCACCGCACACATCGTGTGTGTGATAAGTTCTTTTTCCCACCAGTCTACATATGATCCCAACAGCTCCTTGGTTTCTGAGTTACTTCCCAAATATCTGGCCATCAACAATTTTATTGCTAACTTTTATTGTCTCAGGAGCCTGACCTTGAATTAGAATCCTGAGTCTTATGCCTATTAAGTCATAGGTTCGTCTCATCTCTATCCCTTCTTAATTTTGTGATGTTAGGTATATTAACTTGTGTAATCCTTAATGTCTCATTCTGTAAAGCAAGCACTTCGTAAGGTACTGAAAAGCATTAAAGTAACCTTAGACAAATTTGTAGTACAATTCTTACACAGAGAAAACAAGCAGTAACCCTTAGCTACTATAAATTATTTTTAAAAATTAAATTATCATTCTGAGCAGTTAAGGAGGCTACCTGGAATCACACAAGTAGAAGATACCAACCTATAATTAGAACACACATCAGCCTGATTCTACACACTTGTTCCTAAGTGCCACAATTAACACTTAGAAGACATCTGGAGCCAGACAGTAGAAAACTGTAGTTCATTGGTATTTTTAAAAAACAACCTCCACACATAAAGATATCACTATGCTAATATATGATTACTTTTCTTTTATAACAAAACAAAATAAAATACACTTTTTAGCTAGAACTTGAAAGAAATGATCTTCTGTCATCTTCAGTTGTGAGCTTTTCTGAGAAAAAGTAGCATTTCTCCTTCCTTAACTGTGTATAAAATTTCAGCTACTTATTTATTTGTGATTTATTTGTGGCAGGGAATGCAACTAGAGCCCATAATGGGCCAACATAAAAATGTAAGGCCATTCCAGTGCTTCACTTTACACTCTAGTAGGCACTGTAGTACAGTGATTAAGAATGCATATCCTAGTGCCACTTGGCCTTTGAATTTAGACTCCACTGCTTACTAGTTATGTTGCCCAAGTAATCTAATTCCATGTGCCTTAATTTCTACATCTATAAAATTAGGGCAACATCAGTAATCATTTCAAAGTTTATTGTAAGGATTAACCTGGTTGATGGTATTCTATAACTGCTAAGTATTATTCGTTTATATTATTATAAATATATTATTATTTATATCATGAGTCTTTTTTACTCTAGGAGAATTAATTGATGATACAGAGGTTAGGCACTAAGGCGATATGACTGGCATAGTTGCACATTCTGTTTAATCCACACATTTCTTCCAAAAAATTGTTTAACATCATGCAAAACTAACCACCATTTATGGGGAGCAGGGAGAAGATGATCAAAACTTTCATTTTTACCACGTAAATAGTACTTCTCATTTTGAAAATTCAGATTTTCTGCCCCAAGTAGAGTAGAACAAGCATTTAAATGGCTTTGTGTGTAGGTCTTTTTC
>NW_016107428.1:3087988-3245729 GCF_001604975.1 Cebus imitator
AGAATTATTTTCCTTTAAGTTGACTGATAAATGCAGCCGGCTGCACAATGAGATCCTCATTTACTAAATGTATTTATATACATGTAAAAATTGGTGTGATTTTGGTCAAAACATCAATATCTTCCCATTCTCCTGACTTCAGCTATAATTTGCATGTTAAGTAAATGGCAAGGAGATCTAAGTATACTGGACTTTATAGTTCTGAAATACTAGAGCTGTGGTTTCTAAGCTCTCCTATACATAAGAAGCACCCAAGTTCCATATAAAAGTGAAAATTCAATGTCTAAGTTAGGAACTGAAACCTGTCTTTATAGGGAGCATCACAGGTAATTCTCATTCAGTTAGAATGAGGAGCATACTTGGAGAAACTCTAAATTGAGAACATTTATGTTTTCTATATATAAATGATGAAATTATCTGGCAAACTTTTGTATTTATAATAAGGCTTTTGGTCTTTAAACTAATGAATATTTTAGCTGATTTAGTTTAAGAGTGTTTTTAATTTACTCTGTCTCACATGTTGAAAACGTGCAGTCATTTGCCAGTATGATTTAGCTTCTGCATTCTTTTTTGCAGTACTGATTATTACTTTTCTTCACTGTACATTTATAGAGATTAGATTCTATATAGGCAGCCCTACAGTTCCATTCATAAAGCCATTCTCAGAATAATGACCTAGGATCTGACCAGTTTCTAGCTGGGGGAATATGGGATAGTCATTTAATAAGGGCAAAACTCAGGTCTCCCTAGTGATGAAACATATATGAATATAATGTGTTGTCATAAGCAAGGATTAGGAGACAAAGAGTAAGTAGCTAGCACTTCTAGAGATATGATAAGTTCTCAGAATTCCTGGTCTAGCCTGTAGGTTAATAATTCTATAAAATGACCAACTAAAATAAAGATGTATATATAGAACACACACAATTAATTTGATATACTTCATTGTCTTTCTAAAATGTCATGTCAGGAAAAGAAAAATTTCCCCTCACTTTTTTAATGTAAACTTACATGTAGAAGGAGTTCATATTTTTCTCTGTGGCATCTGAAGGAAAAAGCTTCATGCTTCCAACAATATAAAGCTTCTTCAGCCCATAGCTGTGTCTTCCTAAGATGTTACTCTAATTCACATGCATTTTCTTGTTTCTTTTATAATTCAGAGACTTCCCCCACTTTTCCTGCCCAACGCTTAGTTTACTGAAAAGACGAGGAATAAATGACTGCAAATGTTAGAAAAGAGAATATCATATATAAAGAAAAAGCAGGAAGGCTAGTGACTGGGGCTTTTCCTTCTACTCTTTCAGTCTCTTTCCATGCACATTACATACCAATAGCTCAAGTGTGCTAAGTGCCTCCTTTCCTTCTACTATCCTAGCCCCTCTCTGGACCATTCTTTGCAGGTCATGACCACACTTACTGCATTGTAGGATTACTTAATTTACAAGTCCAGGATCTTCACTTTGTCAATTGGCTTGTTAATATTATGCTGCCCTAGTTTTAAGATTTACACATTTAGTTCTGCCACCTGTAGGTAAACTTATATAATGACCCCTCTTTAAAATATTATGGAAAATATAATTATCTTATAACTATATTTAATATTTAACCATATTAGCAACATAATTTGAAGCTCCAGGCATCAGATAGAAACCAGGTCAGGTAATAATGACTTTCCTTTTTTCTTTTTTTTTTTCTTAAAAATGTTACAGGTATTTAAATTAGTGTTCCCAACTGGAATTGGTTAAGATAATAGAGACTTGGCTTCCACATTGGCCTCAAATCATCTGCATGTTCTTAAAGGAAAAATACCATTTCATTCATTTTTTTCTGTTTGTAATAAGGTAGGCTAGGAATGAGCTCCACAATCTCTTCATTGACAATTCTAACATGCCTTACAAAAAAGCCAGCATGAGATTTCCCAATGATCTTTCTTGCTGAAATACATATACAATCTGGTAGGGTAAAATCTTCATTAGATAATATAAAAACAGCAATATAGTGAGCTGTATTTCTCTGTGCTGGATACTAGTCTTTATACATTAGCTGATTCAATCCTCTTGACATCTCTGTGAGACAGGCACTGTTAAATATGGCTCAGAGATATACATCAACATTTCTAAATTCATATACAGTAATAAGTAAGTGATTCAAAGTCTCCGTCTGAGCTCACATTTTTTGGATTTAACCTCATGCAACATGACAATCACCTCTTACCATCTCCATTCCTCCCCTACATCCCCCAACTCCATTTATCAGCACTCACTGAGTAAGTGATTCTAGACGGTAGAGTATGTTTTGAATCAGAATATGAAGGGCAGAAACTGTCATAACGCTCTAAAGAACAGGCAGGAGGAAGTCAGAAGTCACATCTTCCACATGGGACATGAGATGAATGTCCCAGAAAGGGCATTAGCCCTTACAAATACCTTAACTAAGCTCTGAGAACTAGTTTGGAAGATAGTGAGTCACTGCACATTTTTAGTCTCATTTGTTTTCTAAACAAACAAGTAAAAAGAGGAAACTGAAGATGAGATGTCAAGTGCTTCAGATACACTCTAAAATGCATTCTGTCACACAAACAGGTAATGTTTTACACCTTCATGAAAGCCATGCCTTGGGTTAGTTCCCTACTTGCTCTGACCCCAGGAGAATCTTAATAGAAAATAAATTATAATTTTATAATTTTTGCTGTACTTGTCCAGAACTCTGAAAGGTCGTAAGCATTTGGCCCTAAATATTAGATATTATCATTTTAATTTTCATAGATGAGAAACTAATTTTCATTAATTAACTTAATGTTTCATAATGGTTAAAAACCTATGGAAAGGCAAAGAGCTTATTAAACGTGCAGGTAAAATAATCTACAACCATCTGAACCTAAAAATGTTATTTATATAGCTAGAACTATATCACTATCAGATAAGCTATGATGAAAGCATAGAGGAATGTAAACAAAAGAAAATGTAACGTCATTTTATAGTAAAGTTGGACATGAACATGTTTAGGAGCACATCTTTGCAAGATAGTTAGCATGCCACCCATTGAGAAATACGACAGTTTCAGCATAGCTTTAACAAGTGAGAATTATATGAGCAAATGTCTGGGAACCATAGTTACAGGAAATACTTTCAATGGAAAGATCTCAAAGGCACAAAAATATCACCTTACAATAGAACTGAAAGGTCAACAGGAACCATTATAGATGTATCTTTTGGGAGGTAAACTGTGTGCAATGATGAGAACTCATTAATGACTCTGCTTTGAGTTTTGCAAATGACCTAGAATCTTATTTAGGCCAGCTCATTCTTAAAAAAATCTACTGAATACAGGAAGTTCAACTTCTTGTTACTGTAACTCCCTTTGTCTTATGGCCTGTTGTTCTATGGTGATTATATGTGGTTAATTTGTTTTAAAGTTACTTTATACTGCATAATAACTAGAATCATTCTGGATGCTTCATAGGTACCAACTAGTCACATGTTGCTTAATTACAGAAGAGCTATATCATAGAAAGCATTCACGTAACAGAATAGAACGAGTATAGTAGAAAGTTCTGGGTTCCAATTTGTTTCCCATTACAGCCTTGGGCAAGTCTCAGTCAGCCTGGGTTTTAGTTTTCTCACTTCTAAATCATAGGGCTTTGGACTAGGACACAATCTTGTGTTCGCAGTATATTTCCCAACAGTAGGCTTTTTAAAGTACACTTAAAGAGATTAAAACACTGGAAAGCAACATCAAACAATTCAGACATAATTGCAATGCAATCACTACCTACAGTGTAATCATGAATTCTAGGGTTTGTGAAAGAATCCTCAGAGCACACTGTTATTTGGCTGACCTTCACCTTGTGTCTTCTTTACTCATGAAGCAAAGTTCTTACAAGTCTTAGTAAATATTTGCACTTTCTCTGATGCAAGCTTGACGTGATCTGTACCTTTTGTCTACTCTTAGCAGTAAATTACACCCTTTTCTATGATCCACTCAGTTGATAGACGCCATTGTTAACACATTCACCTTCACACAGTAATCTATAGCAAAATAAAGAGAAATGTATCTTTCATGTAATAGTCAGATTTTATTGCATAACTGTGAAAAGTTTATGATAATGTACGTATAAACTAGTTGATACTCGACAACCACTAAGGCTATTTAAAACCTGACTTAAGTTCCCTTTCATATGGTCATTTTTAAGACTATTATAGTTGGGCTTCATCTATATCAGTGATTCTTTTTTTTTTTAAAGGTTGGATATTTATTTATTTATTTATTTTTCCCCATTTATTTATTTTATTGCATTTTAGGTTTTGGGGTACATGTGAAGAACATGCAAAATTGTTGCATAGGTACACATTTGGCAGTGTGATTTGCTGCCTTCCTCCCCATCACCTACATCTGGCATTTCTCCCCATGCTATCTCTCCCCAGCTCCCCACCCCCCACCCTCCCTCCCCTATTTCCCCCCAACTGACCCCAGTGTGTAGTGCTCCCCTCCCTGTGTCCATGTGTTCTCATTGTTCAACACCCGCCTAGGAGTGAGAACATGCGGTGTTTGATCTTCTGCTCTTCTGTCAGTTTGCTGAGAATGATGGTTTCCAGGTTCATCCACGTCCCTACAAAGGACCCAAACTCATCGTTTTTGATGGCTGCATAATATTCCATGGTGTATATGTGCCACATTTTCCCTATCCAGTCTATAAAAACGCAACACGAGAACTTTGCGAAGGATGCACAAGTATCAACAGCCGAATTGACCAAGCAGAAGAAAGGATATCAGAGGTCGAAGATCAACTCAATGAAATAAAATGGGAAGGCAAGACTGGAGAAAAAAGGGTAAAAAGGAATGAACAAAATCTCCAAGAAATGTGGGACTATGTGAAAAGGCCTAACCTACGTTTGATAGGTGTACCTGAATGCAACGAAGAGAATGAATCCAAGCTGGAAAGTACTCTTCAGGATATTATCCAGGAAAACTTCCCCAACCTAGCAAGGCAGGCAAACATTCAAATCCAGGAAATAGAGAGAACACCACAAAGATATTCGTCAAGAAGAGCAACCCCAAGGCACATAATCGTCAGATTTACCAGGGTTGAAATGAAGGAGAAAATACTAAGGGAAGCCAGAGAGAAAGGTCGGGTTACCCACAAAGGGAAGCCCATCAGACTCACAGCAGATCTCTCAGCAGAAACCCTACAAGCCAGAAGAGAGTGGGGGCCAATATTCAACATCCTTAAAGAAAAGAACTTTCAACCCAGAATCTTCTATCCAGCCAAACTAAGTCATTACATTAAATATTCCAAATTTTCATAATACTCACCAAAGTGCACAGCACCATCTTTGCCAGAAAAACTGTGGAGAAGAACTAGCCTAATAACTGATTAACCCTCATTACACCTCCAGCTTCCTCTCTTCTCTACCAATCCTCCTTTTCTTTTGGATGATACTGTGCTTCTTGTTAATTTCATGTCACCTAATTGATTTGTATCTATTTTTTTTCTTTTTTCTGCTATATCCAAATCAAACACAGAAAGATTTTATAAAAGTAATGTTAATAGTACCATAATAACTGTACAGTACTCTGTTGAGTGCTTACTGTGTTCCAGGGAATATGCTAAACTCTTCCTATTGAGGAACTCATTCAGTCCTTGCAATTGAAGGCTGTTACCTTCTCAAGTAGGTGTTATGAGAAGGTCTGTTTTCTACATCAGAAAACTGGATAGAGAGAATAAGTTTACCTAACAACATATAGTATGTGTTGCAAGATACTGAGGTTGATTACACAATATTTTTCTTCTCAATGTCCTTGGAAAATAAAGTTGCCTCTGATACTCTAATTGGCATTATTCACTCTTTCCTTCATTCGCACTTATAAATTTGTGTAAGATTTTGTTGATATTTACCCAATTTTGTTTTATATATAGTTATTTGTATATATGACTAGATGATGGATATGTATAATTAATGTATTGTTTTATTGCCCTGATAATTCATGCAACAACTGACTGATAGCAGGCACATTCTTAATGCATGATAATGAAACATCAAAGACATGTCTACAGGGATGAAGACAAGTTCAGAGAATTTTTTGGATTTCTCAGAAAAGGAATCATAATTTTAAACAGTATCTGTTTAATCAGGTTACTTAAATGATTTAGCACCATTTGTTAAAGAGATTTTAGCAAATCTTCTAGAAGTCACTGAGAAACAGCCACACACTTAGTTTCTCATAACGCACACGAGAAAACATTATTTCATTAGAACTGTGCATTCCTCAGTGGTTTCAGTGATTTTTGCTTTCTGGTTAGAAGGTCGAGTTCTTCCTTTTAATTACATGGAGTTTGGTTAAGGACAACTGTACAGACAAATCAAATATTTGAGGTGTACCTCTCATTAATCATAGATAAAATTTAATCCACAAAGATAATCACCAAATAAGTCATTTTAAAAGCTGCTATTGGAAATCAGTGACTAAGATCCAAAACTGAAATTTGAGAAGTCAAAATATTTGTGTGTTGATATCTTTTTAAGAAAGCCATTCCTCTAACTCATTTACACAGAAGGTACAGTTTCTAATCACAAATAAAGGAATGTAGGTAGGGTCCTGTAAAATGTCATGTGTGGCACACACTGTGCACAGGACTTAGGAAACAAACCCATTTTGCCTCAAAATATTTCAGGAGAGTTAAGGTAAGACTGCTTCTTGCATCAAATTTATTTGAGTAAAAATATTTGTTGTATGTGCTCATCGTGTTTGATTCTTGTCCATTATTCTCCAAATCACGTTGATCTTGAGGTTAGTTTAATTCACAGAACAAATAGCCTGGGGCATCCTCAATATATAGTATCACCTAAAAATAGATTCCAAAACAAACATGTGGTGTGACTGCTGATCAGAGGGCCCAGAAAAGACCTCTAAGGTGACTCCTATTGGGAGGACTATAACCGACCGACCATCTGCTCAAAGTTCTTGCTTCATGGAAAACCACCAGAAGTCAGTAGACCTTCACTCCTCCCTGCCATGTCTCTCTCCCTATTAAGTCATTTAAAAGTTAACAATCCAAAGGCATCAAGAGTATAACCACAGCATAAAGGAACAGAGGTTCAGCAGACTAAAGCACAAGCCTTCTCCAGCACTCCATGGGTCCCTTTTCACCAAGAACTTCTAAAGAATTTTTCACCCTACCATTACTTTCAATACCTACACTACTTCTTTCTGAAGTGAATTACTGGCTACCCTGGAATAGCAATTTAATACTACACAACAAGGCTATTTTAAAAGTACAGTCATTTTACTCCAAAGCTATTAAACCAACATGTTTGCCTTCTTTGACCACATTTATTTGTGTGCAGTTTAAATGAGTTTCTGTATTAGTTACATTATTCATATCATTAACTTGATTTTTTTTTTAATAATTTATATGCACTTTCTAAACAGGGGAGACCATGTGCCAGGAAATTAAACAGCTCTTTTTCTTCATTTTTTTTTTTTTTTCTAAAACTCTCTGGGGTTTACCAGTAAAACAGAAAAATGCTTGGCTTTTGTGTAAAGTGAACATTTAGCTTTCTTTCAGGACAAATAAATTAACTGATTGGGGGCCATTGATGGCCATTGTGATGAAATTATGGGATTTTGTTCTTCAGCATCTAAAGTTGCTTCAGAAAAGGTGAGGAGGAGGAGCAAACAGAAAGAGAGAGCTATTTAAAAGGCAGCATTGTTTTCTATTCAAAAATTTCTATTTAAAAGGCAGGATTGTCCCTGTGGGCTAGACACCATTAAACCTGTTCACAACACAGTCAAAGGACTACCTTTTCACCTGCAGCATTTATTTCAGTGAACAGATTACTTTAAAATAAACTGAAATTCAGACCTATTGGAAAGAAAATAGCAAAGTATTAAGGCAGTGCACTCAGAGAAAGAGATGAGGAAACAAATGCCTTTTTGCATTAAGAGTCTCCTCTCCACATTCCCTACGCTTTGGAAAGAGTTTGACAATAAAAGACAGGTGACGTTACTCAAAGGCTATAGAAAAACTAGCAATTACCACCCTCTGCTAATGCATCCAGCATGTGAAATAAACATGTGAAATACCATTTGCTTCACATACAGGACCACTGACTAAGAAACTATGTTAACAGAAGTCTTTGGCGAGAAAGCCCAATGTCACAGGTGGCCATGGCTGAGCCAGTCAGCTTTTCCCAGCAGGACAATAAGCTCATCCCTACTAACACAAGTGTCCTTTCAAAGCTGCTCAGTTAAGGTTGTAATCTGCACAATAACCATGTGCCTGTAAGAACTGCTAAATATTGTACAGCCAAAAACATATTCTCTTCTTGCAAAATGACACTGATAGTGCCACATTCATTTTCATATTTGTTCGACATCACAGGGTATTCTGGGTATCCAGTAAAATGAATTGCTACATAGTAATCACACTAATAATAGATGCTATTTATTATGAACATTTCATTTTTTTCAAGCCCAGCATTTTCTTCTGGTAAAATTTAATGACCTAGTCATAGTTTTCACATACAATCAGCATTGCAGAAGTTTCAAAGCTAAAGTGAACTAGACAGTTATTCCAGTTTTTGTGGTAATAAGTGTGTTAACTATGTTTAAAGAAATGTATCCCTATCAAAATCAACACTTTCATGAAAGGAAAAGATAATGGCTCTTTGACCCTGTATTAGATAATAAACATTAAAAGTTTGGAAGCTAGATATATATAGCTTTTTCATTCAATTAAATTATAATATCTTTAAAAAGCAAATGTACTTTTGGAATTCTAGAGATATTCACAGTCTAAAATCACTGTGGGCTGGATTTCAATTGTTCAAATATTTACTATTTTTTGCATATGTGTTGACTGGCGTCTACTTAAGTGTCCAAAGTTAGAAAATTTCCTTTCTCTAGAAGACTAAATCACAACATGAGAGTGAATGGTAAGAATTTAAAGAATAACTGTGATGCATAATTTGTATTGAACTGTTGAGAGCTAACTACAAATATTAAAATAGGCTCTGTATTTAGAACAACTAATTATAATACTGGGAGGCAAACTGGTTTTCTTTAAAACCATCTGCACTTTATGAGTAGAAGTGACAAGCAAACCTTAGACAAAATGAAGAATCAAAGTCACATTTCATTTTAAACTGGCAAAGTCACCTAGGCTTTGTTCACAAGGAAAGACAAAATTTATCAATTATTGAGGGTAAATGAAATAGTCTGTACACTAAAAGGAAAGTTTGGCTACATAGGCCTGAAAGAAGGTGTTTAGGTAGAATAGAAATGGAATCAATAATTTTACAGCCTCGATTTGTAAGACAGCAAGTTTTCTTCACCCTGTTCAATTTCAGAATTAGAAACAACCCTGTATCTCCACTTTATTAGCCATCAGATGCACAATCTAATAATGTTTCTATTCATGTAGATTTGAAAGGGTCTTCATCCTGTGTGGGTTATTTTATTTTATGGTAGCCAAGGGAAAGAGGTTGCTGCCAATATGATGCTAAGGGCATGCAGAATAAAGACTCGGTCCCGGGCAACTAAACAGTCCACCTTTGTGCTGTGCTTGTGGAAAAAGAAAGCAAACCCATCACAACTTTGGGACTTGATCAACAGTGGGGAGTCACAAAACTCTCCTCAATCTCTGCATTTTAAATCTCCACTAAAAATAGCTCCTCTGTAATGGGGCTTAAAGTCCCATCCATGGCCAGTGATGGAGTACAGTACTTAATTGTTTCTGACTAGGGTCTCTGCATCAGCACTCTGAGAGTGTCTTCTAACTTTTAATCGCCTTCTGTGCTCTTTAATTAGACCTGTTCACAAGACAGAAGAAAACGCCTATCACTAAGCCTATGCAAATCTTTGTAACAGGCCATTTCAGGAGTCCAGGAACTTTTGTACAAGTCTTAGCATCTTCCAGGATTAATCTGTTTCCTCTGTTTTCCTCTTCCTTAAATCAAGCACACCTGGGGGGAGGGAGCAGCTCTATGGCTATTCAGACAACTCCAATGTAAAGACACTGCCTGGTGTCAGTTCCCTCCTTGTCTATTTCTGTTCTTTATTTTGTTCTCTTGTCGCGCGTTATCTGTTGGCTACTAATAGGACCTGAGGGAAAAATGTCTTTTCTTTCCGTCTGAAGAGGAAGCTCTTGATCCCCTTTCTGAGAGCGATCCTAAGACTTTCTCCAGGGGGCTGGGATAACTAGAAAAGGGCGCTGCTCTTTCTCAAAGATTTCACAGCCCAAGCCTTACAGCGTCCCTCTTGCTAAGGCGGGAGATGCAAACAGCTGAAGTGCCTTGACCCCCACTGGTGACCCACGGTAAACCAACCTCGCCCCGGCAGCGCCCCTGGGCTCAGGTCACTCACGCTCCTGGACTCACCTGGTGCTGAGGACCAGCGCAGGCAGGAGAGGCAGCAGGTAGTGCGCTGGGCTGAATTTCATGCTGCTGCCTGCCGGGGTCCTCCTTCCCTCACTGCCTTTGCTCTCTCTCCTCGGGATCCTGTCGCTCCTCGGTGCCCGGCTCTGTTCCCAGCCAGCAAGGAGCCCTCTTCGGCGGCGGAAAGGCGGAGATGGACCCACGGACGGACGCCTAGTGAAGGCAGGCGCTGGGAGCGAGGAATATCTTCAGGAGTGATGTCACCGGCGAGGCGAGCCCTGCCCGGGATTGTTCGGCGCTGCCGCTCCGGAGCCCGGAGGGCGCGCTGTCACTCGCGCTGGAGGCGGCGCGGGGAGGAGGGGGGGACGCCTCGCGATCGCCCCGCGCGCTCTAGTCACCGGGCTGCGCTCCGGCCACTCGGGTGAGCACCGGCCGGGAGCTGATATTTATTCCCGCGGCTCCACGGGATGGCGAGGGGCGGGGCGCGGGGAGCAGAAACCTAATCTGCCGGTCATTGAACTTGCGTACTCTGCAGGAGATGAGACCCAATTCACTGGGAGAGACTTACAGACACGTAGGGTCCTGGGCAGGTGTCTCTCGTCCGCTTAAACGGGGTTTGGAAGAACGTCGCTCTGGAGAGAGTGTTTAGAACGTTGTTCTAATTAGAACTGCATAATGATTTGCCTGACACAGATGCAAGGAAGCCGGAGTAAGCAGCGTCCAGAAATGCACTCTCAGCCCGTCATGGCATTGCAAGCTTCTTAACCCGTGAATGTCGACTGCAAAGAACCAAATAACGTTTCGGGACCGTTAAGACATCTGCCGCTCTGGGTTTTGAAGCTTTCTGATCTTCCTCTGATTTCAGTCTATCTGTTTGAACCAGCAGCTGCCAATGTGGTTGGACCTAGTGGCTCAAGTTCACACACCTGAAGGAATCCTTTTCCTCGGGTGAAACTCATCAAGGAGACCTAGCAGAAAAAAATCATTAAGATGCTAGCAGTAATCAACTCGGAATGATGGTACTGGAAGGCAGAGGATTTTGTAGGTCATTTTGTTTTCTATATTTTTTATTGTTCTGTAATAAACAGCAAATATTTAATAAGCTCTATTTAGAAAATTTAATTAGAAAAATTAAATAGCAGGATTCCAATAAAAAATATCCTTTTGCAAAAGCAATTCTGAGAAACAGAACTTCCGCTACTGAGATATTCATTCTAGGATCTTTATAACATGATATGTTGCGTGCGCGCGCGCGCGCGTGTGTGTGTGTGTGTGTGTGTGTATCCCATCAGGATATTCTCCTAGTTAAATTACTGTGTAGAAAGCACTTCTTCATACATTTAAATTTAATCTTCATAAGAGCCATCCTAGTGAAATAGAAGTTAATATTACCATTAATACAGATGTGAGCAGACTGAATGTCATCAAAAGCTGGCTAGCTATATTAAAAAACAACAACAACAACAACAAAAGTAACTGGTTCTACTAAGTCCTAAGAAAAATTCCACTGTTGCCTCAAACATCACACCTAGCACTCCTAGTCCAATGTTTGACACAAAGTTGTGTACAGTAAAGGCTGAGATGCACCAAGACGCAAAAGACAACAAACAGCTGTGTCCAGGTATTGCTATCCAGAGGATTCAATTCACATTCCAATTATTTCAGGGGCAAGTTCTTTACAGAAACATTTAGATAATACATCCTCTGTAATCTCATTTTTTAAGACATTTGTAGAAAAAAATGCATATGCTGTAAAGCTTTATTTTAAAGAGGATGCAAGTCTGAAAGGTTAACCATCTAATTTACTGATTTGTTTTTTTAAATGGGATTGAAGGTTAAGACATTCATATAAAATAAATTTGCTTTAAAATCCCTAGCTGCTAAACTACATGAGTAATAAGTTTTGAAAAGTGAATATTGGTCCCTTGGGCAATAATAGTAAGAGCCACAACATTATGGATCTTGTATATACCCAATAAGTAGGCATAGTTTACTTGTATAAACTAACGTGAATTGCATACCATTTACAAAGAAAAAAAAATGACACCACACTCCTAAAACAGAACTCTGATTCCAAGTAAAATACAGTATAAACTCTAGTTTGCTCCTGCCAGGGCTTTCCAACAATAGATTCCCTGCTCACTTTGAAGGAGATCACTTGAGTTGTATACTCAACAAAGACATACGGCTACTTGGTAATTTTTTTTAAATGTGTACACCAGAAAATAACACTCATATTTGTAGAATGCATTTTTTTAATGTAACAACTTTGCATCCCTTATCTTATGTCCTAATCATAGAAGCCAACTGTGGTAGTTATTTCTATTATTTTTCTCTTTCACAGTTAAGGTGACAGGCTCAAAGTAGTTAAGTAACTTGCTCAAGGTCACTCAGTGACTTATATAGTGGCAATCCAGTGGCATTTAAATTCAGTCTGCATCACTTTAAACTGCATGCTTATCCTAGGGAAAAAAAATATATACCTATGTAAGAAAACACTTTCCCCAACCTACGTTTTATTACTTTCAACTAGGCATACAACATAAGACAACAATCAAATTACCTAATATTATCAATGAATAAAAAGTATCAGAATAAACTTTCTTCACACCATCTTTATGTTGGATATCTATAAAGAGCCACAAAGTTTGTTGGCCTTTGTGCATTTACTGCAAGCCACAAAGAAAACAATTCCCCCAAAAGACATCTAACTTGGAAGGGCATGAGAGCAACGCAGTAGGGAAATACATCTTGAAAGGTGAGCATAAGTGAGAATCTCGAAACTCCTGCAGGTTTAGAGAATTGAAGTATTATTCTGAGTTCAAGTACAGATGTGTCTCTCAGCAGAAGTCTTTTCTTCCAGGAAAATTACAAAACCAGGAATCTTCATCACCCATGACATTCTGTCCACGTTGTCACATAATAACTCAAATCCAGAATAAATTTTGTGGCTTGGGAGAATTGGTAAATGAATTTTAAAGATACAGTAGTACAGTTAGCAATTCACTTACCTTAATCTACTTATCCTATGCTGAGTCCTAACACTGGAATCAATGAGCATTGTTTGTAGTAACTGTGCCGAAGTCTGGTAAAGGACATCAAGAAAACCCAAGCAGTTGTGCTGAGTCTCATAAAGAACTAGGATTAGAGGACATAGAAGCTATTTTAAAAATGGCTTTATTGAGATTTAATTCAGGTACCAAAAACTTCACCATTTTAAAGTGTGTACTTTAGTGTTTTTATAGACAGCCACGAGATTATGAAATCACCATCATTATATAATTCCAGAACATTTTCATCATCCACAGAAGAAGCCCTGTACTTATGAGTAATCACTCATTGGTCCCCTCTTTATCCCTTCACCTGACCCCCAGCAGACACCAATCTAATTTCTGTATTTATGGATTGACCCAGTTCTTGACATTTCACATAAATTAAATCATCCTATATATGGTTTAATGTGAGTAGTCGCTTTCACATTCATGTTTTAAAGTTCCTTTGTTTCACAGCATATATCATTACTTCATTTCTTATTGCTAAATAATATTCTATTGTATGGATATGCCACATTTTGTTTTTGTTTATCCATCCATTAGTTAATGGATATTAAGGTTGTTTCTATATTTTAGCTATTATGAAAAAAGCTGCCATGCTCATTCACATAAAAGCGTCTGTGTGAACATCTGTTTTCAGTTCTCTTTGATATATACCTAGAAGTGGAATTCCTGGATCACATGGCAACTCTATGTTTCATATTTAGAGAAACTGCTGAACTCTTCTTCAAGATAGCTGCACCATTTTACATTTTTATTAGTAACATAGGAAGGTATCAGTTTCTTTACAATCTTGTTATTTGCCATTATTTACCTATCATTTTATTATTATAGCCATCTTAGCTTACATGAAGTCTTATCTCATTGTTTTTATTTGCATTTATCAGATAATCACATTGAACAGTTTTTCATGTGCTTACTGGCTATTCATATACATTTTTAAAGATATATTAATTTAAATTATTTATTTCAATTAAGTTTTTGAGTTTCATTTTTGGGTAGTCAGAGTTCTATCTATTGGCTGTAATTCCCCCTTAGATATGTGATTTGCAAATGTTTACTAATTCATGGACTGTGTTTTCACTTTCCTGTTGGTGTCATTTGCAGCACAAATATTTTAAATTTTGATAAAGTTCAATTCACCTAACTTTTAATTTTATTATTATGCTCTTGATGTTGTAGCTAAGACATCTTTGCCTCACACTAGGTTATCAATATATATGCCTATGTTTCTTCTAAGTGTTTTTTTGTTGTTGTTGGTTTTTTGGTTTTTTGTTTTGTTTTGTTTTGTTTTGTTGAGATGAAGTTTTGCTCTTGTTGCCCAGGCTAGAGTGCAATGGCATGATCTCGGCTCACCGCAACCTCTGCCTCCCAGGTTCAAGCAGTTCTCCTGCCTCAGCCCCCTGAGTAACTGGGATTACAGGTATCCGTCATCACACCCAGCTAGTTTTTGTATTTTTAGTAGAGATAGGGTTTCACCATGTTGTCCAGGCATGTCTTGAACTCCTGGCCTAAGGTGATCTGCCTGCCTCTGCCTCCCAAAGTGTTGGGATTACACGCATGAACCACTGCACCCGGCCTTTTTCTAAGATTTTTATTGTTTTAGACCTTAAAGATAGGTCTGTGATCCAACTTTTGTATAGCTGTGAAGAGGAGGCTCAGCTCCATTGTTTGCATGTGGGTATCAAGCTCTCCCTATAATTATTTGTTGGAAAGGTTACGTTTCCACAATTTAACGGCCCTTCTATTTCATCCCTCACAGGGTGATACAGTTTTTCTTATTTGATTTCTTTTTCTACCCTCATATTCTAAACTCTCACATCTCCTAGAGTTTCTTCTTAATCCTCTCTTTTAAATTCTATACTTTTTCCCAAGTTGAACTTATTATTTTTTATGCTTTTTACAATCTTCAATATGGTATGAATCTTAAAATTTACCCCAGCCTAGAATTCTTCACTGAGACTTTACCTGGGTTTTATATACCCAGGTAAATATTGCAAAGTAAAATTCAATCAGTTGAACACATCCTCATTCTTCCTCTGTCTGACCCTTCTTCAATTTATCTCCTTATGCTTCCATCAACTCAGTCACCCAAGTTTAAACCTGACAGTTGTCTATTACTTTTACCTCTAGCTTCTCCCACATATAATCAATCACCAAGCCCCAGAGATTTTACTTCCTAAGTATTTGTTTACAACAAGTGTCCCACTTCTATATGATACCTGTTACCTGGACTCTAATTATAGGTAACCATCTCTTGATTCTGAGTGTACTTTTTACTTTAAGGTAGATTTTCCTCAAAACCATTCCCCTTGTATAATCTTATCTAAACTGCAAATATCGTTAATATCTTAAAGCTCCTAGAAATTTATTCTCAAATAAGAAAACCAATACATGCCTTTTTTTCTCTGTATTTAATTTTCATGTTGCACTGTAAACACATTAATGGAAATTTCCCTTGGTGTGTCTTTATAATTTTTCATATTATTCCTTCTTTATGAAGTGTTATTTTATTCAGGGTACTCAGATATTTACTTTAATCATTTAAGACTCACTTAAGTCTTAAATAAAGAAAGACATCGCTTCTTTCTAGAGTGCTTTCTTGAGTCCATCTGCCACCACAAACTTGGTGAGATCTTTCGTTTCTGTATTTCATGACCTGTGGCAGATTGCCTTGAGTTGAACTGATAATATTATATTGTAAGTAAATTTTAATATTTCTCACCACACTATATATATTTTTTACTCTTTTTTATGCTAAGATAGTAAAAGCATTATTCAAAATTATTCTTTTATTTATATATTTTCTAGGATAACTACTAATTTTATTCAGATACCTGTAGATCTGGGCATTAAAGAATAAGAACAGAAAAAAATATGGATTACATGGTTTATTAAAAATTTGCTTCCTTTTTGTGTACTCACTGTTTTCTCTTTGCTAATTAAAACTATCTATAAGTTAATTTCTTCTAATAAAGTTAATTATTCATTTTTTAAAAAGCCAGCTGCCTCCTAAAAGAAATAAGAGAAATATAGGTTAATACAAGTAACTGTGTTTCATACAAAAACAAAAACAAAATTAAACACAATCACTTCTGAGTTTTTGTTTTAAATGTTTTATTAATATGTAACAGCTGTATATATTTATGAGGTAAATGTGATATTTTCACATAAGCATATAATGTGTAATGATCAAATCAGGATGATTGGGATATCCAACACCTCAAACATTTATCATTTCTTCATGTTGGGAACACTCCAGATCTTCTCTTCTAAATATTTTGAAACATGGAATAAATTATTGTTAACTATAGTTGCCCTATTGTGCTAATGAATACTTTAACTTATCCCTTCCATTTGACTGTATTTTTGTTTGAATTAATCAATCCTTTTTCATTCATTTCTTCTCAATGGAGAGTCACCTGCAACTCTGTCTTACTGCAGCACTATCCACAATAGCCACGATATGAAAACAAACTACTGGTCAATCAAAATCTTAATGCATAAAATAAATGTGATACGCACAAATATATTCACCAATAAAAATGAACAAAATCCTGCCATTCTCTGTAACATAAATGGAACTGGAGGACACTATGTTAAGTAAAATAAGCCAGGCATAGAAGGACAAATATAACATGTTTTTGCTCATATATGAAATCTAAAAATGTGATCTCATGGAGGTAGTGAATAACATGGTGTTCACTAATTATTTTGAGCTGAGCCCTCTCCACTGAATGACTTTGACCCATTAAATTCCTCACCACCTTCTTTGTAAGTCATGCCGCTGGTTTACATAATGGTTAGAAGTTTATGCCAGAGCCCTGGAATGGGAATTTTTTTAGGAAGAAATATGGGCTAAAGGATCTCTTTTTTTTAACACATGTTTCCGAGGAAAGAGTTCCATGTTCTCTCTTTGCTGACATCACCAGGACTCAGTTATCCTGGAACTGTTCACTTGAAAAAAGAAAAACATAAACATAGCAATGTCTGTACGAATTTGCCTTATTCTTGACAAATGTCATACAAATTGTTCTGCTTCTTTTTATCCAGATGCAGCAGATATATTGTAAATCTGCTTTTGGCAAACAATCATACTGGGAATCTACCAGAGTACTGAAATTTCAGTGATTTCTTTTATACCTGTATTTCAAGCCTTTCTTTTTCTTTTTCATATTTTGCAGTATATTTACAAAGGAATATGGTCTGTCCAACTGATTTATTCACTGGATCAGTTAAATCCCACCTAACTTCTAAAATTAATAACATCTTTTTTTTCTGGAATTAAGTATATGCTTCCCTTTGCCGCATATGTTTGCCTGTATCTCAGTGAATCTCTTGGTACAAAAATTTAAGACCCACTTTAATTCCTCTAAATTATGGGACTACTACTTAACCAAATTTTTAGTACATAGCTTCTTCTTGCTCACTATATCTGATATTAAACATAGGATTTTCAAAGACCACCTCTTATCCACCATTATATTCAGCTCCAAATATAATTAATAATAAAATTTCTGTTTCTGAGCATAAATAAAACAATTAGTACCAGATTTGCCCTCTTTCTATAAACAAATAAAAATTTTGGAAAAAAAATGGTGTCTGTTTCCAAAAACAGGAAAACAAGAATAACAGGATCATAGGGGGAAAAAAATTAAAAAGCTCATGCTCATGTCAGCTTTCTAAAAAGGACCATTATTGACTACCATGCTAATACAAGGTAAAGTCCAAAGCAAACAATAGTCTTCCTGAGCTGAGGAGGCAGAGGTCTAAAATTTGAACAGCTAAGGTGCCCAGGATTTGTAGGAAAAGGTAATAGAGAAGAGGAAACTGAAAAAATCCCACAAATGCATCCATGGGGGCTCCTGGCCAAAGACTGCACTGTCCCAACAGAGAGAAAGACTCCCAAAGGCTAAGTTTTGTCAACCTGTGGTTGCAGTGAGGCTGAGAGAAGAATAGCAGTACCAGAGTTTTTCCACTACTGTGAAATACTGTAATTCCCATTTAGCCAGAACACTTTGCAAACACTTTAAGCATTTGGCTGAGACTAAAAAGAGATAAGGCAGGTTTTTAGACTGAGAGCTATGCTTTACTATAAAAGATGACTCTTAAAACTAAGCTCACAAGTGATATAGACTTATCATGAAAAGATTTATTTTTAAAGTCTGACAACATCAAAAAAAAGTTTAGTATTTTAACTGCCTAGAGAGGAGAATTCAACATTCATTAAAAGACAGGGGTATAATCTAATCTCTAGAGTATAGCCAGCACAATGTCAAGCATGCGATCAAAGTATTAGACACATGAAGAATGGATTGTACTCATAATCAAGAAAAAAACATTTAATGATAACAGAGCCCAAAGCAATATGGATTCTTAAATTAGCAGACAAAAACTACTGAAAAATTGAAACTAGAAAAAAAGAAACAAATGAAAATTTTAGAACTGGAGAATATAATATGTGAAATTAAAAATGCACAGCTTGAACACTGAATAATGAAGAGTGAAGAATGAAGTTAACTTAAAGACACACAAATATAAACAACCCTGTCTTAAGAAAAAAGAAAATAATTGAGGAAATATATAGATAGGAATTTAATCAACCATGATATCATATAAATTTGTCTAATAAACATGTCTGAAGTTCCAGAGAAATAAGAGTAAAAGATTAGGACTTAGAAATTATACAAAGAAACATGGACAAAAACACCAAATATGTTTAAAACATAAATTTTCATTTTCAAGAAGCTCCACCAAACTTAAGCAGGAATATGCACAAGGGAATCAAAGTTAAAAATATCATAATCAAACTGCTGAAAAGAAAAGATAAAGTGAAAATCTTAAATAAGGATATTGTGTACAAGGAACCTTCAATTTTCATGACAACTAGTATCTGAACAGAAAAAATAAAGTATAGAAGGCAATAAAACAGGATCTTTAAAGTCATGTAAAACTATTAACCCAGAATTTTCTATTGATCAAAAATATTCTCCAAGAATGAGGATAAAATAAAGATATTTTCAAATAAATAAAACCTGAAAGAATTTATTAACAGGAAATTTGCTCTGGCACAGATAATAGCTAATGTTCAGACTGAAGGCAAGCAATACATGACAATAGAGATTTATAGAATAAAATGAGGAGTTCAAAAAGTAGTGCATATTGGTCATCTTTTTTTTCCTGTTTTTTTTAAGATAAAAATAAAAACAAGAAGAGTATATTATTGGTATTCAATATATAGAACTAATATAGGACAGCAGTAGCACAAAAGATAGGGATGAATTGAATTACACTGTTGAAAGAATCTTTGTTCTGTTATAGTTGTAAAACATGAACCTTAGGCCGAATATGAAAGGTATGAATGTATATTATACTCACTAGAGTAAACACTAAAACAAATTCCAAAAACATATAGCATATATTGCAAAGTAGTGGGAAAAAATAACAATAACAAAAACCACATTGATCCAAACTGAGAAAAGAGGAAAAACAGAACAACAGAATAAAGAAAATAGAAGGTGAATGGTAAAACTGTAGACATAAATGAACCTATATCAATAATTATATTAAATGAACATGGACAAAGAGTATCAATTAAAAATTAGAGACTGTCAGATAGACAAATATGTAACTGAAGTCTATCTACACAAGATGCATTTTACTGTACATATAAAAACAAGCAAGGCAGCTTTCCATAAGAATGATTGAATGGGTAAATTACAAGTAGAAAAATGATTTCATGACACAATATTACTTGTGATAAAAAGGGATGTTGCATAATGATAAAAATGTCAAATCATCAGAAAGCTATATAATATTAACTGTCTATATACTTGAAAACAAAATTCTAAAGAAAAACCTCAGAGAATTCAGTATATTGAAGAGATACTTGCACTGCTATGTTTGTTCCAGCACTGTTTACAATAGCTAAGATTTGGAAGCCACCTAAATGTCCATCAATAGACAATTAGGTACAGCAAATGTGGTACATATACACAACAGAGTAACATTAAGCTATAAAAAGGAAAATCTAGCCATTTGCAACCACAGGGATGGAACTGGAGATAATTGTGTTAAGTGTAATAAGTCAGCCAGAAAGACAAGCACTGCACGCCCTCACTTACTTGTGGGAACCCCAAATCAAAGCAATTGAATTCATGGAAATAGGGGGTAGAAGGATGGTTACCAGAGACTAGGTAGGGTAGTGGAAAGGGTTGGTGTGGAAACATGAGAATGGTTAATGGGTAAATAAAGAAAAGACAGAAAGAATGAATAAAACCTACTATCTGACAGAACAACAAAGTGACTACAATCATTAATAGTTGTACATTTTTAAATAACTTAAATAGTGTGATTAGATTGTTTGTAACTCAAGGAAAAATGCTTGAGGGGATGGATGATACCTCATTCTCCATGATGTGCTTATTTCACACTGCATGTCTGTATCAAGACATCTCATGTACCCCATAAATATATGCACCTACTATATAGCCACACAAATTCAAAATAAATAATAAATAAATTATTTGGGATCATTAAAAATAACAAAAGCAAATGCAGTTATAGATGGATATTTCAAAATTCTATTTTCAGAATTAATAAATAATTATACAAAAGATCAGTTAGAATATAGAATATTTGAAAAACACCATTAACTAACCTGATATAATTAACACTTATAGACTACCTCACCCAAAATTCAATAAACACATTTTTCTGGTGTACATAGAACATTAACCACACAGATAAAATGCTTGACTATAATATAATTGTCTATGCATTTCAAATGTTGCAACTTCCAAATTATTTAATCTGTCCCAAGCAGAATTACATTAAATATTCACTGTATATGTTTCCTGATATTTAAATAACCAATGCATCCAAGAAGAAATCACAGTGAAAATTGGATTCTAATTGGATTCTAAAAGGTTTCTAATTGGATGATAATGCCAATATAATAGGTAAATAACTACGTTACAATTAGAGTCATGATTAAAAGTTAAGTGCTTATATTGGAAGGAATAGATATTTAAAAAGAGTTATCTAATATTTATTGTAAGAAGCTGGAAAACAAGATCAAAATGGACTCAAACTAATTGCAGGGAAAAAAATAATAAGAGTAATAGAAACAAAGAAAGAAAAATAAACACAGCCAAAAATGGGCCTTTGGAAAAGTTAGTAATATTGATAAATCTATAGCAAGCTTAATAATAATAAATAGAAAATACATAAAACCAATATCAGGAATAATAGACAGTAATACAGATCTCACAGATATTAAATACATGTAGGGGTATATTACACTAACATATTTCACAACTTGGATTAAATGGAATAATTCATGAAAAAATAAAAATATAGCTTACCAAAATCACCCAAGAGGAACTAGAAAATGCATATTGTCCTATCAAAGTATTTAATAATTCAGATAGTTTCATTGATTTTATTTCTTTTTAGATACAAGGTCTCACTCTACCTTCCATCAATTACTGATGATATGAGGATTCACATGAAACTATAATTAATGTGAATAGGAAATTATAAAATAATTGTGTATTTACTACGAAAGGGTAAGTGAAAGATATTCTTCTGCTTTTGGATTTAAGGAAACTTCTTGGTGAAAGTATGTATATATCAAAGAACACAAGAGGAATTTAGTAGGCTAAACAGACTGTCAGCATCGATTCATGGACAAAGTAGAGCTTTGGTTCTAGAAACAAACTGCTTTTATTTGAATAGCACATCATTTCCTGTCACTAGCTCTAATACTTTGAGAAGTAACATGACTTTCTGGAAAATAGTAGTACCTATACTATTTGATTACTAGGAGGATTAAATATTGTTTTGATGGTCCATCCTACGACTATTTTCAAGTTCATTTATTTGCCAGGACTCACATACTTCAACAGTAGATTACATATTCATGGCTAAGATTTATTACAGCAAAAGACAAAAAGTAATAGCACCAGGAAAAAGATATTCATTGATGAAAGTTAAAAGGGATAAGGTGAAGGCTTTCAATTCCTTTCCTCTCCAGAGTCTCATAGGACCCATTTTCTCTCTAGTAGAGAACTAAAAACACACAAGCGAGAAATCTCTGCCTATTGAAGTGCACTGAGTGTCAAGGGTTAAGACTTTTATGGTAGACTGGTCACATAGGCACTTTTTCATTATGCAGTCAGCCATGATTACTGAAACTCAGGACCTTAGCATAGATGCCAGATGTATACCATAAGTCTTGCTAAGCACTAAGCACTCCTGACAGGCAGTTATATTAGGCCCTATTGTTATCCAGCCATACGATATAACATCTCAGTCGCCAACATAAAGAAAATTTTAGGACCACATTCACAGGCATCAACCAAGCATAAATTATGATTCTAGTTTGCCCTCAAAGCAGGCAAGGATTGAGTAACCATAACTGCTGTTTATTCTTCCTCCACCTTGAGACCTTAAACACTAACATGATTCTCTAAAAAATAATAGTACCTGTATTGTAGAATTACCATGAGGATTAAATTTCTTCAAACAAAAAGACTTAGGAAGTGCTTAATAAATACTAGATGTGATAACAATACAATGATTTTGTCTTTATTATACTATTATAATTATGAAATGACAAATACTTTATGTTCTACAGTAAAGAATACTGCAGTAGTGGTTAGAAGGATGTATTTAAGTGGGTTTAAGTGGGTGACGGGATGTGAGAAATAAGACTGGAAAGGTAGGAAGAGTCAGTATCATAAATGCTTTGATTGTCATAAATTAATTTAAACTCTTCTAAATTCAAATTTTTGCAGTGAAAAACCTTCACGTAGTATTTTCCCCATTCTCTCTGTCTGTTCTCAATTTTATTAAAATTGATTATTTCGGATGTTTTTTGGGAAGAATAATAGAGTAGTGGAAAACCCGAGGCACTGAAATCGCATGTAATTTTATCTTCCCATTGCTAGGAATTTCCCATTTCCCATTTCCTACTTGTCTTAGTTTTTCTTGTTTCTTTTCCATAAGACCCTCTTAGCCATGCCTTTTGCCATTAATTATGGCATTTTTTTTCCAACAAGCTAGACCAATAAATTGAATAGTTCTCAGACATACTGGCTAAATATGACATCACATCAAATCAGATAGACAAATATATCTCATTACATACTACTGAAATAAAATCTGAAATTTCATGTTAAAACTCCACTGGTGGGGTACAGTGGCATGTTTCCCAGCTACTCTGGAGGTAGAGATGGGGAGAATTGCTTGAGGCAAGGAGTTTGGGGTTACAGTGAGCTGTAATTGCTATTGTGACTAGACACTGCACTACAGCTTGAGTAACATAGTGAGACACCATCTCAAAACAAAAATTAAAAAACAAAAATTCTCAACTGAACATGATTTTGAGTAGAGTTAATGACCATAAAATATTTGTTGCTTCAATACTTTTTCCAAGTAGGAAATAAGTGACTCAAGATATAACATTCGTTAAATAAAGCATACAATATATACAGTGTACATACTTATATGTTTATATGTAAATTCACATGGAAAGACATACATAAATCCATATGTGAAGATATATATGTGTGTATATATGTGTATCTATATGTTTATACATTTTTATATATATGCTTATATTATATACTCATATGCAAATCTTGAAATCATTTTCATTCTTAGTGGATATTTGTTGTTTTGCCTGCCTGCTCTACCTCCGTTTTCCTACTTCTGTAAATGCACATTGATTTTCCCTTGGAGAAACACCTCTGTCTTTTCTCTGTTTTGGTATAAATTGGGCTGATACTATGTCCTAGTTTCAGAAGTGGGTGTGCAAGTCAAGCCTGCTAACTAGCACATTCTTTATTATGGTCACAATATTGGCTTGAGGATGGGACATTATGAGTACAGAGACCATGTATATAAATTTAAAACAGACCAGCCCATTTCAAACGTCAGTTTGTTGGTCTTTCCAGACTACATTTTAACATTGATTTCACTTTATTTTTCTGCCTCCGTGACATTCAAAAGTGATGGTTATTACCAGTTTCCCTCCATCATTAGCAAATGGTATGACACATCTTTTATGGAAGATCTTGTTTACATTCACTTTCAACTGCTCTTAAAATTTATTTCTTATACTGGCTCCCTAAACTTTCACTTAAGTTTACTCAGTTTTTGTTTTAAGGCTAGAAAAACTGAGATTTCTATGCTATGCATTGCCTCATTGAAATTATCTGAGGTATATTTTCCTTCACTGTATTTTAGCACATCAGCTTCTGAATGTGAAGGTAACTGTAAAATCCAAGTAACATTTAAGTCTGTATTTGTTTCAGGTCTCTCTTTTTTATTTAATAATTTATCTTAAGCTTACACCCACTGTACTACATTTTCCTGGTGTCTATGGAAATCAGGCTGCCCACTAAACAGCTACATGGATTTATACTGAGATCTCAGCCACTCACTGAAAAATCAATCAGATTCAAATAGAGAATGTGCCCCTTTGAAAGAAACTGATTGAATAAGTTTTTGGTTACAATTGCATAGAAATGTAATTGGATAATAAAACTTGGTGTTTGCAGCACTCTGAAACTCTCAAAGCATGCAGGAAATAAAAACAAGTAGTACTATTATAGTAAATTAAAAAATGAAGCACAGGGAGGTAGGTGACATCCAAGGTCACCCTGGAGGCTAATAAGCTATGTGGAATTTTTGATACAGAACAGAATACTAGTTTATTATCCTAATTTTTATTATCATCCCCCAGTTATCTGTAATTGAGAACTAACTCTGCTATGCATTTTGTTAGGTAAGGTGAAGAATCCAGGGATTGATAAGACGTAGCATCTCACATGCTAGACGGAGCCTAGAATCTCTTGCTAGTTTGTTTTCTTCCTTCACTAATTTTAATTTTTACTGAATACCATTACACACACAAAAAAAAAACTTAAAAATAAAGTTGTCTAATTAGTTGAAATGTTTATCAGCCTCTGTTTCAATTTAGGAAATAGCACATTCTTTAAAGCAATGGATTTCAGAATCTTCTGATCATGAGAGAAAAGTTCCTTTTCTCAAAGTGACAATGAAAGCTTTTATTGCAGGATAAGGAGTGGATAGAGAATTTGAGTTTAGGCTAAGATAATTTCAGTTTTATACAGGATAGGGAGGGTAGGAAAGGAGAAACGGCTATTTCCTCTTCATAAGCCCTCTTCCCAAATTATATATCAGGCATGAAAGCCTATCTGGTAGTTTTAGACAGCATGAAGTATGCATTAAGTCACTCATTTAATAGAGGATCACTTTTTGGTTTTAAATTTATTGAGGGTCTTCATGTTACATCTTTCAGATAGAAAATACTATGGCTTAAGGAGGCATAACTAGAACTAATCTCTCTGAGTTAGAAGGGTATAAAAACAAACTGCATTCAATGTGGCAGACAGTATATAATATTTTCAATATTTAATGTTGCAGTTAATTTCATGTAATCTATCCAATAGCCAATTCGAAGATGAGGTCACATCTGTAAAGTTCCAGAGAAATTAAGGTACTTGTCAAATTTTACTTATCTTGGGAATAGGAACTTGAGTGCAGGAAGGCAGTATACAATGGTGACTGGGTGCAAATGACACTTGTGTAGTCATAGGAAAATAGTCTTCACTTTATCAGTTACAAAATGAGGACAATAATAGTATTCACCTTTTAAAGTTTCAACGGTTAAGTGAAAGGACACATGTAAAGTTCTGAGTGTAGTTCCTGATACAAGGTACATACCCAATGAATGTTATTGATGGTAACAGACGCTACTGTGCTTTTCTGAGAACCCTTCATCAGGGCCCACATAGCCACCATCTCTGCTGGAACTATCAGTTGCCATTGACTAACGATGATTTCCTTCAGCAGGAATTCTCCTCTACTGCAGAAAACTGCCTTGTGCAAAGTTATTCCCCACTCTAGGGGTTGCCCTTTTCTTAATGAGAGGCTCATGTGCAGATACAAAGGCTCAACTTTCTTATTTAATTGGAAAACTCTGAAGGGCCATCTCTTAACAACAAAGCTACCAAAATTACCTGCTGGGGCTTTAGCTGCAGCTGTATTGCAGGTCACCTTCTCTTCCTGTCCAAATTGTCTTCCTCAATTCCTTCAGATATAATTCTTAAGAGTTCTTCCCAATAAACCTACATGCAACTCTTTGCATCAGAGTCTGTTTTCAGGAGTTCTAAGACATTGATAATGATGATAATAGTGATGTGTGTGTGATGTGGTGATGAAACTTACTCTAAGGTTACCTCTACTAATTCTTATCTAGGACCCCAGGTCATACATGACAGGAATTAAATGCATAGTGTTGGAAAATACAGGCTGCCTGTAATTACAGCAAATACTTGAGTCACACTTTCCTCATCTGTAGAATGGGGATACTATTAGTTCCTAATACCAGAAGGCTTTTTGCTTTATTTTTAGAATTAAAGAGATGCAAACTTTAAAAACTCCTGTATTAAATACTAAATTAAGTTAGTAATCATTATTCTAAGTCTCAGTACATTTACTTGAAAGATGAGAATAGTTACATTACCTTATAGACTTCTAGGAGATCAAATGATACAATATAAGTGACCAAATTGTTACTAACTACAGCACAAACATAAAGCATTTTTCCTGTCACTACTGTCAAACAGAGAGGTGCCAAACTTAGGCCTAAATTTTTTCTTAGAACCTGTTTAAATGAGGGCACAACTCTGGTTCAAAGACAGTAATAGAAAAGAAATCATGTCTGATATAAAATCATATGGCAAGAGAACTTAAATTAAATCTGTGTGTGTGTGTGTGTGTGTGTCTGTGATCTATGATGGGTTGGGTCTGCATCCTTGTATAAGTCACCTAATACTGCTGTGCTTCAATTATTTGCCATCTACTGCAGTCCCAGATTGTATGATAAAGAGATGCTAAGAAAGTTAATGATATAACATTAGTGGGACTCTTTGAGAGTCTTTGATAAAAGATGTCACATGAACAAAAGGCATTATCTCACTGTTATTTAATTGTGGAAAAATAGTATCAGGTGGTTTCTCAGTCCAAACACCCAACTGTAGAAAATAAAATCAAGGTATTATATTAATTTTCTTGACTCTTCTGTATAGTCAGGTAACACAATCCCTGACCCTTTCTAAAACCTCATGGAGCAGTTTTGACTAAGCACCTATGTAAGCTGCAATAAAGATAAACTATACTGATCATAGAGACTTTGTATTTGTAGCCTATTTTGTAGTTTAAATAACGTAGAGTTATAGCTAAAAGTTCACAGTCTGGTGCCAACTGCTGTCAAACTCTGGCTCTAAAATATGTTAGCTGTGTAACCTTGAGTAAATTACCCCTTTCTCTTTACCTTAGTTACTTCATTGGTAAAATAGAAACAATAAAAATATAAACGTCATAAAGTTCTGGGGATTAAATAAAATATTTAAAACTCTCACGTATAAAAATTACTCACTGTAGATTATCCATTCTATTACATGTAGCCTCACCGGGTCTGAAAGTTCACAACCGTCAAGCAGCCTTGGACGAATAAATAGCATAATATTTTCAAGACAGAGAAGGGTTGCAAAATACTGAAACAGAGTAAAGATTCCGTATTATGAAAGGAAATATCAGTTTCTTTCATGAAGAGGCAGTCCAAATGAGTTCCAGAAGTCATAGTCAAAGCAGGGACCATGATTTAAATACAAATAATACAATCAGATTGTTAGCGTAAGTTCATAGCTTAGTTCTACTGGGCCGTCTCTGTCACCTGAGGCAGTCTTAACGTTCCTCATATATTCATGTAAACTTCTGCCAAAAGCTGACTTAAAGATACCGCTTAGTTCCTCACAAAACTAAACCTTTTCAAGACAAGAACCATACTCTTTCTGATCTATAACAGTTATCTCTTTCAAAGGAAATAAATAAATTCCACACAGAAAATTGGACTATAAAGCTATGGTGGTGCCAGAAGCAAATGAGAACTCTGCCTGAATCCTTCAGCAAATTAAGTTATGTTTCTAGAGAAAGTAATCCTAGTGAGCGATTTTCCTAAGCCTTAGCATTGATAGAATTTATCTTAAATCACTCATGTATATATAAATAAGTAATATTAATGAGGAAATGTGTTCTCTTTCCGGGTCCACAAGGGGGCGTAGTTTCAAGGGCAAAAACTTCCCAGCGCCATGTCCCCTGCCATGCCTCTCCATCGGGAGATTTAATGGTTTCTGTTTTAATTTTCACATGGCGGGAAAGAGTCAAAAGTCAGTCACCCCAGCCGAAGTTTAAGGGAACTCTTTTCATGGGACAGGGGGCTTGGAGAAAGTGGGAATTCCTCCCAGGTTGAAAGTCCCCTTCTTCCACACCCCTTTGGACTCCATGTTTGGATCCCCTTCCACGAACTCTCTTGTGGAAGCTTCCTCTCTGCTTCTCCTTTTTCTCTTTCTCTACCTAATACATCACATCGCTGCAAAAGTCTTTTGGGTCCGGTATTTACTTTACGAGTGCACTGCGTCAGGCCTGGTCCCCTGTCTCATTCTTGAGTGAACAACAGACCAAGAACCCAAAAAACATTCTCTCAGGGGAGCTGTGCACCCCAAAACTTGGTTACATTAACATTGAAATACACTAACAAAGCAAACATTGCATGACTCTATTTATGTAGTATTTTCTTTAAGAGCTAATATAACCGCACTGCTAATTCAGTTCTCCCTAGTACACAGGTGAGAACATACTATACTATATAGGAATTCATTGGATGCCATTAGTGACAGAAAAATTTAAGAGAACCAACATGTCCTTACCCAGTAGGGTGTTAGAAGCAGATGTCATTCTCTATCCTTAGTGACACTTTTTCAATAAACTCTTTATTTCTGGCTTTACTTCAGTATCACTTGACTAATGCTTTATTTTTCTTTAGGGCTTAAGCTTCCTAAACTCAAAGTTTGGATTTATATGAGATACATACTAAGTTACTGTAGCAAAATGACCACCAAATACAAATGCTGAGATGGAAGTTAGGATGCAAGAGATTGATTTAAAAGTATGTTTGGAATTAACATTATGAAAGGAAAAGGGAGAGAACAGAGCTCAGCATGGGGAGAAAGAGAGCTGTGATGCAGTTTTATGGAACCCTGTGGGGAGCTCTGAAGATACTAATATGGTTTGAATATTTTGTCTCCTCCAAATTTCATGCTGAAATGTGACTTGTGATGTTGGAGGTGGGCCTAGTGGGAGGCATTTGGGTCATGGGAGTGGATCCCTCATGAGTGACTTGGTGCTATCCTCATGGTAATGAGTGAATTCTCACTGTGTGAGCTCACATGAGATCTGTTGTTTTATGTTTGTTTCCTTTTTTTTTTTTCGAGACAGTGTTTCGCTCTGGATTACAGTGGCGCCATCCCGGATCACCGCAGCCTTCGCTTCCTGGGTTCAAGCGACTCTCCTGCCTCAGCCCACTGAGTAGCTGTGATTACAGGCATGCACCACGACATGCTGCTAATTTTTTGTATTGTTAGTAGAGACAGGGCTTCACCATGTTGGCTAGGCTGGTCTCTGTGCGACCCTGGCTATGGGACCCCGACCCACGGAGGCAGGCACTCAATAGACTCGAGGCAGGACGCATGGTGACCGGTACCGACTTTATTGGGATCTCCGGGCGACTCAAGCGGGAAGGGAAGAATCGCGTGCGCTTTCTTTGTTCAGTCGACTTTATAGGGACAGAGGGCCTGGGGCGGTGGGAGAGCTGACCTGGCGAGTAGTAATTGGCTAGGTTGGTTGCTGGGCAGGAAACCTGCCGGGCGGGAGCTTATGGGACGGGAGGTTACGGGAGAGCTGGTGGGGCGGATGGTGATTGGTTCAGTGGGCCGCTGGGCGGGAAGGTTGCTGGTCTTGGTCCGGGCCAGGATAGAGTGAGATAAGGGACCCTCCCTGTGGGGGAGGAAGGGCCTTCCTTATCGGGAATTAGGCCCTTTCCACATGGCTGAGGAACGGGGCCAAAAGTCCTCTACCAGACAGTCTCAAACTCCTGACCTCCAGTGATCTGCCTGCCTTGGCCTCCTAAAGTGCTGGGATTTCAGGCATGAGCCACCGCACCCAGCCTAGATCTGGTTGTTTAAAAGAGCCTGGCACCTCCTCCCTTGTCTCTCACTCCCTCTCACAATGTGACATATCAGCTTCCCTTCATCTTCTGCCATGCTTGGAAGCTTCCTGAGACCCTCACCAGAAGCAGATGCTGGAAGTATGCTCCATGTACAGCCTGCAAAACCATGAACCAAATAAACCCTCTTTTTTAAATAAATTATGCACTTTCAGGTACTTCTTTATAACAACACAAACTAACATAGGAAATTGGTACTAAGGTGTGGAGTGTTGCTGTAAAGACACATGAAAATGTGGGAGCAGCTTTGGAGCTAAGTAACAGACAGAGGTTGGAAACGTTTGGAGATCTCAGAAGATGACATCAGAACATGAGAGAAAGTTTGGAACTTCTTAGAGACTTGTATAGTGATTAGGACCAAAATGCTGATTGAAATATTAATAGTGAAGCCCGGGCTGATGAAGTCTTAGATGGAAATGATAAATTTACTAGGAACTGGAGTAATGGCATCTTTGTTACGCCCTAGCAAAAGGTTTGGCTGCATTTTGTCCATATCCCAGCACTTTGTGGAAGAGTGAACTGAAGAAATTTTACTTAGAGTATGTGTAAGAGGAAATTTCTAAGCAGCAAAACATTCAAGATATGGCATGGCTGCTCCTAACAACAGCTTATGATCAGATGTGGGCACAAAAAAATGACTTAAAGATGTATCTTATATAAAAAAGAAAAGCAGAGTGTAAACATCTGAAAAATTTTTAGCCTAGCCATGTGGTAGAGAAAGTAAAAGCATTTTCAGGAAAGAAATTCAAGAGGGCTGTGGAGTAATCACTTGCTAGAGAGATTTGCATAACTAAAAGAAGCCAAATGCTAATCACTAAGACAATGGGGAAAAAATACTTTGAAATAATGTTAGAAGTCTTCAGAGCAGCTCTTATTATCCCATGCCCAGAGGCCTAGGAGGAGAAAGTAGTTTGAGGAATAGGCCTGGGGCCTCACTGCCCTACACAGTGTCAAGACACTACTCCCCGCATCCCCGCTGCTTCAACTCCAATCATGGCTCAAAGGGCCACAAGTACAGCCTTGGCCACTGCTCTTGAGGGTACAAGCCATAAGATTTGGTGGCTTTTATGTCCTGTTAAGTCGGCAGGTGTGCAGAATGCAAGAGTAAAGTAGGTTCTTGGCAGCTTCCGCCTATATTTCAGTGGATATATCAGAAAGCTGGGTGCCCAGGCAGAAGCATGCTACAGGGGTGGCTCCCCTGTGGTGAGACCCTACTAAAACAGTACCAAGGGGAAATGTATAATTGGAGCATCCACACAAGGTCTTCACAGAGCACTTTGTAGTGGAGTTATGGGAAGGGGGTCACTGTCCTCCAGATCTGAGAATAGTAGACAGCTTGTACTCTGCACCTGGAAAAGCTGCAGGCACTCAGCTTCAAACTGTGAGAGTACCTATGGGGCTGTACCCTATAAAGCCACAGCACAGAGCTCCCCAATGCCTTGGAAGCTTGCCCCTTTCCCCAGTGTGCCCTGGATATGGGACATGAGTCAAACAAGATTACTATGGAGCTTTAAAATTTAATGACTGTCCTCCTGGGATTCAGACTCGCATGGGGTCTGTTATCTCTCTTTTGGCTGATTCCTCTATTTGGAAGGGGAATATATACCCAATGCCCCTACCACCATTGCATCTTGGAAATAAATAGCTTGCTTTGATTTCACAGGCTCATGGGTGGAAGAAAATTGCCTTGAGTGTCAGATGAGACTTTGGACTTTAGACTTTTGAGTGATGCTTGAGTTAAGACTTTTGGGGGCTATTAGGAAGGGATAATTGTATCCTGCAATGTGAGAAAAATGTGAGATTTTGGCAGGAGGCAGGGATGAAATAATATAGTTTGGATGTTTTCTCTCCTCCAAATCTCAGGTTGAAATTTGACTTCAATGTTGGAGGTGGGCCTAGTAGGTAGTGTTTGTATCATGGGGGCTAATCCCTTTTGAATGGCTTTGTGCTGTTCAAAATGGCTTTGTGCCTGTGGTAATGAGTGAGTTCTTGCTCCATGAATTCACATGAGATCTAGTTGTTTAAAAGGGCCTGTAACCTCCCCTCTTGCTGTCTTACTTACTCTCTCAGTAAATAATTACACTGTAAGAATTGGTATGTTGATATAATTTTAGGTAAAATACATTCATTCATCTACCTGACCCAGCAGTGTCTAGTCACAGAATATCATATGGGAAAAATTTAAATTGCACCATGTTTGGATGAAAGCAAAGTTGTTTACTTTGTACACATACACAGAGCTACAAAGGTGATGAAATAGTATTTTTAGGATACTTTAGTCTGTTGTGCAAATAATTAATTAGTGTGGGTGTAACTGTACTTAGCCTTTGGTTTTTCCTAAAATTTCTTTCTATACAATGACTATTTTTAAGTAGTCTGAACGCATGATAACCATTAGTTCTAACAAGTAAAAAACAGGTAATGAAAACTGTTCATAAAAAATGCACATTCTGTAGATTACTCCTCACCTCTGCTTCTACCACCAACCACACATTCTCCTCTTCCTCCTTGACCAATAAAATATTCATACGGCACTATACTGCATCTTCTTTACAACTCTGTATTGTTAAAGTAATATTTTTCCTTATATAAACTTGTTTGTATTGTGTATTTGTTATATTATTCTGTTTACAAAAGAAGTGTTTGAATTTCTTAGGCTGAGATGTATCATATTTCTTGTCAAAATCACTGAAAATAATTTTTCTGTTCATTGGAATTTTAATTACAGGCATAGGTTTCAGCAGCAACTGAGAATGCCTGGAGGAAAAGGCATTAACAAGAGGCAAAGAAGGCACTTTTTGTTTGTATCTAGGTGTAGGTGATTGTCTGAACAACTGGAGTGAAACAAATGATCGTGAACCCCAGAGAAAAGTTCTGCCTATAGACCCTGAGTTGGAAGACAAGGTATCAGCTGTAGATTTTAATCATCAAACATATAGGCTTAAGCTATCTTCCTGTTTTGCCTCTCTTGATTTCTTTCTTCACATCTGACTAATAGAACTTGGAAATATGCTTGATTAATATTTTCAAATCCTAATTTTCTTCCTGATATTCCTGCACTTAAAAATCTTCAGTAGTTTCCTATAGCTTTGCCAGACATGTAAAGACTTCTGTAAACCAATCCAAGCCACTTTTCTAATCATACCTTTTACTCTTAGTATAGTTTCTCTGCCAAGCCGGATAGACTTGTCCTCTTTCAAAAAGCATACCTTGTTTGTTTTCACCAACATATATTTACTTATGTTATTTTCCTTGCTCACCTCTCCTCTGTCCAATTATCTCTTGAAATTCTACTTCTCCTTCAAAGCTCATTTCAAATTTCTCCTTTCTATTATAACATAATCTCTGTTGCCTTTGATTCTTTAATTTATAGCTTATTTTCTAGGAGCTTATTTTGTCTGCCTTTTCTTGTTAGTTCTTTTGACTTATGTTTATAGTCTGAAGCCCTGTTTTAAATTTTTTATTAAATGTTCTATCACTCAGCACATTGTCTTCCACAAACTAGATGATTAATAACATATTGACTAATTGTAAAATTTAAAATAAGTGTTAATGAAGAATCTAGATGTGGAGGTGGGGGTCTTGCATATATGCTATTTGATATTCCCATTTTTCAAAACATTGAAAAGCCTTATTCCATCTAGAATTGCTGCTAACACAGTCAATGCTTAATTAATATTTTTCAAATGAATGAATGGATGAAAAAGAGTAATTATCTTCAGAACACTTCTGATTTTTTATGCCACTATCACTCCTCTGTTTAAAAACATAATTTGTACTATACACTATTCCCAATGTATGGAAGTGCCTGCTCTAGATTGAGTATGAAAAATGTAAATCATACAAAGTTTATAACAAGAGAGATAAGAATACCAGAAGAAATTAACATATCAACAAGTCAAATTCAGCTCAGTAGAGGAGTAGAGCTTTGAAAACAAGAAGTTGGAAAGAATTTGGACTAACTGGCAATTAAGATGAGAAATTCCTATACTGAGATATTCATTTGGTAGATGTAAACCTAAACATAAGCTCAAAGGAGTCGCCATTTATGGTAACCATTGGACACTCTTACTGTAGTGAACAGTTTATGTTCAGAAACAGTAGCAGTTTGGAAGGCATGATGAATATGTACATTGTGTGTGTGTGACATAAAAACAGTGTAATATTTATATCAAAAAGAAAAATTCCAAACAAAAATCCTCAAGTGTAAATCTGCCATGATATTCTGAAGTTCCTTCAAAGTGCTCCTGTATCTTTCTGGGTGTAGCGTAATGCACTCAGCGAACCCACTTGTTGGAGATTATGTTTCCAAGTTTTGAGATAGTCCAAGAGAATCTTATAGGAGAGGATGGTACCTACTCACTCCCGAATGCCTTCTTAGCCCCTCTGACCAGGAGCTTCTAGATAGGAAATAAACAAATGGCTTCTGAATTCTCCTCTAGGAAATTCATTTTCCTTGTTAGCTCATTTGAAGACACAGATGAGCCATGGTCTTGACCCCTGTCACATTATTTGTGAAGTGGAAAAATACATTGGAAAGCGACAGGGCTAAAACCCTCTTACCAAATGCCATTTGCCATTTTTAAGTAAATACGGGGTTCTTGTTAAAGATGATTTCAGGGGTGAAAGTGCAGGAAAAGCCTATGGCTAGAATAAAAGTGTGAGTAATTCTGTGCCTACACACTACATAGTAGGCCATGTGTCCCCTTTGGGAAATAGACTATGATTTCAAAATCTACAAGTTTCTATTATAATATTTATTATAGCCTAGTTTGCAGTGATTTTATTTGGCCTGCAGAAACAGTATTAAGGGCAGGTGTGCCCCACCATCAATAAAATCTTAATGAGGGCAAAATTGGTCTCATCAATTTACTGTCGCTACTCAGCTCACTACATCCAAAAGCTGCTCTTTAAACTTTCCATTCTGGGAGGACCAATCATGATGCCTGTTTACTTGCAATTTTTTTCAGAGGAGAACTGCCAGGCCATATCCCTAAGTGAGGGAATAGCATATACATGTCTGTAGCTGGTTTAAGTCTTAACAACAAACGCAACAGCTTGGACCTGTGGTGGACATTGAACATAATGATGGCCAAGCTATTACAAAATTTAGCCAGAGTATACTATTTGCCTCCTAATATCTGTTATGTTTCTTCCTTAGTATAAAAAAAAAATGCTTAATTTTTAACTAGAAACCTTGTTACCCCAGTAAATGATTACATTTCTTTTGCAGCTTAGCAACACTACTAAGTCCTGGCTAACAAAAGGGAGAAACAGAAATTCATAGACCTTTTAATTATAGACGTTGCTTTCTTATTTCTTCCTTCTGTTGCCTGGAATGTAAACACAATAGCTGAAGTAGTATAACCATGATGTGACCTTGAGAAAAGATGCCACACTGAGAGAAATACTGCTTCTAGAACACCAGACTGTTTTACCCCCAAATGTCTTTAACATGAAATAAATAAATTTCTACCTTAAGTCATCATTTTTTGAGGCTTTACTATTCTCGGTCTAAAATTATTCTAACAGGTATTATTGGCTAGTAGCCTGGGAGGCAGAAGCAACAGTGAAGATGGTGAAGTACAACATAATCCCCTCATTTTCTGATGTAAGTTTGAGGAGAGGATCATTGGCTTGCAGTGGCAACTGTAATAAAAGCTGCATCAAGACACGCAGTAACGTAATGCCTGTGTCACAGTAAATCGGAAAACTACAATGAATATCAGTCACCTCCTGATGCATCAAGTCTAGACATTTTGACTTGTTACATGGCCTTGAATCATTAATGTTTCAGTTTTGATACAACCCTGGAGTATCTAAATCACTGGAGCTTTGTTAGATGTTAGTTCCTGGGCCAGGCAAGATGGCATATGTCTGTAGTCCCAGCATGTTGGGAAGTTGAGGAGGGAGGATCACTTGAGGCCAGGAGTTTAAGAGTAGTCTGGGCAACACAGCGAGACTCTCTCTGTCTCTAAAAAAAATAAAAATAAAAAATAAGTTTGCCAGGCTGTAGGATCACTTGGGCCCAGAAGTTTGAGCTTCTTATGAGCTGTAATAGCACCACTGCACTCCAGAGTGATCGAAAAAAGATTTGTTAGATTGCAAACTTTCTTTCTATTGTGTATATTATTATGATAAATCTTCAATTACAGAAGCAAATCTTCAATTACAGGAGCAAATCTAAGAACAACAACTTTCCACATATTGTTTTCTTTTCATGGCTTTCTTAGAGTTCCCATGAATGCACCTAATTACTATGTCTTCTCCGCATACTCATTCATCAAGACTGAAGGCCCTAACATCATAGTATTTCCAGAACGTAGCCCTTTTTTCCATTTCTGTTGAAATAAACTCTACTCAGATACGCACTTCCTGCTGCCTAAACATTTGACATTGACTCTTCCTAATACCTTACCCCTCCACATCAATGTCAAGGTCATACTGATACAGGAGATAGATAGAAAGATATTATTTAGGCAGATAGTGAGGGCAAAAGAGTCCTTGGCAGAACTTCCCTTCTGAAAAAAAGCAGCCCAAGAAATCATCTCTTTTCTAACAAAGAGCAGCCTGAAAGATCAAACTGCAAACATGGATAAGGAAGTTGGAAGCTTGCACAGGGGATGCCGACAGCTGTGCCAATAGAAAAGGGCTAACTGGGGGCCTGGTATGTCCACCTTGGGGGATCCACGTTCCTTTTTTGTTGTTGTTAGCATGTGTACAGTAAGAAAGAAATAAGCATCATGGAGTAGCTACCTGCCTGCATAATAAAAGATTGGGGTGGGCACTGCCAGAGATTTGTGCCCTATGGAGATGGCACTCCTGGTCCTAATCAGGGTTTCACACCCTACATATATCAGACACTGCCTCCGCACTAGTTCTTCTATAAAAACCCCTGCATTTCACCTCAGATAGGCAACCCATTTCTCTGGAACCCCTCTCTGTTGGATAGAGATGTTTTCTTTTTTTCACCTATTAAATCTCTGCTCTTAGCCTCACCCTTTGTGTGTCTGCATACTTGACCTTCCTGGCCGTGAGACAAAGAACCTTGGGTGTCACCCCAGACAACAAGTCTCCTTCAAAGCTTTATGGGACTAGAAAATGCTGCATTATTTCCACTTGGTTTAGTCTTGTTTATTCTGTTGAAATGACTCTGTACTTTTTTAATGTTGAGATACTCCATCTCCGAACTAACAAAAAGCCAAAAGACACTCCTTAACGTTTCCTGAATAATTATACCTGAAACCTTCAGTCTCACATTCAGCATAGCCTTAAAGTACACTAGTCATAGTGTATACCTGCTCTAGACCTATAGTCACCAATGCCTCATTTTGGAGCCTCTCCTTTAACTCTATATTTGCTCCTGTTTCACCCACTGCGAAGAGTGTCCTCTATTCTCCTATGAACCCTTGTACTTTTGCTAAAACCACAACCATTGTTTTGATGTGAATATTTGTGTCACCCCAAAATTCATACTTTGAAGCTCTTACACACAACATGATGGTATTTGGAAGTGCATCTTTGAGAGGTAACTAGATTTAGATTAGATCATGAAAACAAGGCACTCAAAATGGGTTTAATATCCTTATTAGAGTAGGAAGAGCAATCTCTTTCTCTCTCTCTCTTCCTCCATGCACACACACAGAGGAAAGGCCATGTGAGGATACAAATAAGAAACTGGCAATCTACACTTCTAAAAAAAGTTCTTACCCAAACCCAACTATACTGGCATCCTAATCTTGGACTTCCAGCCTCCAGAATTGTGAGAAAATAAATGTCTGTAGTTTAAACCACCCAGCATATAGTATTTTGCCACAACAGCTCAAACAGACTAAAACAGTAATTTTTCAAGTCTCACATCAGATATCTTTTAAATGGCGCCTTCTTGCTTCCTCCTCAATCTTCCCACCAGATGTGAGATTTCTCAGATATGAAATCTGGTAGTTTCTTATTTGTAACACTTGGTATAATAGCATGTCTTCCAAATTTAGTATATGAATTATTTTCTTGTGGTAAACAAGGCCTGGGTGAGATGGTTTTGGATCTGTGCCCCACCAGATCTTATGTCAAATTGTAATATGCAGTGTTGGAAGTAGGACCTGGTGGGAGGTGATTGGATCATAGGAGTGGAGTTCCCATGAAGGTTTAGCACCATCCCCCTTTGGTACTATATAGTAAGCAAGTTCTCAGGAGATCTGGTTGTTTAAAAAGAGTAGCACCTCCCAACTCTCTCTCTTCCTCCTCTTCTGGCCATGTAAGCAGTGCCTGTTTCCCCTTCTCTTTCCACCATGACTGTAAGTTTCCTGAGATCTCCACAGAAGCAGAATCCATTATGCTTCCTGTACAGACTGCAGAACTGTGAGCCAATTAAACTTCTTTTCTTTATAAATTACCCAGTCTTAGGTATTTCTTCATAGCAGCGTGAGAGCAGACTAATACACTGGGTCTTTTTCTTTTTTGGATAACACCAATATTATTTGCAAATTTAATATGTGTTCAATTGAATTTGCAAATTTAATATGTGTTCAATTGACTTTGTTAACATTATTTCTCTGGAAAAAGATGACGAAATCATACTGTTTAGATTTCGATCAGCTGGACTAGCTTCATTACCATATCTTATATAGCCAAGCAAAATACAAGGTTTGTAAAGAATGCATCTTTTAAAGCTCAACATGTATGAACAAAAATTATAGTTTGGGGGAAGAGGAATATATAGATTCAGTTATTTAAACTGCATGGTGGCTTAAATTCAGCTCCTTATTCTTGATCAATACTGAAGATAAACTAGACTCATTTCCTATCCTTTGTTGATTCTTCAATTTTTCTTTTTTCTAAAAGGCAATTAGGGAATTTCAGAATACTGGAATTAAAGAGAAACACAAGAACAAGTGACCCACCTATTAACTCCTAAAACTCTCTTTGAATGGGGGGTCGGGGGGTAGACACAATATAGCACTTTGATTAATAAAACAGATTTCAGTTGGATCTGAGTTCAGATCCTGACTGTGCTTGCTGAATATGGAACTGGACAACTCACCAAATCTCTCTGAACCCCCTAGATTCCCCATAAATGAACTGATTAGCACTTTTTACTGGCGTTTGTGGGACTGAGGAGATGATGAATATGGAGAACTCATTTTCCTGCATGGTCACATCGTTGCTGTTCTATAAATTATTGTTATTTGATCAGTTATATCTGTGTATCCTTTGTCTTATAAACTTATTTAAAATAATGACATGCATCGTTGTTAGGATTAAAATTTTAAGTGCCCTTCAATTTTGTTTCTAGGTAAGTGCATTTTTTTTCTAATTCTTTTTCAAATATTCTGTCAATCCTAATATACCCTACGGTATAAGTGATTTTCATAAGGAAATCGCATCCCAGTAACCAGTGTATAGAGAGCCAATGAAACTATGTTCCACAAATGTTTTGCCCTTATGTTTTGTTTTGTTCTTTTTGCCTCTCAGCTTTAATTGTCTGAATGTTTTCAGGGCAGTGCTATTATCACTATTGCTTTTAGTAAGTTAGTCATGTAGCTGTAAGTGTTAAGGAGGTGTTAAAAACTGAGAAAAACAATAAAAGAAGCAGAGATAATTTTCTAAACAGGCCTTAAAAGCATATCTGGTCAATTAATTTTCTTATTTCAAGAAACAACTTAGGCTCACATCAGCTAAGATAACTAAGATTCTTATCTTACGTAGGACTTCCCGGATCTTGGTGTCTATATTTTCCCAAATCTTTTGTCAGAAGAGCAATTTCTCATCTTCCAGAGCTATCACATTTGCAGGAATAAGCATCCTTTCTTGCACCTTTCAAAAGGCACCTTTAACCTCTCCTTTCTGAATGAAGTAAATAATGATAAAATCTAAATGTCAAAGTTTTTTTCAAAACGTATCTGTTGCAGCTATTTAAAATTATGAGTTAGAAACCTTTCTGTGTAAATATTTTATAGCTCTAAAGTATCTACACTATTATTGCGCTTTTAAGTGAACAAAAAATACTTGTTGTCAGACTGCATGAACAGCATTCTTCTTCCACTGCTTTTAAGTGATGGATACTTTTTAATGTACTGTCTTCTGTTAGCCATTCCCAGAGGTGGTTCAGCTTTTATAAGTATATTGTGAATCTAGGGAGTCAAAGTTGTGGGAAAAATATACTAAAATATTCTCCTTCCAGTACTGCACTTATAACTCTGCTACTCTTCTGTTGTCAGTATAAAGCAAGACACAAGAAAGAACCAGAAAAAGAAAAGTGGCCACCCTCTTCAGCTTACATAGGCAAATAGAGCCGCACTCAGTTCTAAAGAGTGCTTACTATGTGAGGAGATCATAACAATCTTTTCACATTTTTCAGTCCCTCTATGTAAATCTTTGCCCTCATCCTCTTTACAAACCCCTTTTATTTAAATCTCTCAGGGAGTGAACTTCGAATGGCCCAGCTTGAGTCAGATGTCTACTCATCATTAGAAAAATAGTATCAGGCAGCAAAAGTGTGACTATAGATGGCCATCTTTGTCAACAGTCCTCAAGGGGCAAGGCAAGACAGTCACACCCATTAAGATCTCTACAACCATGAACTCAGGTGCTGTGCTGCAACCATCAGTTTTCAAAAACCTATACATATACATAATTCATATGCATAAATTAAAGTACATTCACTTATCCTGAAAAAATTGGTGAGAATACTTTTTTTTAATCTCTCTACGTACAACTAAAAATTGTAGAGAGTAGATGTAAAATAAACAAAAGACGAATCTGAAAAGTGGAGAGAAGAATGCAAAATAACTAGGGACCTGGGGACCCAAGGAATGCAAACTAACTAGGGACCTGGGGACCCAAGGACTGGCAAGTGCACTGAATTTTTTTCATTTGCCCAATTGATTCTACACTTGGAGCAGGAGAAATTGGTAATCCACAAATGCCAATAACCATAGGGGAAAAAACACAACAAGACTAGGAAGTGGCAGCCTCAGAAAAGAAAAAAATAATTAAACTTTGCGAAGTTTAAGATGAATAAAGTTGGGAAGAAAACTGATCATCAGAGTAGTCACACCAAGAACTATACTATCTATCTATCTATCTATCTATCTATCCATCTATCTATTATAATTTTCTTAAATATTTTCTCTATGTACATTTTAAAACATAAACAGTGATATACTTTTGCTTCAACTGTCAAACAGAGAAAAAGGGAGGGTTTTTTTTTTTTTATTCCCATTGTTGTTTACCACGTTTTATTTTTCTTTTTAAAGTTTCAAGACCTAATTTTTATTGTTTCATTTATATTTAAAGAGCATCTTTTAGTCATTGCTGAGGCTAGGTCTGCTAACAAAGAAATTTTTATTTTTCTTCATTTCAGAATGTCCTTATTTTCTCTTTGATTCTAAAGGATATTTTCTCTAGATATAAGTTTCTGGGTTCACATTTATATTCTTTCAGCCCTTAAAAAATATTGTTCTGCTTCTTTCAGGTTGCTATAACTTCTTATGAGAAATACACTGCCACTTAAATTATTATTCTCTTTTAAGTGAAGTGCTTCTCTTTTGTGGATTTCTGGATTTTTTTCTTTGTTTTCCTATTTTTTAAATTATATATATATATATATATATATATATATATATATATATGTATGTATGTATTTGAGAACTGATGGTTATATCACAGCACCCGATTTCAGATCTAAACTATAAAACTAAAAACTACAAAATAGCAATGAAACAAATCAAAGGAGATCTATGTTAATACAAACATATATTGTGTTCAGGAACTGGAAGACACAATCTAATGAAGATGTAAATTACTTCCAAACTAATACACAAGTTTAACACAGTGAATATTAAAATCTAAGCAAGCTTTCTATAGATATGAACAAAAATTATTATAAAATTTAATGTAAATAGCAAAGAAACTAGAACTTAAAAGTTTTTGAAAGAGAACAATAAAGGGAGGACTGGGTCTACCTGATGTCAAAATTCATTATACAGCAATAGTAATAAAGACTGTGTAGTGTTGGTGAAGAGGTAGATGTATACTCCAAAAAAATGGATTAAACAGACATAGATGCAAATACAACTTATTTTTGACAAAATTAAATAGTTATTGAAAAGATAGCCTTTTCAACAATGATGCTGGTATAGTTAGGCATCTATTGACACAAATTAAACCTTGTCAAAGTCTCAAAACTCACACAAAAATTAACTAAAAATGAATGATGAACTTCAGTATGAAACATAATATATGGAATATGTTGAAAAAAATAGGAAATCTTTAGGATTTAAGAATAAGCCAAGAGTTCTTAGACTTGAAATCAACAACATGATACATACAAGAAAAAATGGCTGACTTTGTGAAAATTTTGTTTCCAGTTTTGCTTTGTGAAATTTTTAAAGAAGATTTAAAGACAAGCTACAGACTGCAAGAAAATATTTGCAGACCAAGTACCACAACAAACTAGTAACTAGTATATATAAAGGACTCTCAAAACTGAACAATAAAATAAAGTTGATTAGAAAATTGACCAAAGGCAGGAAAAAACATTTTGCCCTGTAGAATACATGAATAGCAAATAAGCACATAAAAATGCTCAATATCATTGGCTATTTCAGAAAAACAAATGAAAACATAATGAGATATCACTACATACCTACCAGAATTGTTGAAATTTTTTTAAAGAGTACAAAATTCTAATCCTAGCATGATGTATTTATTTATATTTCTAAGTTTACTTTAAAGCTAGTCAAGTGAAGCAGTGGGAGTGGAGAGAGTACAAAGAAATCTAGAACTGGTTGTGATCAGTTAGTTGTAAACATAGTGCACTTGGACCATCCCTTAGCAAGACGTAAAGAATAGGATCACTCATGTACTGCTTGTGAGAATGTGAAATGGTATAGCCAGCCTAGAAAACAGTTGGTAAGTTGTTTAAAAAACTCAATGTTCAACCACTTTATGGCCCAGAAATTGCATTTATTCTAGACATTTATTCCAGGTTAATGACAACTTATGTTCACATGAAAACTTGTGCACAAATGTTTAAGAAAGCACTTTCTTCTTAATAGACTTTACAGGAAACAACCTAGACATTTTTCAATAGAAAAATGTTAAACTGTGGAAGATCTATACCATGGAATACCACTCTGCAATAAAAATAAACTACTCATACACACAATAAATAAACCTGCAAAAATTACAGAGTAGAAAAAGCAAATTTCCAAAGGTTGTATGAATCCACTTATATAACATGATGAAATGACAAGATTATCAAAATGAAGAACAGATTTGTGGTTTACAAGGACTTTGCAGGGGTCACTGGTGGGAGGAAAGTGAGTGTGGCTATCAAAGAGCAACATGAGGGATTTTTCTGGTGATGGAAATGTTCTGAGTCTTCACTATATTAATGCCAATATTTTAGTCTTTATATTGTACTTTTTCAAGTTGTAGTTTTTCAAGAAGTTGCCTTCTGGAAGAAACTAGGATAATAGTATGCATGGTTTCATTGTATTATTTATTAAAAGTTCATGTGAATCTATAATAATCTCAAAATAAAAATTTTAATTAAAAATAAACACCATTTAAAAGTGTCACAACCACGTAAAGAATAAGAAAGTTATCAAATGCAAAGAATGAATTTGTTACCAATTTTGGACAGACCTTCTCTCCTTTGGTGATCCACAGAAAAGGGAAAAAAAATTTGAATAATAAATCACTTTAAAACAAAAAGCAGGGGTGAAATTCATTCCAGGTAGAGGGACACAACTGGCCAACACATGGAAACACGGATGCGCTTGGCATGTGGGGTGATGTATTGGGTCAGTGCATAGCAATGACTGGCTGAAGGAATTCATCATAAAATCAAATCATTCAACCTAGAGTATTCACCTTATTTTTCTGCCATGGTTTATTAAATTAGGCCATAAAATTTGAGTGTGAAATATCATTTGCTTTCCAAAGTCTCATTACTCATCCAATTAGAACTTCAGCATCTCATTCACCTTCCAGAATATTCTCAAAATCTCACATCTTTTCTGACAGTCTCATTCAGTAACTTCATCATATCATGTGTTCTTAAACATTTTACCTTAAGAATCTCCTAGACTAGGCAGAGAGCAATGGCTCATGCCTGTAATCCCAGCACTTTGGGAGGCTGAGGTGGGCAGATCACCCAAGGTCAGGAGTTCGAGACCAGCGTGGCCAACATGGTGAAACCCCGTGTCTACTAAAAATACAAAAATTAACGGGTGTGGTGGCACAGGTTTGTAATCCCAGCTACTGGGGAGGCTAAGGCAGGAGAATTGCTTGAACCCGAGAGGTGGAGGTTGCAGTGAGCTGAGATCACATCATTACACTCCAGCCTGGGTGACAAGAGTAAGACTCTATCCACTCCCCCCAAAAAAAAAAACAACGGGAATCTCATAGACCATTAGTTTCTAGAAGTATTAGTGGGTGTAACTGGATCTTCTGTCTGACAAAAAGTCTTACTTTTCCCATCCCACCCCACCCCACCCAAGGTACTGTTCAATTAATCTGTTTCCAGGCCTCCCCTTATTGCGGCAGCTGAGGTCTTTATATGAAAATGTGGCTTTTTAAAAATTTTTAGCCTAAGTAAAGAATAGTTATTCAAAATTGCATGTATACAAATGTAAAAATAAACATATTAAGAATCTACAATGTGAATAGAACACTGAGATGGATGAAGGGCTTGATAATACTCAAAGCATACTAACACATCTCACTTTAAGAAGACAAATTTTCCTGAGTCCAGCAGAAGTAGTAACAGTTGACTTTCTTTGAGATATACTTACTTCTAGTTACTTTTATTCTTCACCAAGTAGCTATCATCCTGATAACCACTGGCTTATGCAACATAAGTAATTTGTATAATAACATTGAAATTTGTTGTGAATTTCAGGTATAACCAGATAATAGCTATATGACATTAGTATGATTTATTTTATTTTTTCCAGGCAATAGCTGAGTTATCATTAACTTTTAAAATGTGGCAATTTTTTTTTCATTTAGTCTAATAATTCCCTATGTCTAAATATTAAATATAACTTCTGACAGTTTTGTCATGTGTAGTGTTTCATTTCTCCTCCAAACAACAGTTTTACCAGAAAGGAATTAGTCATCACCTTTGACAGGTGATGAATAGGGAACTGAGATAGAGAGAGGATTTCTTAATCTCTAAGGTCTAACAGCTGATATCAGAATTTGGCAGTCTGACACAGTCTTAACGTGGCAGTCTACCACAGTCTTATGGTAGAAGACAGGGAAGGAAACTGGCATTTATTGACTATCTATTATGAGTCAGGCACTGTGGTAAACACTAGAACCAAATTTTATCTCATTTTACCAAATCAAAAGCCCAGAAAGCTAGTGTTGTTTTCCCTGCTTAGCTCGTACATAAAGAATTTGTGACTCAGAGGGACAAATCAGGTTACCAGAGGACATCTTTCTACCATGAGAGCTGAAATTTAAATGCACACTTTCTGACTACCAGTTCCAAAAACTTGTGTTGTTCCCACTCAAAGTATAAACATTGGCAATATAATCTATGCTGTCTATTTGATATGTGGCAAGCATTGCTTTAAGGGTTTGTGTTTGTTTTTATAGTGGCTAATTTTTTATTTTTTGTTTTCTGCAAAAAAATTTTGCCCTCCTTAAGATAATAAAAATGTATGCCTTCATTCCAATCAGAATATTTCCCCAGCATTTTTAAAATTTTTATTTTTATTTTGTATTGGAGCTGACAGAAAAAAACCTTTTACCTCTCTGATCATGTAGCATCTGTGGCTGGGATTAGGCAGCCAGCTCTCTTACATAATGGAGAATTTTGTCTGATAGAACTAAGACAACATTCAGAGAAAACAGATTTAGAAGAGGCATTTTTTATTTAAAAGTCCTGTTTCCAAAGACTCCTACAACCCCACATCCAGGTATACTGCTGCTGTTCCAACTGTGGTTTTTACATATTTACTAATTATAAGGTTTCTCACTTCTTTCCTATGTTTTTGCAGTTGCTTTATTCTTCTACTTAAATATACCTTTACTGAATGAAGACAACTTTATACACATTATTTCATTCAATCATAGAATCAAACTTGTTAAATCATTCACTCATTCATTCATCCATTCACGTTATTGAAGTCTTATATAACATACACTGTCCCAGTTGTTGAAGCTACAACAGTGAACAAATCAAACCAAGTGTCTTGCCTTCATTCTTATTATAAAATGAAGCAATTGAAGCACAAATAATTTAAATGTCTTATGTAAGGTTTTAGCTTTAGAAATGGCAAAGGAAAAAACTAAAACAAAGCTTCTGTGAAGTTCAGATTTTGAATTCTTATTATTTGAGAATCATGTTAATGAGAGCCTTTCATTTGCTCTCTTGGGAAATCCAAGAAATTGAATTTAAGTATTAAGTGTTATTTATGATTGCTTAAGAGATGAATATTGCATGGCTTGGGGTAATATCTGAAGTTGGGGAATTATTTCTTATCAGTTGAAGGTTTCCTTTGTTTAGTCAACTTAGACTTTGCTAAGTTTACTAAGATGGATAAAGTTAAGAGAAAAACTGATCCTTAGAGGAGTCACACCAAGGACACTTTCCATATAAAATCTAACATTTTCTTATAGGAATTCTTACTCATAGAGTGGTATATGTCTAAGAAATCCTATTCTTTTTCTAGAGTTTAGAAATTCATGAAGCTAGTGAAATGGTTAAAAGCCTTGCCTAGAAATCAAACAGTTTTGCAGTCAAACTTCTGGCTCTTTCATGAACTTATTTAATAAAAAATAATTATGCGAGAGCCATTTTAAATATTTTTCATCCCTGCCATTGTATAATAAAAGCCTGGTTAAAATTTCAAACCAGTCCTCCATTCCACCACTGTGCGCCCTACATTCCAAACATCTGAATCTCAGCTGTTGTTTGAATGCTTCTTGTGCTCATGTGTCTCCACGTCCTTGCTCATATTTCTCTGCCTAGAGATTTTCCCTTTCTGTCTATATTTTCCTTTGCTTCATTTTCACACATCCCTCTTGCCACTACCAGTTTACATTTTTAACTAAATAAATTCTTTTCATTATTCAAGGTCTAGCTTAAAGTTTGTCTCTACTAAGCATTCTGGCTTAACTTTCCCACCCCTTTTCAATTTATGTAAAATGATCCCTCCTCATTATTGTTCCATTCACATGTTTATTATAGTGCATTGTGCCACCAGTAGTTTTTTTCTGTTTTGTTTTTGTTTCTAATTTGAGCTCTGTGAAAAACAGAGCTAGATTCTTTTCCATATTTACTCTTCCAGTGCCTAATTTAATGGTTAGGTAATATTAAAAATCAGATAATTATGAATGAGTTAAAGTTCTTTTGCTAAATAGTAACAGAAATAATGTTTTATTGTCAGAAAGATACCAACTAAAAAGATTCCTGAATTTCATGGATTTATATAAGTGGAAATATTATATTAATAGCTTTCACTAGAATTTCTCTTTGGGAATGAGGAAGGTTTGTTTAAGAAGACAACTTGAAGTGTTTTGTGAGGACAAGGTGGGATAAGAGGGCTTTCTAGTCAGCCAGAATCAGAAAGTTTGAAGCCAGTGAAAGACCAAGGTGCATCACCAAAGGTAATATAACTAACATAAGAGAGATCAGGAGAAAGATAATCTTGAAAAAAAGAACAGATGGAATTGGTTGTAAGAATCACTACTAGAGGGGTGGTAGAAAGCTTATTATGCATTGGTAGTACCTAGCAATCCAATTGAAATGTAGTGCACTTCCATTTCTAGAAGTAAATGATTGCCCTGTACTATCTTTTAAAACAACATTCTAAAAATTCTGTTTAATATAAAGTAAATATATCTCTAAGTTTATACTTTTGTTTTCAAAAAAGTAAGAAAAATTCCCAGGGGTTAAAATGAAAAATAGGCTAAAACATAGAGCAAAAATGCATTGGGTGGACTAAATCCAGGTGACAGTCTTAGTGATCAAACGGCTTCAGTTTTACTGGCTAAGCCACGTGGATAGAAAAAGTCATAGCCTTGTAGTTACATAAAGAAGATTTGGAACTGACATTTCCTCATATAGCCTCCTTCTTGAAGGTCTCAGTGAAAAGGGTGAACTAATAAAACACTTACAGGTCTATAGAGGGAGAAAAAGATAGATTGTTCGAGCCCTGAGGCTAAGTAGGAAAAAAAAAGTCTCCCCTAAGAAATATTTTTAAATACCTCCCCTAATTAGTCATCAAAGTTTAATTTATATTCTGTGTAAATTCTGTAAAAATTGCTGGAGTGGATTTAAAATAGGCCCTAAAATATTGGGTATTGCTTCTTTTTAGAAGTTGAAGTTAATTCTCTTCATCTGCATGTGGGCTAGGCTTAGTGACTCATTCCTAATGAATAGACTGTATCAGAAGTGCAATGCATGACTTTTGAGCTTACATCACACAATTCATTTCAGCCTCCTTCTTGTTCTCTCTCTTCTCAGTCATTCACCATAGGGTAATCTCCTGCTATGTTGTAAGGATACATCAAACAGTCCTATGGAAAGGGCCATGTGAAAACAAACTGAAGCATCAGCCAACAGCAAACAAGGATTCAAGGTCCTCTCCTTACATCCATTTGAGGGAGCCACCTAGTAAGCAGATCATTCAGCCCCACTAAAGCCTTTGATGACCACGTCTTTGACCAGTGGCTTGTCCATAACCTCATGAGAGATCCTGAGCCAGAACCACCTAGCTAAGGGGCTCCTAAATTTCTGACACACAACAAAGAAACAAACCTCAGCATTTATAAAGATGATAATAATAAATTATAATAAATACTTTTTGCTTAGGATTGCTAAGACTGATGATAATTTGTTACAGAGCAAAATATAGAAAATATGATCTTATAAAAATAATTTAATGAGAAACCTAAGACCAGATTGATAGTAACACTTTGAATTCTGACAGAAGGCAGTCCATAGTCTGTGTGGAAAGACAAACCCTCAGATAAAACCTTCCAGTTACAAACTTCTCACAGTGAACGCTCAGATGAACACTCTATTTGTTCATTTTCACACTTCTATAAAAAACTTCCTGAGATTGAGTAATTTATAAAGAAAAGGGGTTTAATTGACTCACAGCTGGGGAGGCCTCAGAGAACTTACAATCATGGAAGAAGGCAAAGGGGAAGCAAGGCATGTCTTATATGGCAGCAGAAGACAGAGACAGTGAGGGTGCATGTGACATACTTTAAAATCATCAGATCTCATGAAAACCTAGTATCACAAGAACAGCAAGAGGGAAATCTGCTCCCATGATCCAGTCACCTCCCATCAGACCTCTCCTCTGACACATGGGGATTACAATTTAAAATTGGATTTGAGTGAGGACACGGTGCCAAACCATATCATCCCGCCCCGAGCCCCTCCCAAATCTCATGTCATTTGCACATTTAAAACTAATCATGCCTTCCATATAGTCTCCCAAAGTATTAACTCATTCTAGCATTAACTTAAAAAGTCCAATTCCAAAGTCTCATCTGATACAAGATAAGTCCCCTCCACCCATGAAACCTGTAAAATAAAAAAACAAGTTGGTTACTTCCAAGATACAGTGGGGTTACAGGCAGTGGCTACATATTCCCATTCCAAATGGAAAAAAATTGACCAAAACACAAAGGCTACAGACCCCATGCAAGTCTGAAACCCAACAAGGCTCCAAAGTAATCTCATTTGACTCCATATCTCACATCCAAGGCAAGCTGATGCAAGGGGTGAGCTCCCACAACCTTAAGCAGCTCTACGACTGTTGCTCTACTGGGTACAGCCCCCATGGCTGCTTTCACAGGCTGATGTTGAGTGACTGTGCCTTTTCCAGGTGCATGGTGTAAGCTGTCAGTGGATCTAGCATTCCAGAGCCTGGAGGACACTGGCCCTCTTCTCACAGCTCTACTAGGCTGTGTCCCAGTGGGGACTCTGTGTGGGTGCTCCAACACCATGTTTGTCCTCTGCACTGCCCTAATAGAGGTCTCCATAAGGGCTCCACCCCTGAAGCAGAGTTCTGTGTGAACATTCAGGTATTTCCATATGTCCTCTGAAATCTAGGCAGAGGTCCCCAAACTCTTGCGCTCTGTGCACCTGAAGGCTCAACACCACATGGAAGCCACCAAAGCCTGGGGCTTGCATTCTATGAAGCAATGGCCTGAGCTGTACCTTGGCTTCTTTGAGCCATGGCTGAGGTTGGAGAGCTGGGACACAGGGTGCCATGTCCCAAGGCTGCACAGAGTAGTAAGGTCCTGGGCCCAGCCCAGTAAACAACTTTTTCCTTATAGGTCTCTGGGTCTATAATGGGAGAGGTTGCTTGAAGATCTTTGAAATGCCCTGGAAACATTTTCTCCCATTGTCTTGGCTATTAACATTTGGCACCTCTTTACTAATACAAATTTCTGCAACCAGCTTGAATTTCTCCACAGAAAATGGGGTTTTATTTTCTATTGCATGGTCAGGCTGCAAATTTTCCAAACTTTTATTCTCTGCTTCCCTTTTAACCATAAATTCCAATTTCAGATCATTTCTTTTGAATGCATATGGCTGTACAATGTTAGGCACAGTCAGGCAATATCTTGAATGTCTTGCTGCTTAGAAATTTCTTCTGCCAGATACCCTAAATCATCTCTCTCAAGTTCAAACTTCTATAGATCCTAGGAGGAGGCACACATGATGCCAGTGTCTGCTAAAGCATACCAAGCGTGAACCTTTGCTCCAGTTTCCAATAAGTTCCTCATCTCCCTTTGAGATCCCCTCAGCCTGGACTTCATTGTCAAAACCATTCAACAATTCTCTAGGAAGTTCCAAACTTTTCCACATCTTCTATCTTCTTCTGAGCCCTCCAAAATGTTCCAACCTCTGCCCGTTACCCAATTCCAAAGTTGCTTTCACATTTTCAGGTATCTTTATAGCAGTGCCATACTCCCGATGCTAATTTTCTGTATTAGTCCATTTTCATACTGCTATAAAGAACTACTTGAGACTGGGTGATTTATGAAGAAAAGAGGTTTAAATGACTCACAGGTCTGCATGAGTTGGGAGCCCTTAGGAAACTTAACAATCATTGTGAAAGGCAAAGAGTAAGTAGGGCACATCCTAGATTGTTGCAGGAAAGAGAGAAGTGCTACACTTGAAGCGAAATTACCTCCCACTAGGCCCCTCCTCTGACACATGAGGATTACAATTCCAGATGGGATTTTGGTGGGGACACAGAGCAAAACCATAAGGAGTTTGAACTTGAGAGAGATGATTTAGGGTATCTCACAGAAGCAATTTCTAAGCAGCAAAGCATTCCATATATTGCCTGGCTGTTCCTAACAGAATACAGCCATGTGCATTAGAAAGAAATGATCTGAAATTGGAATTTATGTTTAAAAGGGAAGCAGAGCATAAAAGTTTGGAAAATTTACAGCCTGACCATGCAGTAGAAAAGAAAATGAGAAGTCTCACTCACTATCATGAGCACAAGCAAGGGGGAAGTCCACCCCCATGATCCAATCACTTCCCACCAGGTACCCCCCTCTGACACATGGAAATTACAATTCCAGAAGGGATTTGGGTAGGGACACGGAGCCAAACCATAACAAACACAAACTCACAAAGCAAATTTTAAAAACAACCTTCAGGAGTAACAAATAATAAGGTATAGAATATTTAAACAATGCTATCATTTGCAAAACAGGAAATGTATAGAAATTCATATCCAAAATGTAGAGTACATATTCTTCTCAAGCACATAAGAAATATTTTTTAAACAATGAACCAAATATTAGATCTAAAACAAATTTCAGAACACTTCACACAGTTTGCATTGTAAAGATCCTGCTTGTAATCATGATTCAATTATGTTAGAATTCAATAATATTATACATAAAACACCCCATATAGTTTTGTAATTATAAGTACAGTTTTAAATATATGAGTTGAAAAAATTATTCACAATAGATATACAAATATATATTAAAATATTTACATTGTAGTTAATTCAAATACTGAATGTTAATACTTAAAGATATCTGAATGGTAATTATAGCTAAACTTCTACACATAAATGTTTATATTTGAAACAAAGAAAAGCTAAATATTAGCAAGCAAAAAACCTAAGTTAAACAGGTAATTAAAACAATAAACCCAGCAAATGTAAAAGAAATAAAATTATAAAGAAGAGCAGAAGATCAAACACCGCATGTTCTCACTCATAGGCGGGTGTTGAACAATGAGAACACATGGACACAGGGAGGGGAGCACTACACACTGGGGTCAGTTGGGGGGAAATAGGGGGGGGAGGGGGGGGGGTGGGAAGCTGGGGAGAGATAGCAAGGGGAGAAATGCCAGATGTAGGTGATGGGGAGGAAGGCAGCAAATCACACTGCCACGTGTGTTCCTATGCAACAATTTTGCATGTTCTTCACATGTACCCCAAAACCTAAAATGCAATAAAATAAATAAATGGAAAAAAAATAAATAAATAAAAAATAAAAATAAAAAAATAAAGATACACTTTATTAAAAATTAATGACAGGCCAGTCACAGTGGTTCACACTTATAATCCCAGAACTTTGGGAAGCCAAGGCAGGCTGATCACAAGGTCAGGAGATCTAGACCATCCTGGCCAACATGGTGAAACCCGTCTCTACTAAAAATACAAAAATTACCTGGGTGTGGTGGTGTGTGCCTGTAATCCCAGCTACTCAGGAGGCTAAGGCAGGAGAATCGCTTGAACCAGGGAGTCAGAGATTGCAATGAGCTAAGATAGAGCCATTGCACTATCTTAGTGCAGCCTGGGGAAAGAGTGAGATTCCATCTCAAAAAAACATAATAATATTAACCAAAATGGGTTTATTGAGGGAATAAAAATATAGTTTAACATTAGAAACTCTAGATTAAAAAAAAAAATACATGCTCTTTTCAATACATTTACATAAAAAATTGAATAAAATCCAATATGCCATATCCACTTTCACATAGAAGAAGAGCAGACAACTACAAAAGCCAGATAAAACACTAAACTCTTCTGTTTAAAAGAATCAGAAAGCTGTTGAATTTCTAATTTTAAATACTAAGAGCTAGGTTCTAGAAAGAGTTGTACCACAGAAAGCAACTGATCATCTGAAGTCACTTTTTCCCTGGAAACATCTGTTGATTCTGAGCTGGAAGAGGAGGCTGAAAATTCAGTTTTACTTAGGCATAAGGAATCTACTAAGGGAGACTATTTAGAAGAGCTTTTATTCAAAATATTAGAGAACTCATTGGCTTCTCACATGCCCAGTTCTTAAATTTATGAATTTCTCATGTTTTCTAATGAAAAAAATCTTCAAAATTAAGCAGAAAACTTCTCAAAAACAGGGCAGAGTTTTGACTTGCCATAGACATGCTACATATGAATAAATTAATATCACAAGGCCATGTGTAAGAAGTCAATATAGAAAAATTTTCAATGTAGAAAATTTGCGTGTTATGTAACAGCAACAGAGAAAATAAAATTTGAAAAACAAAGATACAATTTAAAGTAGCATATAAAACATGTAATAACTATGAATAAATCAACATAAACTTACAAAACTCTTGAAAATTCAAAATTTTGTGGAAGAGTCACATAACAGATCTAAATATTTAAGTATTATAAAGATATCAGCTTTCCCTAAAATCTAATTAAATCCAAATCAAGATCCTAACAATTTTTGGAAGCTGACAGTATTATTTCAAACTATTTCTAATAATTCAAAAACCCATGATTAGAAAGGCAATCTTGAAAAAAATAGCTACAGGATTACCAGATATCAAATAAATATTAAAATGAAAAATTAAGCTGACATGGTGTCAGTACAAGGATAGACAGAAACTGTTTGGAAACAAACTCAAAACACCTTATTTTTGACAGAGCTGGATAGTGGATCTCTAATATGTGATATTAGGTCAATTCAATATCAACATGGAAAAACAGGAAACTTAAACTCTTTTCTTATGGAAGGTAGAAACTTGCCCCTAACAGATGCCCATGTGCTAATACCCAGAGCGTGTGAATTTATTACTTTACATGGCAAAAGGAAATTTAGGTTGGAGATGACAATAAGGTTTTTTAAAAGAGAGAGATTATCCTGTGTTATATGGGTGGGTCCCGTGCTTTCTCAAGGGCCCTTGAAGCAGAAGGAGAAAATGGAAGAAGTAAGAGTGATGTAATATGAGGAGGACCCACCTTCATCATTTTTGATGATAGAAAGGGGTTAAGAGCCAATAAAGAAAGATGGAATCTAGAAGCTGGAAAGGCAAAGACACAGATTCTTCCTTGATGCCTCCAGAAAGTTATGCTGCCCTGTTGACACCTTGTTTTTAGTCCAGTAAGACTTGTGTTAAATTTTTGACCTACAGAACTATAAAATAATAAATTTATGTTTTGTAAAGCCACTAAGTTTGTGGCAATTTCTTTTCATAGTCACAGAAAAATAATACAGTGTCAGAGACAAAAATCAATAATAGAGAAATTGTAAATCTAAACTTAAATGTCAAAGGTAGCTTTTTACAATTTAAACAGAAGATAGAAAAATATCTTTAAAATTTGTAAGTAGACAAAAGTTTCTTAAAAAGGATTAGAAAGGCACTAATTAACACAGTAAATTGAGAAGCACAGTAAATTGAGTTCTATAAGCATTAAGTTTATTTTTTTAATGCCATTAATAACATAAAGCAATCCATTACATAAGTGAACATATTTTGTAGTATATATGTTCATCAAAGGACTTGACATAGGTTATATAATGGTCTTCTATATCCTTTAAGAAGAAATAGAAAACTCAATAGAAAAATGATTAAAATCTTGAACAGACACTTTACAAATGATGATGTACAATTTGCCAATAACCCTTAATCATCAGAAAAATGTAAATTAAATTCACACTTCATGCATGACTACCACAGGTGTATTAGAATAGCTAAAATAAAGATATCTATAAAGATAGATAGGCAGAGGTAGATATGAACTTTTGTGAAAATATAGAGCAATCTTTACCCTCATAGATAGCTGATGGATGAGTAAGTTGGTGCAACCACTTTGGAAAGTTATTTGACAATATCTACTGAAGTTGAGCACATGCATACTTTATGTTTCAACACTTTCAGTCCTAGAACTGCATTGATTAGTGAGACATGGTGGCACACATCCGTAGTCATGGCTACTTTGGAGGCTGAGGCAGGAGAATCACTAGAGCCCAGGAGGTCCAGGTTAAAGTGAGCCATGATCACACCTCTATATCACCGGCTGGGGTACAAGAGCGAGACCCTCTCTCAAAACAAAAGAAAAAAGAAGTGTGTCCAATACAAGTGCACACATATTCTCCACATTACAAGTACAGAGTGAGTTCCTTTTATTTTTGTTTGCCAATATTGAGATTTATTCAAAAGCTACATGCATTGAAAAATTACCATCTCTGAGATAGAGAAATCAATACAACAGGGAGTTCTTAAAAATACTCTTGTGGATATGGGTATACCATATGATATGGCTAACATTATATACTGCAGAGAAATAATACCTATCAAAGGAAAACAAATATGGTTATTAAAATTTATTTAATAAATAGTTTGAGAAAATAAGTCATAAAAATAATGTAACTCTTATATTTACCAAACAATTTCAGATGAATTAACAACAAATTAACATGGATAAAATGTATTAACATAATTAAACTGAGAAAATTATTTAAAAAAATAACAGACTACAAAAGTATATATAATAGTTCACCTGTAAGAAAAGTTAAATATATAAAGTAATTATCTATAACACATTCTGATGAATACACATATAGAAGAATAATAAAGACAAGATTGGGAAATAAAGGTATGTCATTGTTGAGGAGGGGTGCTGAGTTATTCTTGTAATATTTTATGTACACATACATACATACACACACAAGGGAATTTCAAGAAAAATTATAAAGAAAAGATTAAAGTAAAATAAATATTTTAAATAAAATAAAAATATTTTTCAATATAAGCTCCATAATGATCAAAACACATTTGTAAGTCAGGATAACAGCCACTTAATCTGTCCATAAAGTGCTGAGGGCCCCAGGAATTCAAACATGTTACTGCTATCTTTTTTACATGACTAACTGAAAAGAAATGGAAGCCCTTCGATGACTTTTTAAGATTAGAAAATAAAAAGGAGTCAGAGAGTCAGAGAGAGCCAAATAAGAACATAAGGTAGAAGCCTAATGATTTCCCATCAAAAATCTCTCCAAATTGCCTTTGTCTGATGATAGATTAATGAGTAGGAACATTGTTTTACTGAAGAAAGACTAAAAGTTTCCTGGATGCCTTCTGCTAAAGCTTTGGCTTTCTCAAAAACTGTCATAAATGGATGTTATTGTTCTTTGGCCCTTTAGAAAGTCAATAAGCAAAATTCCTTGAGTATACCCCCAAAACTGTTGCCATTACATTTGTTCTTGGCTCACGTGCTCTTCCTTTTACTGGATTATTTCCATCTCTTGGTACTCATTGCTTTGATTGTGCTTTGTCTTCAGGATCATACTGTTAGTCATGTTCCATATCCTATTACATTCTTTGAAGAAGTACTTCAGGAACTTGATACCACTCATTAAATTTGCCATTTGCCATTGAAACTTCCACTCTTGTCTGAAATTGATATGAGGGCAAAGATTTTGTCACCTATGGAGTGGAAAGGATATTCAAATTTAGCATCTTAGAATTGTGTAAGCGGAGCTATTGAGATATCTGTGGTATTGGCTATCATTTGTGGCGTTAATCATTGGTCCTCAACAATTAGGGCACAGACAAGATTTTTTTTGTCCTTGCAAATTGTTGTGAATGATCTTCTGCTATGGGCTTCATCTTGGACATGGTCTTCTCCATTCTCAAAATGAGTTACTCATTTGTAAACTTCCAATTTCCTTGGGGCATTGTCCTTATACACTTTTTGTAAAGCATCAATGATTTCACCATTCTTTCATTCAAGCTGCACCATAAATTTTATGTATGTTCTTGCTTCCGTTTTAAAGGAATTTGTGTGAGCAACACAAATATGTGATATGGTTTGGCTCTGTGTCCCCACCCAAATCTCATCTTGAATTGCAGCTCCCACAATACCCACGTGTTGTGCAAGGAATCTGGTGGGAAATAATTGAATCATGAGGGCAGTATGCCCCATACTATTCTCCTGGTAGTGGATTAGTCTCATGAGATCTGATGGTTTTGTAAGAGGTTTCTGCTTTCAGACCTCTCTCATTTTCTCTTGTCCACTGCCAAGTAAGACATGCCTTTCACCTTCCACCATAATCGTGAGGCCTCCCCAGGTGAAACTGTGAGTCCGTGAAATCTCCTTTTCTTTATGCATTACCCAGTCTCAGGTATGTCTATATCATCAGTGTGAAAATGGACTAATACACTTTGATAAAGTCTCTTTTCAAACTAATGTCTAATCCTTCTTAGTGCCTCAAACTAGATCCTTTTCAGATATATTATATCAAATTAGTATGAGTTTATATCAAAGTAAAATAAATTAAAATTCATGCACAGTTTTTTTATAAGGCATATTTCCCACGAACTTGTTGCAGGCCCCTTGTATTGATTTTTGCCTGCAGTTTCTTGTTTATAACTCCCACAGCCCTTGTTATAATATACAGTCTTTTGTTATAATGTTAAGGTTCTTTAGTTCTGAGAAGCAGGCCTCAGAAAACAGAATGTTTCTTTCTGACCTTCTCCTAACTGCCTTTTCCCAGTTCCTTTTTCTCCTCAAGGCAGGACTCTTTTTATAGATTTCTGTCTTGGAGCAGGTCATAAAGAAATTCTCTGACCTATCTTGTCTGATTGTACGTCATAAGACTCCCATTTCAGAAGTTCTACCCCAAACCCTGGAGAAAGATATGCTACACAGAGCAGCAAAGAAGTATCTGAACCGACAGGTCTTGCTGGGTTTTGCCCACTCAGTCTATTAGTATTAGATCATACCCGTCCAGTCACATTTCTACATGGTTGTCAATCATACCTCAGTAATAAAGCCTCACTAAGCCCCCAAAAGGACAGGGCTAGGAGAGCTTCCAAATAGCTGAACATGTATGTGAAGGTTCCTGGAGGGGAGGATATGGAAACTACTCAATCTTTTCTATATCCAGTCCTATACATCTCTTTATGTATATTCTTTGTAATATCCTTTGTAATAAACTAGAAAACGTAAGTATTTCCCTAAGTTCTGTGAGCCGTTCTTGCAAAGTAATCAAGCCTGAACAGGGATTCATGTGAGTCTAGATGTATATCCAGTAGGTCAGAAGCACATATGAACCAACTTGGGGCTCACAAATGGAATCAGAAGTGAGAAACGGTCTTGTAGGGCGGAGCCCTTGTTCTGTGGGACCTGATGCTGCCATCTCCCGGTAGATAGTGTCAGAATTGAATTGAAAGATACCCAGCTGCTGTTCACTGCAGAATCAATTGCTTGCTTTTTAGTGGGGAGAAATCTTTACATATTTGGTTCAAGAAATCTACTGTGTTTATTGCTGTTGAATGAGAGGAGATTTAAAAAAAGCACTTTCTTTAGCTGGGCATGGTGGTGCGTGCCTGTAATCCCAGCTACTCGGGAGGCTGAGGCAGGAGAATTGCCTGAACCCAGGAGGTGGAGGTTGCGGTGAGCCGAGATCGCGCCATTGCACTCCAGCCTGGGTAACATGAGTGAAACTCCGTCTCAAAAAAAAAAAAAAAAAAAAAAAAAAAAAAAAAAAAAAAAAAAAGCACTTTCTGAGTATGATTTTTCCACTCAGACTCCTAATTGTTTTGTCTCTCTTCACTAAATGTAGACTAGATTATTATTGGACATATATTTTGAAAGACTGGTAAAATTAGGAAGAACATATATTTTAAGATGCTTATATAACTTATTTGTATTATTCTAATAGATTATTTTATGATACCAAAATGTGACTATTAAAATAAAAAGTTTTATTCCTTAACAGCTTTTTTTGGTGTTTCCCCTAACATTTTTGATTGTCTTCTCAATAGTTATTTTTATTTTTTTCTTGCAAAAATAGTCCAATTTTTCCTCAAGGAATTCAGTAATAAATCCTGTTGATGTTAAGCTAACCAAAAATTCTGATTTATCATTACAGGTACAGACTTAAAAGGAGCATATGATAGAATTCTAGGCAATGAAATGTGAGAGGATTTTTTAAAAACTGATGATTAATAGACTCAATTTTCTGGCATATATTGTTATTTTTGTAAGAAGTACCTAAAAAATTTGTTTCAATTTTGCATCCATGAGGACAGTGTAAAGGGAATTGCAGAAGAGGACACTGGAAATAAACAGTTTTAAATAAATTATTGAGCTGCTCAGTTAAACAACCATGAAAAGACACTGCCTAGGAAATTCTGTTTAAACAAATAAATGTCCTTACTAGTAAGCCTTTTTAACATGTTTTTTATCACTTGCAATCAACAGCATCATACATGATAGAGTATCACAGTAAATATAATATACTAGATGAGGATTTAATAGCCTGAATGTTTCCATCAGATTGACTCAACTTTAGACAGGATTCTCTCTGACTATAGGTTCCAGGTCTTTAGATTTTTAAAGCACTGACTTTGTTGTTGTTGTTGTTGTTGAAGACAGTCTCACTCCATCACCCAAGCTGGATTACATATTAGATACAATGTAGAATATCAAAGTTAAGCAAGATAATCTTCTTCTCTCAGAGAAACTTGTGGCGTAATGAAGGTAGAAAAAAAGGATTAAGGCAAGCACATATATAACAATAAGAAAAGTAAATATATTTTAGATCCTGAAGGTCAGATAACAATGGGTTATGGGGCTACAGAACAACAACAAAAAAAGATCCTATCCTTTTGGTATTAGAGTAGAGGTACAGAAAACTCCCTTTAAAAGGACATTTGAAAGCATTGGTGAAAGGGACAGGGTGATCTCTAGGTATACGGAACTGCATGGCACAGTTACAGAGGGAATTAAAAGGTCTGCAGTGTAGTGTCAGAAAACAGGATGCAGCAAAACTTGGCAGGCTTGTAGAGTCTCAGTTGTTTGACAATGGGCAAGGGCCTTTTCATCTCTAAGCCTCATTGTCTATTTCTCTAAAGTAAAGGATTTGGATTCAGTGCTTTTAAGGATATCTCTCTGTTCAATAGAAATTACATAAATGTATGCTATACTCATAGCTTAAATAAGAAACTCTGAGCCAGTATTAATACTTGCTTTTTACTGATGTAAACAATTATTTACAAACATATATTAATCAAAATTTTTAAAAGGAAGACAAATTTGAAAGTTTTTCTTTTTCTTGTAATCTAATAGCAAAGTGGCACCACATTTGGTTTCATGGCTCAGTGGATCTGAATACACTGACATTTTCACTCATTCTGGTCTAGCCAATTCTGTGTTAAAAGCCACTGAAGTGGCCTCCTTTGGTACTGAAATAGGAGCCAAATGGCTTCTTTTTGCTTGTGACCTTGAAAAAAAATCTTTGTGCTAATGGAAATGAAGAAAAAGAGAAGATTATTCTAATTCCCACTTATCCCACTTATTAAAATAAAAATAATGTGATTTCCAGCATAGGAAGTCCTAGGAGAAATTTATGAGGACTCATTTTCAGTGGTTCTTTCTTGTTTGGGTATGCTACTATGATTTTATTGGCTGAGTCATAATGGGTGCAATTAACCAATTTGGGTATTAAGTACTTGACCCCTACATTGAGCCTGTAAACAGCCCTTGAAATTTGGCATCTGAAAATAATCGCAAACAGAAAATGTTCTCATAAAGACAACATTTGGTGGCCAGACTATTTTGAAACTTAGCTTTTAAAATCAAACTAAGTAAATCTGACTGGCACCGGTGTAGCACTTTTCTTTTTTAAAAATTCCCACACCAGCAATGCATTCATTAATGATCTCTGGAATTGTTACATAATTAATTCACTGTTTAACCACACATTCACTTCATTGAAATTCCAAAGGAAGGCCACTGTTTGCTTTTTATATATTGCTAAGTTCACACTGTCTAGGGACAGTAATTTGAAGATCAAAGAATAAATAAACTATGACATGTCCCATTAAATATAAATTTGTATCTATTAACTTTCCACAAATATAGTGTTATGCTCCGGAATGAGTCTTGAGAAAAAGGTATTCAAATATGAAGCCTAATCATATCTGATGCATTCTTGCTATTCTTTTGACTGGTCAGGGTGTGCATAGGTAATATTCATGATGGAACTGTCAGAAAGGAGAACATTTTTTGCAGCTGATGTTTGATTATGAATGCAGCTAAGCACCCTGTTTTCTTATGCGTGGGAAAAATGACAATGTAATTGTGGTGTACTCAGAAGACTGTCTGCTGTGGTGGTCAAAAAGTGCACAGTCTTTTTAACTAAATGATATCATTGTAAGATTTTTGGAGTCTCACATTACTATCTGAAGAAAGTTAAATAAAAACATAATTTATTTCCTTCTGGTTATCATAGCATAATGATATCAATAGTGTAAGTGCAGGCATTTAAAAATTATTATTTAAGAGACTTTTTGTTTCAATTCCTGAAACTTTCTTGTTTTGGTCTAGTGTAAAGTATTTTGAAAGCTCTGTGACAGCTTTATTGGGTTAAAACTATTGCTCTGTCAATGCACCTTTATTAAAGAGAAGGCTAACTTAGGGAAGGAAGTATTACATGAAAGATAACGTCAGTCATTCCTGCTGTCAGTCATCTGCAGAATGGGTTTTATTTCCTCATTTATTAACAAAATTTAGGACTCAAGTTTAAAAACAAAAAGGACGAGGGTGAAGAATACACTCTATGCGGGTGGCTGTTGCTCCTCTAGAGCCCTGGTGAAATGGAAAAAGGTCAGTAACTGAAGCAAGCTACAGAGGGTTTATAAACCTTATCTTGCTATATTAAGATGAGTACGACTTCCCTGAACTTCGGGAGGCTGAGGCAGGTGGATCACCTGTGGTCAGGAGTTCCAGACCAGCCTGGCCAACATGGTGAAACCAAGTCTCTAATAAAAATACAAAAATTAGCTGGATGTAGTGTTGGGCACCTGTAGTCCCAGCTGCTCGGAAGGCTGAGGCAGGAGAGTTGCTGGAACCCAGGAGGCAGAGGTTGAACTGAGCCGAGAATGTACCACTGCACTACAGCCTGGGCGATTGAGCAAGACTCCATCTCGAAAACAAAACAAACAACAAGAAAAAAAAAAGAAGAATACGCTTACTTGTAATGTTGTGTTCTTTGACATCTTGTAAATATTTCTGACAGACTGAGGCTACCTGAGTTGTGTCATCTGTCTCCCAAAGACCGATAAATTAACGGAAAAAAATTGAAAGAGCACTCATAGGAAAATATGCGTAGGGGGTTAAAGTTAATGCCACTAGCATATTTGCAATGCAGAAATCTTCTTCAGGTTTTTTGTTTTTTTTTTGTAAAAAACTAAGGGACTGTGGGTTTGTTTATTAAAGGAATTATACTCTATTTCTAATTGGGTAACTCATTTCTCTAATTTAAAGATCTCTTTTAAAAATTATGAATACAATGAATTGGCTACTTAGGTAATTCTAAACTTTTACTTTTAACATCATTAAAACTTTTGTAAAGTCACACCACATGCAGAATTCTAAAATAGATAAAAATTAGAGGTGAGATCTCTGAATCCTAGTTTGTACATTTAAGAAAAAAGGCAAAAAAGTTTTTAAGTCAAATTCTACGAAATATTCAAGAAACAAATAATTCATATGATATACTCCAAAAAATGTAAAAGAGAGAAGATTCCCAAAAGTATTTTAGGAAGTGATTAGAATATTGATTTCAAAATCATAAAAGGAAGCTATGATAAAGGGATATTACAGAAAATATTTTGATAATAATTGCAAAAATTCTAAATAAAATGTCCAAGAAATAACTATCAGTATATTAATATATGTGTATGTGCTCTATATGTCTGAATAAATATACACACAAAAAGACTTTGATAAATACCTATTTAGGGGCCTTGATAGTGAGAGAAACTGGCATTTTCAAACACTGTAGGAGTATAAATTGGAGCAATCTGTATGGAGGACAGTTTGTCAATATATATCATTATTCCAAATGCATTACCCTTTCAATAAGCATTTTTATCTCTTTTCCAATGACTTATACATGTGTTAATTACATGTAAATAAAAAGCAGTATCAATTATGATAATGAAATGTTTAAATAAGCTATATGTTCTTCAGCAAACAAAATGATCAAGTAAATTGTAACACAGTAATCTAATGGAATTCTGAAGAACTGGTAAAATGAATAAAAGTGAATTTAGATTTACCAATTTTTTTTTTAATCTCCATATACATTGTTTACTAAAAGGCAAAATACGTTACTATGCAATTGTTTGTTCTAAACCATGTGCAGTTACATATATTTGAAAATGTATAGACTATTTCTAAAAATAAAATTATTAATTCTTCACCTCTTGAAAAAAGAACTGCATGGTTAGAGAAGGGAGATAGAATATTAATCAAGCCTTTACATTTTCTGTATTTCTGATGTTTTGTCACATAGGGTTTTGCAGACTCTGGAAAGTCAGCCCCTCCCAAGGCTAGCTAATTCCTAGAGCCAGTAAATGACTGGCCTTGAGCATCCCTTTCATCTGCTAACCAATCGATCCAGAGCCCTTGCCCCAGCTACCTACTTTATCTTAGAAGCTGTTACACTCTTGGCCAGGATTCCCCTATGCTAAGTAGTCCAATACTAGGTACTAGACAACTCCAGACAATTTTTATTCACAAAAGTCCTCAGAAATTATTCAAACTAACCAATCCTACACCTGCTTACCCCACCTTCTTCCCATGGAAATCACAATAAAGCCTCTTGCCTGTGCATTACTCCTGTTCCCTCTGCCTCTTAACCTATTCTGGTGTTTCCCTTTGTGGCTCTCTCTGGTGTGATGTGCACCCTCCTCTTGAGAACTGTGAGAAACAAACTATCCTTTTAATATCAGTTATGTCCTGTTCTGTAGGCTCACCATAATGGGATCATAATAAAACCCATCTTGTAAAATAGCATGTGAAGAAAACATTTTCTATGACTAGAATAGTTAAAATGGCATGAGGGTAGGCACAAAGACAGAGCAATAATTCAATGATGAAACTGAAGAGGGAGCCCAGAAAAAACCTAGTATATAAAGAATCTTGGATAGAAAAGTGGTAGCCTTGAAAATCAGCAGAAAAGAATGCCCTTTAATAAACAGTGCTAGTATAACTGCATATCAATAGAAAATATGAAGGAAAATTACATCTCTATCACACATCATTAATAAATAAATCCCAGAACATATATAAGCTAAATATGATAAACAAAACTTCTCAACTTTTACAAGGAATTGTTTTTGAAAATTTTGATCATATTGGGGTGGCCCAAAAAGTACAGAAAAATAATAATAAAATTCTGGCTTGATAGGCTCCATTTCTACTTATCTCCTTTGGAAACTTTCTTCAGGACTTCGGGACTCAAGAGCCACAGTGTAAAATATCCTCTGGCTTTTACAAAACTTCCATGAGGGAGGAAGACAGGACAAAATTTTCCTCATTTACAGGCAAATCACTGAGACACAGAAAGAAAATGGTATTTGTCCAAGGCTATACATGGTTGAAAATGAATAACTGAAGAATTCAGTGATTATAGATCTTATAAACAAACTCATATTAAAATATATCAAACATGTCAGCATCTACACATTCTGGTATTGTAAAGTACTACAATGATTATCTAGTCCTCCAAGATTTGTTTGCTGTCATTTTAAAGTATGTGCTCGTTTCAAAAATCATAATATTTGGCTTCTGAAATCAGCATCATGTAGATTTTGGAATAAAATGTGAGGGTTACAACTTCTCTGAACATCAAACAGCATTTTCAAATTTGTGTTAGCACCAGCTTATGATGCATGATAACAACATTGGTGAGAGCTACATCTCCACATGGGAAATCTTCTAAGCATAATTAGATAGAATTTTTTATATAATATAAATGAGACTAAGATTGTGCCTGGACTTACTGGAGTTATAAGCTGTCTTCTGTGTTTCTGCACTTTTCCTCTGTTGAACAGAAAATGCAATCAAAGCTACCACAAATATTCCTCATTAAAGAATATGATGACTGAAGCTTTTATAATGGTTTGAAATAACAGACTTGCCCTCCTATATTGATTTTTCCTGTAAATAAAACACAACTCTCGGTACAGGAATGGTTCAATCACAAATGCCCTTCAACCAGCTAGTTAAGTGATTCGAAAAGTATTTATATACCAAATTGTCATTTATATACCAAATTGTCCAATCAGAATTAATATTCGCATACCAAATACTTCAATTAACGTGACTTAGAGTATTCATATTAAAAAATGTAGTTTATAGATTACACTGAGTTCTGTGAGGGAAGAGGTTTTTGCTACCACTTTTCAAATTGCCTATTACTGTCTTTAGACTTGATGCATAATAGAAGTTCAAAAATCATGAAATTTTTATGTACTAAGGAAACGTACTTTGGGGTATAGATAAGATATTGCAAGGTCTTCTTTTTCCTTTTGTCTTTATTCTAAAAAATTTCTAAATGTTTAGCAAAAAAATATTTTATTTGTATTTATTTTGTATTTATTAATGTAACATTAAAATTTTAACATTAAAATTAATTTTAACATTAAAATTAATGTAAGCACCTGGTATATTCCAGGGCTTGAGTTACAGAGTTATTTATAGATGCTATACAATATTCCTGCCAAAGTTATGATGCAGGTATAATTTTATTTTAGGTGAGAAAACAGAAATGCAGGTAGGCTTAAGTAGTAAATTTTCCTAATTCACATAACTAGTAAGAGTTAGTGCTGAGATGCAAACATTTTCTTTATTATTTAATGACAATCATGCCAAATAAAAGAGTTCTCAGTTATATAGTAGTTTGCTGATATTTTAAAGCACTTTTAATTTTTTAAAAAGCAAAAGTAGGCTTTTTGAGTTATAAGCTGCTATATTCTTGCTATCTTAAGTTTCATACATCATTTTTTCTTGAACTTTTTTTTTTGATATGAAGTCTTGCTCTGTTGCCCAGGATGGAGTGCAATGGTGATCTCTGCTCACTGCAACCTCTGTCTCCGGGGCTCAAGCGATTCTCCTGACTCAGGCACCAGAGTAGCTGGTATTATAGACGTATACCACCAAGCCCGGCTAATTTTTGTATTTTCACTAGAGACAGGGCTTCACCATTTTGGCCAGGCTGGTTTCAAATTCCTGACCTCAAATGACCTTGGCCTCCCAGAGTATTTTTTTCTTGGACTCTTAAAGCATGTTTTTCTTCTATCCAGTGATTCAAGTACCTCAGACATCATCACTGGCAAAAAAAAAAAAAAAAAAAAAAAAAAAAACTTCTGTACTCCTTGATTAATCAGGCTTCCTTAACTGCCCATTCTCATCAAGTTTATTCTCAAAGCCATTGGTAATCAGTGCTGCTGTAAAATTAAAGTCAGGATTCTGATTATGAGAAATGAACATTAGCGTGCATTTAATTATTGTATATTCGGTGTACTCTTGTTTGGTTGGTTGGTTGGTTTAAGAAAAACCTACCTAGATAAGCAAACTAACACATTGCCTATTCATTCAGAAATATCATGATTTATATGCAGTGTAACTTTTCGTTTTGAAGTTTGTAATGGAAGAAAACTTTTGTAACGGAAGAAAAATGTTTTTTTCAATGCTTATGAGTTCTATCTAAGTCGTAACAGACCTCTGAAACAAAAGACAGATCAACAAGATAGAAACAAACAGAAGTTTATTTTATTTCATACATAAATAGGAAACAGGAAATGCATAATTCTCAAAAAAGTGGCTGTGAATTCCAGTTTATATAGTAACAAAGAAAAGTACATTTTTAGAAAAGTGACATGACAAAGAAAATGGACTTTAAGTCTCTAGGGGCAGCAAGATGTGGGAAGGTAAATAAATAGCGAATAAACGGGAGTTAGTAAAGCTTGTTAATATGGATTGCTCTGGTATCATTCCCCAGGCCTATAAGGGTTTAAAGGTTGTCTTCAGTGGTTAACCTTTGCTTTCCCTGGTAGAGAGGGAAGACAGAGAAACTTTTGTCTTTGTAAAACTACGTACAAAATGCAAAGAGCTTTACTACATCTGCTTCTTCTAAATTGCCTTCAGCTCAACTTCATATTTTGTGGTGGCATACTGTGCTCTCTCACAATTCTAAAAGAGCAGATTAATTAAGATGTATACTTTTTAAAAGACAAGATTAAAGAAATACTTGCTAAAGATTGATTAACTCTCTATATACGTATATGGCTATACACAAATATAAAACTAAAATATATCGTATATAGCAAATCTATGTAACTTATGTATTTACAACTGAAATATATATAACTCATATGTATATATGTATATTAACTCATATAATTTATATATGTAAACTCATATATACATATATGTGTTTACAGGTATATAAACACATACACACAGAGTGTATGTTGAAATAAATCTTACCTCATCTATTTTATGTAGAAGAGTCTTCAGTTAAAGATTATTTAAACTGTTAAAAATATAAAAGACCATTATAATAATGATTTGCCTATAATCTGAGATAACCTTTTTTTTTTTACTAGGATTTTCTTTTTGCACTTTGCAACTTTTAGTTGAGATCTAGAATTTAGAAATTAAAGAAAAGTTATCTAGAAGAACAAAGAGTCAATAAAATAATTAAAAAATAAGTGGACTCATTTTATATGTTTCTATATTTTTAGAAAAACAACCATCTATTTGTTCTTGATGTGTTTCTACAGAATTATTTATTTCTAACAAAAAAGTACAAAGCTTGCCATAAATTTCTCGAATTTTTGGTGCACCAGGTACTTAAGGAGAAAGTCTCTAAAAATTAATTTGATATTTTGTCCTATTATATAGCATTTGGCTTTCAAGTACTAAGATTTGAAAGTTTTGTCATTAAAAAGTAAAATCAATTGAATAAAAATGTTTCAATTTTAACAAAATTTGAAGCTATGTTATACTGCAAATTATTTTTTAAAATGGTATCTGGATACTTAAAACATATGATACTTAAAAAAAAATTACTTTCAAAAATTGTATCATGTCCCTGTTACAGAAATTAATTACTGAGCTGAGATGAAACCATAGCAAGCCCTTTCCCTTAAAAAAAAAAAAAAATGTACTTTTTAGTTGGCTAAGGACTTTGGCATGTATTAACTCTTCCAATTCTTATAACAACTCTATATGGAAGTTAATATGTGCACATTATAAAGATGAAGAAATAGAAGTTGAGTAATGAGTTTTGCCCATATTGTTACTCACTGGCAAGCCTAAAATTGCCTTTAATTTATAATCAATAATTTATTCATGTAACAAAAAAATTTGCCTAATATATGCACATACCTACTATATGCACTTTGGATATGGTAAACAATTAGTTGTCAATCCATCTACTCACTTGTGGTGCAGAACGTACCCCTAGCTCCAGTGACTGCATTGATTGGCCTTTCCAATCAGCAAAATTCCTTCTCCCTTTTGATTATTAGTGCTTCAGGGAAGGACTTCTAACTCTGGCTCAAGTCAATCAACAGCCACAGTGACTGGATTAAGAGTATTCACCTAGGTTGTTCAGGGAGGGTTGGAGTCAGGAATTTTCATTTAATAAAAAAGAGATTCTTGTAATTTCTCAGAATATGAGCAGAGAACAACGTCCTGCCTGAGCTGATGTGAGCCATTACTGGAAGCAAAAGGGAGCAAGCTGACAATGAAGAAAGCAGGTTAGTAGAAAGAATGAAACTGGGCTCTTGGATGTCACCAGTTCTGGATCATACTGATGCTGACAGTAACCATACTTCTAAATATTCAAGTCACATAAACTTGTTAGTTCCCTCTATTGCTTAAGCATCTTTCTGTTGCATTTTCTTTTACTTACAACCTAAAGCCACAGTTAAATTCTAATATTATATTACCTTCTCTGCTTATAAAATTCACTTTGCCTTGTATACAAAGGCAAGAAAAATGTCTAATTTATAGTCAGAAAGTTTTTAATTTATAAAAATGGAATGTTTTCTATTGTTTTATTGACTTTAACATTGTATTTAACCATGCATTTTGTTATTTTTTTCTTCAGATTCTTTGCATTACAAGACATGCTAAGCAGCAGTTTTTTGCAAATAAGATTGTTGTAGATGGTGATGAAATTCCCAAGTGCACCTTCTGCTGTGATTAAGGAACAGAGATATGCAAGATTTCAGTTCCTGCCAGTCACTCTTGTGGATCACAGCTGAAAATACCTTTGTCTCAAGTCAGTTGTCAGCCTGAAAATTACCACCCAAAGCAGAGGACAGTAGTTTGAATTAAGGACAAAATGATTGATCCATGCTAGTGAAATGCATATTAGGTCATATTTAAAAGAAAATACACGAATAAGCATCACTGAGCTGAACAAAATGAGTAAGTAAAACAGACAGCTGAGGCCATAACCCATCACAAACAGGTTAAAGGTAAACAAATAAAAGCAGAAGTGACTTGTGTTTAAAATGGAGCTCTTAGACCTATCAACATAAACTTGAGACCAGAAAATTTCAGAATGTCAGAATATAGGAGATAAATTTGGATCTTTAAAATTGAAATGTAATAAGCTTTCAATAATCAAGTAAGCAGATGTCAAATCTAAGCAGTGATGCACATATGAGTGAGAATGCAATCTGCATATAGGAGAAGAATAATGACTCGAAAAGGCAAGGTTTGAGAAACGTTGGAAGACACATACGTAAGCCCCAGATAACTTGACCATTTAAGAAAGACTTGAGTCTCATCCTTCCCAGTTTGTTTCTTATGGCAACTTCTAATACATGGAACCAAGTTCTCAGTATCTGATACCTAGGTCTGTTCATTCTTCTCTGTCATTCTTTACCAAGAGTAGGCATTCCCCTTAAGTTTTAGGCTGTGATTGCAATGGGTCAGATAAGGGTAGAAGTGATTGAGTGAAGGTGGGTTAAAGTATCATGTTATTATTTCAAAAGGTACCTACATAGTAGTTTTTTTCAGTTAGAAAAAAATGCATGCAGTACAATTTACTATTTTTAGTGTATAGTTTTTTCTTCTAATTTAGAAAAAAACACTTACTGGTATCCAACAATAACCAAAAAGATGTTTCATCACCTTCCAAAAAAGTTCTCTAATACTACCCTTTATAGTCAGCTGCTCCCCCTCCACATCTAACCAAGCAGCCACTGATTATTTTCTGTTTTTTTTGATTCTGCCTCTCTAAAATTTCATCATTTTTTTCTCCAATATTTCATATAAATGAAAGCATATTCGTGGCAGCCCACTGAATTTGACTTATTTTACTTAGCAAAATATTATTGAGATGCACCTATGCCATTGCATGCATCAATAGTTTATTCCTTTTCATTGCTGTGTAATAGATCAAACAGTTCAAATGATTTCATTTTAATGATACACCTCATTTTGTTTATCTATTCCCTAGTGAGTGACATTTGGCTTGTTTCCAGCTTGGGGTGATTTTGAATAGAATATCTATACACATATAGACTTTCATGTCCATGTTTTTGTGTGAACATAAGTTTTCAATTCTATTAAGTAAATACCTCTAAATAGGATTGCTTTGAAGTGTGGTAAGCCCGTGTTCACCTGCATCAAAAACCACCAAACCATTTTTCAGAATGCCTGTATCATTTTTTTGATTCCCCGCATCAGCATACGTATCCTTGTCAATACTTGTTTATCCAGTTTTTTCTTTTGTTTTGTTTTATTAACCACTCTAATAGGTCTGTAGTGATATATTTTCATATGCTTATTTACTATCTGTATGGCATTTAGTTGAATCTTTTGCTCATTTTTACTAGACTGTTTTCTTATTGAGTTTTGTGTGTTCCTTATATATTCTGGATACAAATATTAGTTGAGATTGTTGGCTTGCTAATATTTCACTAAGTCTGTTACATGTCTTTTACTTTTCTTAGCAGTGTCTCTCAAATATTAGAAGTTTTTGACTTTGATAAAGTTCAGTTTATCAGTTTTTTAAATTCAGTGGATTTCAATGTTTTATCTAAGAACTTTTTGCCTAAGTCAAAGTCACAGAGATTTTTTTCTGTTTTCCCCCAGATGACTTTTACTTGTTCATTGTTCACTTATGTCTATGATCTATTTTGAGTTAATATTTCATTATAAGGTACAATATTTAGGTTGGGGTTCATTGTTTTTTGAATAAACATATTCAAATATTCCAACATCATTTCATTGTTAAAAACAGTTATCCTTTATCCATTGAACTGCGTTTGCATCTGTGTCAAAAATGAATTAAATCTATTGTGTTTTTCTATTTGTAGATTTTATATTACATTTATTTTCCAAATTAGTTTTTTTCTTTCTTTTCAAAGTTGTCCATTGTGACTTTATGGCTCTTCCATAGTTTTCAATTAGGTTGTTAACGTCTACTTAACATATATACATATAACATAACTTACATATAATTTTATGATGAGAATTTGGTTAGATAATGTGGATTTGGCTATTCTTACAGTGTTTTAAAATTAGTATCTGTTTGGGGCCATTGGTTGAATATAAGAAGAAAAATAAAGCCTGCTACTGGATTCAATAAAATAACAAGAAATTTTGTGTATGTGTATATCCATACCACATATAACAGACCTGCTGATAATGTCTCACATATCCCCAAGGCTGTCTGTGCACATTCTTTTCAGTCTTTGCTGTTTTCTGTTTATAAGATTGAATAATTTTTATTTTTCTATATTTTATTTCATTAATTTTTACTTTTTGATCTTTCTTCTGCAATTAATCACATCCAGTGATTTTTTTTCCCAGCTATTGTAATTTTATTACTTCTAGACTTACATTTGGTTCTTTCTTATAATTCACTTTTTAACACTTCTGTCTTTTCACTCATTTAAATTGTGTCTACTTTCTTATTATATTTAATAATAATGAGCAATGATTAAATTAAATCAAAATAACAATATTTATGTTTAAATTATCTTATTTTTACATCATAATAGCTATTTTAATATTTTACCTGATAATTTTATCATTCAGATCTTCTTAGGATAGTGATATGTTTATTTCCTATTCTTTAGAGAATTGGTCACATTTTTAAAATGTCTATTATTTTTTAATTTGGTCTTAGATGCTTAAAATATTTTGTCATGAGACACGGAGTCTTTGGAATATGCTAATGTTTTTGGAGTATGCTGAGTTTTCTTTTTTGTTTTATTTGTTTAGCAGGTAACAAACCAGCACATACATGAATCAAGATTTACTCTGACTCATGGGAAGCGTTTTGCATTGACAAATCCTGGATTATTTGCTACGCTGCTCAGGGTCTCTCTGTCCCCTACCCCTACATAACTAAGGAGATAAGCCAAGTTTTTGTGCTGGCTGATACTCAGAAGCGGGGGGTTTCTTTATTCAATTTTTTTTCTTTTAAAATGTCCCCCACAATCTCCAGCTTATGAGACTCCTTTACTTGCCAACTGTTGAGAAAAGCAAGATTTGTCTTGGAGATTTCATTGCCCACACAGCTGTGCGACTATGAAATCTGGGCCTTCCTTCAGAAACAGTAAGAAAAAAGGAAGAAAAAATAACCACTACATTCACTTATGCCTGAGTTCTTTTTTAAAAGTCTTAATCCCTTTAAGATGATTCAAGAGCACTGGATCCTGACTAAGGTTCTGCCCACACCCAAAGCTTTCCAATCTCTACCTCTTACATTCTAACACATCGTCAGGCTGGTGCCTGCTTGTCTTACTAAAATCCACTGAGCACATCTTTTGATTCATCTTAAAACATGAATACATCTGAAAAGTGTAAATTTAAACTCTTGGATTTATTCACACTTCAGGGTACAGAAGACTCTGAAGAAAATTGGTGAAGAATAACAGGGATGGCAGTGCAGGTAACAAACTGTCTATATTATCATTTAGCCATAATTGAAACATGTTTTCAATCTGCATAAACATAGAGCACTCAGATACACAGCAAGTTCAATTAGAGTATAGAGAAGTTCATAGACAAGGATTTAGAATGAACTAAATTAATATGTCTATAAAGATCTTTTTAGAAGCAGACAGTGCAGCAGTCCCCATCTTATCAGTGGTTTTGCTTTCTGTAGTTTCAGTTACCTGAAGTCAACTTGGATCTAAAAATATTAAATGGAAAATTTCACATATATACAATTCATAAATTGTAAGTTGCATACTACTCTGAGTAACATGTTGAAATCTCACACTGTCCACCCTGTCCTGTAATGTAATCATCTCTTTGTTCAGCCTATCTACACTGTAGATGCTACCTGCCTGTTGGTCATTTAGTAGACCTCTTGATTATCAGACTAGCAAATCACAAGAAAAAGAAAGGTGAGTAAAGTACAATAAGATATTTTGAAAGAAAGACGGGGAGAATACAATCACATAACTTTTTGAAAGACAGGGGAAACCATGTTGACATAACTTTTGTTACAGTACATTGGCATAGTTGTTTTATTTTATTATTAATTTGTATTAATTTCTTACTGTGTCTAATTTATAAATTAAACTTTATTGTAGGTATGTATACATTGGAGAAGAAATAGTAAATACAGAGTTTGGTATTAACTGGGGATCTTATAATTTCTTTGAAAACATTTGAATGCAAATACCTGAAGATCAAATAAAAGCCATATTTGCCTCCTGTAAAGTGAATTTTAAAAAATGGAAATATCATATTGTGATTACTGTCAAAACTTTCTTTTAATAACAGACAAGCTGGTAATCAAATTAAAAATTAAAATGTGTAGAATTGTGACTGCCTGTACATGTTTGAGCATTTGTTGGCTTATGAAAGAAATTCAATCCAAAGAAGTTTATTTGTGAGAGTTTTACTGAGCAACTAAAACTTAAAATTTTAATATAATCAAAATTTTGAATAATTCAAAATGGACCCAGCAAACTCACACAGGAGCAGAAAATCAAACACCGCATGTTCTCACTCATAGGCGGGTGTTGAACAATGAGAATACATGGACACCCGGAGAGGAACACTATACACTGGGGTCTGTTGGAGGGAAATACGGGAGGGACCCAGAGTTCACTTTTTCTTTCCCTAAAGTAACTAACACATGCTATGACATACTGTGATACCGTTTTCTAAATACTGGCTTCTGATTACTTCCAAAAGTCATGAAATATTTTTGTGTTTAAGTTATTAAAATAAGTAACAGTATTTTTCCAAGATATATTTTTGTATTGATTCATAATATAGTCCATTTAAATATGTTTTGTTGAAAATAGAAACTCTTTGAAGACCTCAAATGTTTATAATACATAGATCAGGTGAGAATATGGATTATTTATTTTAGTTAACTATTGTTGCATTCAAACCTTACCTCGAATGTAGTGGCTTCATAAACCATAATTTGCTAATGAGTCTTAGTTTTGAGCTGGATTCAGTGGACACAGTTTATCAGTGCTGTATGCTGTATTAATTAGGGCGGACCAACTAGACTAAAAGATCTGGTTCTAAGATCACTTACTCACATGACTGGTAAATTGGTGCCAGCTGTTGATTTCTTTCCATCTAAGTCTCTTTCTAGATTAGATTCCTCATAGTATTGTAGACAAGTTGCAGAGAGGTTGTCCCAAATAAAGGAAAAATAAACTACCAGTCTCATAAGGTCTTGGGCCAGAAACTGCCCTAGAATCAGTTTTATCATATTCCATTGATAACGTGTTCATACAGCCCAGGTACTAGGGGAGAAGATATAGACCCACCTCACAATAAGAGCAATTTGAAATAATTTGGGGGCCATAGTGTAATGCTACCACATGACTAATTCATTTACTCACTAAGTTCATCATGATTATTGACTGCATTAGTTTTTAAATATTATATTAATCTTAACACTTCTTATTCTTACAGTATTTTAAAATTAATTTCTATTTGGGGCCATTGGTTGAATATGAGAAGAAAAATAAAGCCTATTGTTGGATTCAACAAAATAACCAGAAATTTTGTAATAACAACTTGGCAAATTTATAACGGGATGCCTCTATTAGTTTCTTATTGCCACTGAATAAATTGCCAAAAATTTAGAGGCTGAAAATAATGCAAGTTTCATATTTTAGAGTTCTGAAGGCCAGAAGTCAAAATCAGTCTCACTGAGCTAAAATTAAGGTATCAGGAAGGCTGCATTCCTTCTTAAAGAATCTGAGGAAGAATCTCCCTCCATATCTTTCCAGCTCCTAGAGGTTGCCCACATTCCCTGCCTGCTACAAGGCAGAAGTGTAGCAACTTCCTTTCTCTCTTTCTGACTATGAGCCCTGCTTCTGTCATCTCAGGTCTTTTTTTGACTTTGACCCTCCTGTTTCCTCTTAAAAAGATTCTTATGATTACATTATGTCTCTCAGTAGAATCCCCCATGTCAAGGATTTTAACTTAACCAGATCTGCAAAATCCAATTTGCCATATAAGTTAGTATAGTGAAAGGATTTGGGGTCAAAACATGGACATCCTGTGGGGGTGGGGAGATTAGTTATACAGTCTAGCATAATATTTTGCCCAAAACAAGTCATTGAAGTAATCAGGTAAAAATTATTTTAGCATATCAAACACTGATATTAAAAGTAGAAAATAGATTATTTACTCTTAAAAATTTTTATATATAAACTTCTAATTTTTTTATTGTTGAGAAGCATTTATAACAAACATCTGAAGGGAAAGGAAAAGACATAAAATATCTTAACTTTGGATTACTTTATCAATCAGAAGCAAAGCACACTAAATACTAAATAAAATTAACTCATTTATTATTTTAAACAAAACATGCAAGATGTTCAATCATAAGCCAATATTATAGAAGACATTTGGGTCTATTTTTTTTATTGCATTTTAGGTTTTGGGGTACATGTGAAGAACATGCAAGATTGTTGCATAGGTATACACATGGCAGTGTGATTTGCTGCCTTCCTCTCCCTCACCTATATCTGGCATTTCTCCCCATGCCATCCCCCCAACAACTCCCCACCCCGAATTTTAAAATGAAGAAGTAAAAAGTAATCTAACATTTAGCACTCAGTTGGCGTCTCATATAAAGTTTAAATCATACTCAGATTGATGATATTTTGGTGACCATCATGACACTTAGGTTATCAATAATCGTATCAACTCTATTACCTCATGTAGGGACACATAATTTTAGAAACAGACAAATTTAAGTCTAATTTCTTCTATAACATTGTACTTATAATAGGCCTAAAATCAAGAGAATACAGAACTTTACTATGATGTTGTCTTATTAAATCTCAGATTCCTTAATAAAAAGACAGGCCTCTCAGGACTAACATAAATTGAAAGTCCCTAATTGTGTGTGCCCTTAGGATCCCTTGGTCCTTGGCTACAAAATTGTCAAGGTGCCAAGACATTCATCTTCTCTCTACATGGAGAGTGTGCTGTTACCTTTTCTCCTCTTTCTTCCCACAAATACCAGGTTCTTGAAAGTAAACTCCAGCTCGCTTTGTTTTTGCTACTTTGAGTCATGTTGATACAGCCAGTGACTAACGCCACCACTTTCCTCTCTTCTGATGTTGAAATGCTAGTGTAGGTCCCTGCATATGCTACAGTCCTGCCCACATTTGGCATTCAAAATCACTCTGGATGAGCCATTCTCATCCAATGTTCCTGAAGTAGAACAACCTTGCAAGGAAACTATGCCTGCAATGACATAGTCTTAGAATAGACTCTTCCAGCACCAAAATCAGCCCTTCTACTAGCCACCAAGATGGTCCTAAATAATCTTTGTCTCCTAGTGTGTTAGTCCATTTTTACACTGCTTGAGACTGGGTAGTTTATAAAGAAAAGAGATTTAATTGTCTCACAGTTTCACATGGCTAAGGAGGTCTCAGAAAACTTACAATCATGGCAGAAGGCAAAGGGGAAGCAAGGACCTCTTCACACAGCAGCAGGAGAGAAGTGCAAGCAGGGGAATACTAGATGCTCATAAAAATCTCAGATCTGGTGAGAACTCATTCACTATCATGAGAACAGCATGGGGGAACCACCCCTATGATCCAACCACTTTCTTCTCTGTACACATGGGGGTTACAAATTCCTCCCCGGACACATAGGGATTACAATTTGAGATGAGATTTGGATGAAGACACAGAGCTAAACCATATCATCTAGTATTCACATTCTCCAACATTAAATCAGAAGCAGCATCTGTCACCATTATAATATAGCAGAAATGATGCTGTGTGACTTGCGAGGTCATATAAGCAATAGCACTTTCTGTCTTTGTCTTTTGGACAGCTTGTTTTGGGAAAAGCTAGCTACCTTTCCATAAGGAAACTTATCAGCACTTAAAAAATGACCAAGTGGAGAGGAATGAGATGCCTGGAACTGAGAGTCAAGAAGTCTCAAGGCAAAGATTAAATTGAGGATGTAATCATTCAACAGATGTCAGACAGTCTTAAAGCATCCCCCTAAAAAATAAGAGAAAGGGAGAGAATTATAATGTAAAAAGGCAAGAACAAAAACAAAAAACAAACAAACAAACAAACAAACAGTTTTATGTTCAAAAAAATCATGAGTCTATAATAAAAACTTTGGGATTTCACTTAGACATAACACACTCTTCAGTTCCAAATTTTCTTTGCAAATAAAGAGAAGCTGAGAAGATTACACTGCTTCTCAGGGAAGTTTGTTTTTTAATGTCTACTTTATACGTGGGCAAGGTAGAGAAAGGAGATAGGAAAAATTCTCACAACCCGTAGTAAAAGGTCATGAAGGGAAATAAAGGAAGAGACTTATAGTAGGCAGAATCAGAGGCTAGTTGTGAATTTTACTTACCCCAAGAGTAGAAAAGCCTGACATAGGTTTTTTAAATAACCTGATTTTCCATATGTACTACAGTCTGCGTGTCAAGTCAATCACTGATAATTATGTGACTTGGCTTTAAGTTGTAAGATATTTTATGTTTAACATAAGTAGTTTTGCTCAAAAAAATTATTTACTGCAGTCTCAAATTGTCTTAAGAATAATTGCATTTAAGAATATTGGTATTTCAATTAATGTAACCACTGATTGCTCTGTAATTTCTGGCAGACAGGCAAAATCCATTTTTAAATACTAAATATATTTAAAAATTTAAAGTTTATTTAATGTGTTTAATAGTAAATCAGGATACAGTTTCTCTCATGGTTATGGCAAGTCTTAAATAATTAGTCTAGAATAATTTAGTCAAGAGAAAGTTTAGCAGATCTGCCTTAATTCAAGCAACATTTTTAATATGAGGAGCATTGGGGTAGGAATCAGAAGGTTGAGAAATAATAATCTCATAGTTTACAAATTTTTTGTCATTTCCTTTTTAAATGTATAAAAAATGCAAAGCTTTCTTTAGTTGTACTTTTCCTTCACAAATAAAAAGCAGAGGTCATTTTTCCCCAAAGCTGTTTTCTCTTTATCTTTAATTTTAAAATTTGATTTTTAAAGACATCTTTAAAGTTCTTTACCTTCAACCTTCACAACTGGTCAACTGGACTTTCCTTTGGAATCTGAATTGAGTAAGTGTATAATACAAATGAGTTATAAAAATGGTTATCTTAATGTGTCCGTTCACATATTATTCCCCTCAATTGATTCAACGACTTTTTCACAGAGAACTTGCCTAATGTTAGCAGATGATTTCATTTTCTGATCATGGCTTGTTATAAAAAGATAAGGAATTTAATATTTTATAAAATCAACAAATACCATGATTTTAAATATTTTATATCATCTATAACTCTCTGTAATTCAAGGGATCTTAGCTATTATGATTCCCATTTATAGAGGTAGAAGCTAAGGCCCAAACAAATTAAATGAGTTGCCCAATGTTACATGAGAATTATATTCCCACTGCTTAAACTTAAAGCCTTTGCTCTGTTGCCTATTTCCTGCTTCTCTTCTCAGTATAAACTTTGATACATGGAAAGATTATCTGTCAAAGCTATGTGGAAATGGCTTCTGATAAAAGGCTAATTTCAGAGCAGATCATTGGAGTGCCCTGAAGCCTTGTCATTAAACACTGGGATTTGTCCACATACATGTCGTTAGACTGTAGGTTAGACAAGAGTGTCTTTCTTACATATTGCAGTGCACTCTTGGTGTGGGAAGCAGTAAAATATAATTCAATTTCTATTGTTATCAATTTATCTGTGTATCTTTGGATATGATAACCAGAACTTTGTACTACCAGAACTGATTACCTTCTGGAAATTATTCCCAAAATAGACTGAGGGTAGTGTCCATGCTTGTAGTCTACAATACACAATATTGGCATATAATTGGTGTATCCCCTGAAGGCATTGTTGCCACTAACGTCTGCAGATATTTGCCATAGCAACTTCTTTCTGGCTCTTTTTGCAACATCCTTCTATTCTCTTATCTAAAGGGGTTTGGACACAGTGCTTTGATAATTTTCATTGTAGTTTCCTGCAAGCATTGGGACACTTCACAAGCAAAGTTTAAGGCAGAGTCAAGCTTGTTCCTTCCTATCTTAGTTTTTCTCCAAAGGTTATTTTTTTTTTTTTAGGGAAAATGTGTTATGTAAGAAAAATTTGGATTATAAATAAAAACTAAAAGCAGAGTGGCTAATTTGAGAAACTGAAAAGCTAAACTATTTTAGTTTTTCTGGACTTTCTCCTCTTAGATTGACAAAATGTGGCTTGCCATGAAGTGAGGAATTGTAACTTTGCTTTAGTTTGCTGCAAGTAAAACAGGTATATGCCATTATTTAAAAAAAAAAAAAACATGATAACGAGTAGTATAAAGCATTCTTTATTCCTATGACTTAGGGATACAGAGTACAATGCAGTAAAGGCTATTGCTAAGAAAGGAAAAGTAACAAATATATAACAATTACTTTAGTGGTTGTTTATCCAATTCCAGAGAGTTGCTTGATATAGTTTGTTAAAATTTTCATGGATAGTGAATACATCTTCCAGATCATTTTCGCAAATGTGTTGACAATTCAATTTTTCATTGTATTTTTGGTCCCTATTGACAGATTACAAGCTCTTACTGAGTTAGTGCTTTAGTGAATGGCAGACACAGGGGACACAGTGTGATCATATAAAATATTTGATCCAAGCTCTCCAATGTTTACAATTTAGCTGTCTAAACCAAATGCTCGCTCCATTTTCATCTACACCGATTGACAAAATAGAGTCATCTGTCACAAAGAACATTAAAAAATTTTCTGTCAAGCTGAGGACTAAAAGGATGATCATGATCTGTGTTTCAGATGGGTGATATTCAGTGTCTTGACATTTATAAGGCAGATGCCACAAGTGACTGCTTTTCTTATAGGCCAAAATGAAAGTTTCTTTTTCTCACACTATTAACTAAGTGGAAAAGAATCACTTAGAAGTGTTTGCTTTAGTAATGAGCATAAGCCGTTTCAAAAACCTGACTAGAGTGGGCATTACCTGATGTATCCCATGTTCATCTGGAATTTCTAATGACTGTCTTAAGATCAGAGGCCATAAATACATTTTGTTCATCACTCTTTCCCTTGTTTCTACTGTAGTGGCTAGCATGTGGAAGGCATTCATTTAAAAAAAAGGTCATATGTGGAAACTAATGAAAAATAATGATTATTATTTTAACGAAACTTTAATAGAAAAATTTTCTTGTGGAATAGAAGACCAATATGAGATCTGATTTGCTGGAAGACAAGCAAAGCCGAGTAGCTATAATAGCATGTACCAAGGAATGAAGATCTAAAATCACAGTGAGTTGTAGTACTGCAAACAGTGGAACATGGTTGAAGCATAATATGTGAGTTGCAGTTTGCCAGGACATGACTTTAGACAGGTGATAGGAATTAGTTTTTTGAAAGGCTCCCTATACCACCTTAAGGAGTTTTCATTCATGTCTGTATGCTGATGAGGGGAAACTATAATCAGGAGAGTGATAGGATCAAATGTTATGTGAAGAAAAGCATGTTTATAGTGAATTTAAGGGTGGGCAAGAATAGCTACTGCCTCCAGCCTCCAACCCCAAATACCATTTACGTGGAGTATATGAACAGCATAGTCAAACAAGTTTTATTTCTCTGTTGAAATATATGGGTAGAAACAGAGGTATGCAAATTTATAATTTGCCTGGAGTTACAAATTGTTACAAATTTCTTTGCAACTTTATCTAGAGTGCTTTATCAATTCACAATTTTTTACTGCTTTTCCAGTTTAAATGTAAACTTAAACCTGTAAAAGTCTAGAGCATATAGTATGCTTCTGTTCATTGATTTGATTAATTTAATCTTCATTGAAAGATATTTTTCTTCACATATTTATCAGAAAGATTTTGAAAACGAATCTTGTTTTGGGTATAAGCATAGAGTAAGCACTTACTTTTCATTAAGCAACAAGATATATAAGAAAGTAAAGATTTATTGTTAAACATAGATATTTCTGTGGTGAAAACATTTCCCAAAATAAAATACCTGTTCTGGATGACAATAAAAAACAAGACAAAGATGGTATATTTAGAAAATTAAAGCATTTACTCTTTGATTTTTGTGATAGCTATTACGTTAAAATTCATTTTACATTTAATTCCTTGAAAACAATGTGTAGTTGAAAGAATTACAGCATCTTTGTGTTAAAATCTAATTCACTCCTGTGACATTTATTGTCTAATATATACAAGGCTGTCTTCTAAGTATTATGGAGTTACATTGGGAAAAAATGTATTGTTTGTGTCATAAAAAAGACAAAGGAAAAATAAAATTCAATTATAATAAATGTGATAACTTTTGTAATAGACAAATGCACAGATTGCCACAAGAATACTTAATTTAGAAAAAGTCCCTTCAATGAGGAAACATCTGTGCCAAGCTTGAGGCATGAATAGGAGATCATTAGACAGGTCTAAGCAAGCAAAATGGCAATGAAGTTAAGGAGATATAAAAATGAATCCCACGTTAAGGGGAGCACGAACTGTGTGTGTGTGTGTGTGTGTGTGTGTGTGTGTGTGTGTGCGCGCGCGCGCCTGTGCACATGTAGGCTTGGGTGAGGGTTGGGGGGCTAATTATAAAGTGTCACAAGAAAACATCAAAAGATGAAACTGAAAAGTTATGTTGGAACCAGGTTGTGAAAGGCCTTGGGTGCCTTGCTTCAGGTCAATTCTAGAAACACTAATTTAACACTCATGAGAGAAATAAAGAACAGGTATTGATTTGATTTTGATAATGGCTATTTTTTATATGTAGGGATAATCAGAGGGAATAGAAGTAAATATAGTTTCAAGACCAAGCTCAAATTGTTGGTGACGTTGTAATTCAGAACCTCAGAGCTTATATTTACAGAGCAGATGAGATAGGTTAGTAAGAAAGACCTTAGAGATAAATGAGGCCAGACCAACTTTCTCCAGATTCCTTAGTCATTTCTACTGGAAAATTGTTATTGGAGTTGAACAAGTAGATTTAAATGGAAAAATCCAAGCCTAGAAGACAGATATGGGCAGTTAGACTTAAGTTATGCTTTGTAACTAAATGAAGAATATGCAAGCCAGTAAATCAGAGTGGGAGAAATTTTGGTCAGTCTTTCAAATAGTATCATGGTGAACGACTGCACAAAATTAAACATGAGGGATACCATTTTTTAAGAGTTACTAAAATGCACAAAGCTAGTACTACACTAATTTGGACTGTTTTGTGATTCTTACAATTCAATATGGAACAGAAAATTAAAACAAAACTTTCATATTTATTAACATTTCGTCTGATACGTAGTTCTTGTAACTGTACATAGCTCACTGTGTTATAAAAATACATAGTATTTGCTCAATAAATATTTGTGAAATGAAAGAATACATGACTGAATGAATCTGGTGGCCCAGATATTTTCTGCAAACTGTAGTAATATCTAAACATTCTGAGATGTACAACTTTTTTAATGCAACCTACAATTATGTTAGCCACTTTAATAACTACATTATCCTTTCAGTTATACTGAGCTTATAATCAATTAGAGCACATTAATGACTTTAAACTTTCTGTTTAAGATTATACGTCTCAATCACTAATAAGCTTCAATCTTAAGTGTTCAAGAATGATTGTATTGAAAGTGCCAATGGAGAGACTAGTGTCTTCTGTGTTTCCAGAACTGTCTAATCTGGGATACAAACTCATAGATTTCAAAGAGGTCATAAGTTACCTGCCTGCCAAGAATAGAATTCACCTGTATGATGTGACTGCACCTTCAACATAAAAGCTAGAAGCTAGTACCAATTTTCTCACAGCTGGAGGCCTCGGTTGGTTATAATCAGGCGAGACTTTGTAATAATTGGGGAATTCAATTCCATGGTGTGTACAACCTGATATCTTTGATATAAGAGGTTATGAAATATAATAGAAAGAAAATGTAAATGTGGGCTCCTAAAAACCTGGGTTTGCTAATATCCTGGTTCTGCCACTTACCAGATTATCATTCAGATATTCACTTGTTCATTTATTCACCAAATATTTCCTGACGACCAACTAAGTACCAAGCACCACCCTATTCTTCAGACATGCAGCAACAAAAAAAACTGACATACTCTCTGCCCTAATAAAGGAGCTTACATTCTTGTGTAAAAACAATAGATAATGAGCAATTTAAAAATAATTTCAGAAAATGATAATTTTGAATACAAATGGTAATGTGATAGACATTGATGCATGTGATAGAGGGAAGCAATAGAGAGAAAACTGGGCAGACAGTACATGAGGAAATATGTTGCAACTGTGCATAAAATGTGTGTCTTTGAGTAAAGGCAGATTTCTTTTGAGATAATATCTGAATGATGTGATGTCAACCATATGAAGTATAAAACTGATTGTGTTTCTTTTCCTATAAATTTGAAATAATAATAACTACTTTGTGAACTAGTCCTATGGAGTAGAAAAAATAGCATATGGGAGATGAGCGTTGTGGGCTGGCACATATTAGGACCTTAAAAAATGCAGGTGGTAAAGTATTGTTTGTAATAGTTGTTGATAATAACAGTAATATTAATTGCATTTTTAAATGGTAGCTTTTAAAAAGTGGTATTTGTAACTGAGAGAGAAGTTTATCTGGAATCCTTTCTCATAATTCCTATCCTCTGTTTTAGAATTTCTCTGCATGTTTGGAACCTCACAAACACTTTCTGGTCTCAGGTGAAACCTATTCCTTTTATTGTGTTTTCACACGCTCTGCTAATCTGATCAGCTACAGATGTGATGACTTTGTCCTGCCACACTCTGCATTAGCCAGGCTCTGAAGAGAATTTATGTTTCAGAACTGCCCTAGTTATTGAAGCCCAGATTATTAGTCCTTCCAACCATTTGCTGGCCTCATAATGGCAAGCTTTAAATATAGAGTATCTCTTTTTTTATCTGCAGTTCATTCTGTTTGTTTTTTCTATGACACTTTTTTTTTAGGCTCAAAGGGCAGTCTAGGGCAATGGAGATGGTGCATCCTTGTGATTACATGAATGTCTAATTTAAAAAAAGGAACATTATAGACAGTTCAAGTGGAAACTGCAAGTTAAAGTACAGGCAGTAGGTCCAAAATGCATGTTTGCCTTGCACAGTGTGCTTCATAATAATATTAGGTTGGCGCAAATGTAACTGCGGTTCCAGGTTACGAATTTTAAATCATTATAAATAGATTCAAACACATATCTACTAAAATAAAAATCATTACAATCATCACATTTTTGCCAACAATAAATGTTTATTATTCCTGTAGCATAAAAATCCTTGCCTCGGAACTTGAACTCTTGAAAAGCATTTTCTGCATCCATTGGTTGTGGAAGTGTTTTCCCTGCAAAAAGTTGCGGAGATACTTGAAGAAGTGGTAGTAGGTTGACAAGGGGTAGTAGGTTGGCCACTAGGAAAAGCTTCGTAGCATAATTTGTTCAACTTTTGAAGCACTGGTTGTGTGATGTGCAGTCAGACATTATTATGGAAAAGAATGGAGCTCTTTCTGTTGGCCAATGCTGGCTGCAGGTGCTGCAGTTTTCTATGCATCTCGTCGATTTGCTGAGCATACTTCTCAGATGTAATGCTTTTGATGGGATTCAGAAAGCTGTAGTGGATGAGACCAGCAGCAGACCACCAAACAGTAACCACATTTTTTGGTGCAAGTTTGGCTTTGGGAAGCACTTTGGAGCTTCTTGTAAGTCCAACCACTGTGCTGGCTGTCGCTGGTGGTTGTATAGAATCCACTTTAAGTCACATATCACAATCCGGTTGAGAAATGGTTCATTGTTGCTGCATAGAATAAGAGAAGTCGACACTTCAAAACAATGATTTTTTGGAATTTTCTCTCAGCATATGAGGCACCCGCTTACCAAGCATTTTCACCTTTCCAATTTGCTTCAAATGCTGAATGACTGTAGAATAGGTTGACTTTGAGTTCTTTGCAACTTCTCCTTTAGTTGTAAGAGGATCAGCTTCAATGTTTGCTCTCAACTGTGAAACAGGAAAAGTTCTCTTATCCCTCTCAAAGCTCATGCACTGGGGATATAGCTTCCTTCCTCGGTGCCCTGTTGCTAAAACCTCTAGTGGAAGCATGCAGATGGGCAGGTTGTGGTCGTGGGCTCCAACTCCACGACAGTGTCCAGGTGTGAAGGTTTACAGCCCCAGTGGGCATTTGTTACAGTGTGGACTTTTACTTTTGCTGTCTATAGGCTGCTTGTGTTAATCAGTTCAATTGAAGACCCTCTTCCTTATCCCTGGGTCCTTGCCCTAGTGTATTGGAAAACCCAGATGACACATGGGCTTGGAGAATGAATGTGAGGTAGAAGGAGCTCTCAGCAGATGGATAAAGAGCCAGAGGTGGATGAAGTGGCAAGGTGGTTTTGCCCTGGAGTTTGGCCACTCAGTGGCCGGACTCTTCTCTGCCTGCCCTGGCCAATTCCTCTCGGGGTCCCGTCATTCCACTGGTAGATGGCCTTCTGGTGTCTGCTGGTTTCTGCTGGTGCCTGTCAGTGTGCTCTTCCACTCCTCCATTCATCTCAATGTCCAGCCACCTGTGTGCTCTTCTGCCGGTGTTTTCCTCTTAACCTCCAGCCACTTGTGTCTGTGCCTGCTAGAGTCTTGGTGTTTTTAAAGGTACAAGATGGAGGCATGCTGGACCAGGAGGTGGTATTGGAAAATGCAACATTTGGGCATGATAACAGAAGCACCCGACCTCACATAGGTATCTGGGCACAGCCCAAGGGTGGAGCCCTCCCCAGGGACCCCATCTTTTCCTACCCACACTTCTTGTCCCCTTCCCATATCAGTTGGTCCTTGTCAACTTCCAGTGGCCAGCTGCTATGCTCCTAATCATCAAGGTTCTCATCCTCTTTGCAAAACTTCTTGAATCCCCACTGAACTGTATGCTCATTAGCAGTTCCTGGGCTAAATGCGTTGTTGATGTTGAGAATTGTCTCTGCTGCTTTATGACCCATTTTAAACTTGAATAAGAAAATTGCTTGAATTTGCTTTTGTCTAACATCATTTCCATAGTCTAAAATAAACATAAAATAAATAGCAAGTAATAAGTCATTCCCAAAAAGTGTAAAGCAAGAAATGCCCATTAAAATGAATAACATAATAACATTTATTTAAGGATAAATCAAATGACACTATCAAATGGCAAATTTCAACAATACAAAAACCACAGTTACGTTTGCACCAACCAAATACAATTATAATTAACCAGATGTATACAGAAGTTTAACTATTAAGAAAAGCAAAAGAGGGTCAGCCTGGTTAACTGTAACTTTTTGAAAAAACATAAGTAGCCAATATTCAGTTTGGGAGTCTATGGTGAGTTACAGGACAAGACAAGTGTCGATTAAGTTCTGCCAGCAATGGGCTTCCACTGGAGCATATGCCCTCTACCACCCCAACAAAGTGTGTCCTTTGCTTATAAACCATGTACACGTTTCAAATATGTAATTTTAAAGAAGGACAAATTAGTTGTTTGACCATCATGTTTATATTTCAAGCTTAACAACCTAATTATAGATTATCTTTTATTTATGTGTAGGTAAACTGAGGATAAAACTTTGTAGTTCCAGTGAAACCCAGATAAAGCAGTATCTCCTTGGGTTTTGGCAATGGCAGTTGATGATTCTGTCTTCCTCATTATTGCTCATTCCTTACTCCAATAATGGTGCCTGGCCTCTAAAAGGCAATCAGAATATAGGGTGTGAAGTAGTTAGAGCAAAAGTGGGAATAGAAATTAGTTAGTGTAGCATCACGCAAAGAAAGAGTGAAGGTTGTAAGTGACTGTGCATAACAATCTTTGAAATGCCTAATTATTTTCAGAAAAAAACTTTTTTTGGATCAATCTTTGGAAATTGCTTTAATTCTTGTCTTTACTTTCTATGCATGTACAGTATGCATGTGATAAAATAAAATTATTCTAAAGTTTAGAAGAAATATAATTTTTGACCCAAATCACATGAAACTTAAGGGAATATTTCCAAATTTGGAAAGCATTTAAAAAATCTTCTCCCTGGATCTTAGCCCTGCTTGCTGCCAACAGATGTTCATACTTTTGTGTTTCAATTTCAAATTCTTTGGTATCATTTATCTTTTTTGTTTTTTCTTGTTGTCGTTGTTCTCCAGTTATTTTTTTTTTGCAGCTTTATTGAGGCATAACTGATAAATATTGTATATATCAAAGATATACAATGTGATAATTTGATACATGTGTACATTGTGAAATGATTATCAAAATCAAGCTCATTAATACACCCATAACTTTACATATTTCATGTGTGTGTGTGGTGAGAATGCTTACAAACTATTCTCTTAGCAAACTTCCGGTGTGCAATATAGTATTATTTGTTATAATCACCATGCTGCAAGTTAGATCCCCAGAACTTATTCCTCTTACAACTGAATGCTTGCACTTTTTGTATAATATTATCCTATTTCCTCTACCTCCAGATCCTGGCAACCATCATTCTATTCTTTGCTTCTTTGAGTTGAACTTTTTAAAATTTCTTATATTAGTGAGAATATAACACTACTTGTCTTTCTTTGTTTTATTTCATTTAATATAACATGTTATGTCCTCCAGGCTCATTTATCTTGTCACAAGGGATAGAATTTCCTTTACTTTTTAAGACAAAATAGTATCTTTTTGTGTAAGAGTAAGCATTCCTTTATCCATCCATCAACAATCTTTAACATTGTTTTCATGTCTTGGGTATAGTAAATAATACCAGAATGAACATGGGAATATAGATTTATTTTGAGATACTGATTTCTTTTTTTGTCTATATACCAAGTAATGAGATTCCTGGATCACACGATGGTTCTATTTTTATCTTTTTAAAGAAATCTGCTGACTATATTTCCATAAAAGTTATAACAATTTACATTCCCACCAAAAGCACAAAAGGGAACTCTTTTCTCTATACCCTCACCAATATTTGTTATCTCTTAACAGTCATAATAACAGGTGTGAGATGATATCTATGCATGTTGTGGTTTTGATTTTCATTTTCCTGATGATTAGTGATGTTGAGCAGCTTTTAATATATGTGTTGGCCATTTTAAAGTCTTCCTTGGAAAAAGGTCTATTGAGATCCTTTGCTCATTTTTTTTATTCTGGTTATTGGCTTTGTTGACTATTATGTTTTATAAATTCCCTATAGATTTGGGATCTAACTAATAACAGATATATAATACATGCTTTGCAAATGGCAACTCTCATTTCATAGATAGCTTTTTCATCTTGTTTACTCTTTCCTTTATGGTATGAAAGTTTTTAATTTGATGTAGTCTCAATTGTTTTTGGTTTTATTTTTAATTTTGTTGCTGTTGCTTTTGCTTTTCTTGCCTACACATTAGGTGTCATAATAAAAATAATTATACATCTGGCAAAGGAATAATATACCAAATCTACAAAGAGCTCAAACAACCCAACAAGAGAAAAATCAAACAATCCAATTAAAAACCGGACAAAGGACATAAACAGATATTTCTCAAAAGAAGAAATACAGATGGCCAACAAGCACATAAAAAATGCTCAACATCACAAATCATCAGAGAAATGCATATTAAAGCCACAATGAGATAATGTCTTACTCCAGTCACAACGGCTATTTCTAAAAAGTCAAAAACAACAGATAACGGTATGGATATGGAGAAAAGGAAATACTTATATACTGTTGATGGGAATGTAAACTAGTTCAAACTCTATGGAAAAGAGTATGGACATTTCTCAAAGAACTAAAAGTATAACTATCCTTTAACTCAGTAATCTTCCTGCTAGGTATCTACCCAAAGAAAGAAATCATTATATTAAAAAGGCACCTGCAAAAAAAGAAAAAAAAAAAAAACACCTGCAATTGTACATTCATTGCAGCACTACTCACAATAGCAAAGTGATGGAACCAAACTAAGTATTTAAGAATGTTTCACTGGATAAAAAATGTGGTAGATATACACCATAAAATACTACACAGCCATAAAAAAGAATGAAATCATGTATTTTGCAGCAACAAGGATAGAGCTGAATGCAATTATCCTAAGTGAACTAAGTCAGAAGCAAAAAACCAAATACTGCATATTCTTACTGATAAGTGGGAGCTAAACAATGAGTAAACATGGGCACAAAGATGAAAATAATAGACAGTGGAGACTTTTATTTAGCTTTCATAGGGAAATATTACTCATAAAATATTTTTCTTCTGGCTGGCAAATTTACCGTGACTGTTGCTGTTACCAAGTTTCATTTTAGTATTATGTAACATATCCATGCAGAGGAATCTTAAAAACATACTGCTCAGTAATGTTGAGTAAAAATGTCAAGGCACGACTATTCATACATACAATACAGAACCATTTCTGTACAGATTTTAAAATGAGAAAAAATTAAGCCTTTTTTCATGGACATATATGTATAGTAAATCTGTTTTAAATAGAAAAAGGAATGACTTAAAAAGTTAAAAGCAATTCAGGATAATGACTACTTTCTCAATGAACAAGTTAGTAGGACAAGATAGGATCAGGGCGCATACTGAAGCATACTATTTCTTAAGTTAGGTAGTGGCTCACAAATGCCTTTTTAATTATAATACATATCAATTATGTATAGCTATGTACAATTACATATATAAGTGACACAGATACCATTTGTTTTCTTAGTATACTAAATATATTATTTTGATAATATTTTAAATTAAAGGTAACAAATTATATACATAAAATTAAAACATGATCAAAAATTATCTGTGCATCAATACACATTACAATAATGAAAAGATACTTTATGATATATACGTTTGCTCAGGAAGTTTCTGATATGGAGGCTCAAAAAGTACATCTAATTTAACCTTTTATTTATCACTATTACTAGTGTTTCAGTGTCAATTACTAAATATTGGAGATTTTTGCCCATGTAACAACAAAAAGTAATAAATCACAAAAATGTACGGTACATATGAAAAAACATGCTTTCTTTTTACATTGTTCAGTTTCTACTTCCAAAACAACTTATCTTTATTATTTTTTCTAAAAAGCTAAGTTGAAATTTTATTATTAATAGTTAATAAAATAGACAGCAAATTTAAAGACATAGGCTTAAGCTTTTAGCTCTGAAAACAGTTTGATTTTAGAAATAACTCAAGTTCTCTGACTTTCAGTTACTGCATTTTTAAAAAGAAAAACTTGGGTAGTACAGCTCATCCATTTCTAAAGTTTTATAGTGTATGCTGAAAAAGTTCCCAGTTTGATATTTGGTCTTTCACTCTTTCTTCATTTTCATATAGTGTTTTGTGGAAATATTTATCAAAGTTTAAGCTCTGCTTTTCAGAAGGAACCAAATACCATCATTTTATAGCTTCAGATGACATAATATTCTCCAATCACATTTACTGACGTAGATGTCTTCCGTAGTTCATTAGCTGGAGAAATTGAATAGCCAGAGAGCGACAAGAACAAAGGTCAGGCTCACAATTCATGTCTGTGTTTGTTCTCTTCATCTTCTTAGTCTGCTCTTTTCAATAGCATCATATATATATATATATATATATATATATATATATATGCCTACTAGTTATTCCTGTACAAAGCAATGTATTTCAATGATACTTTGATTTTTGTATAATGTGAAACGACTTTCAGTTAGAGCAAGATATTGTAGACATCTTTAACCATGATCATGTCTGTCTTTTTTTTTTTCTTTTTTGAGACAGTCTCGCTGTGTTTCCCAGGTTGGCGTGATTGTAGCTCACTGCAACCTCCACCTCACGGGTTCAAGCGATTCTCGTGCCTTAATCTCCCAAGTAGCTGGAATTACAGGCATGCACCACCATGCCCAGCTAATTTTTTGTATTTTTAGTAGTGAGAGGGTTTCTTCATGTTGTTCAGGCTGATCTTAAAGTCTTGACCTCATGTGATCTACACACCTCAGTCTTCCAAAGTGCTGGAATTGCAGGCAGAAACAACGCACCCGCCTGATAATTTCATAATGTAGAAATGTATGCCATATTTCACTGGGAGGGATGTATGTGAGTGTGTATGAGTATGCATATGCTTGTGTCTCTGAGTGTCAGAAGCAATTATGCAGATGAAGAATAAAAGCATTATTTCACAAGACATTAGAAATTTATATACCAAAGTATTGATATGAGTAATGCAAAATATAACAGGCTTATAAAATCTTAAGGTGATGAGCTATTCTCTTGTGTTCTAACTTTTGAATCTAATACAAATAAAAAATAGTTCCTAAAGAGAGCCTGCTACTCTCAGGGGTTGCTTGGAACTTCCAAATGTGTGACAACATTTAATCTTTATAAATCTAAAAACCAATTAATGTTATTACCAAGAAAAACAAATTAGGGGTCTGCTGTGTAAGTTCCTTTCCTGAGGTCACAATTGGTAGTAACAACAGATTCTTGAACTCAGGTCTGAATCAAAAGTACCTACTTCTCTACTGACCATGGAAAAAACCAGTCAACTTTAATTCACTACATAAGGCCCTTTTTATGTTATTTTTGATACCTATGTGGCATTTTAATATTAAAAAATTTAATATAAATACTTAGTATAATAACTTTCATTGAAACTATTTCTTAAATCAAAGCATTGTATGTTTACTTTATACCTAATGTGCATGCACTGCTATTCTAACAAGTTGTCATTTCTGATATGAAAACTTTGGTAATATTCCTATTTGTGCTAGAATATTATCTGCGACCAGAAGACATATTCTTGGAAGCGTAATGCTTACCTTTTATAAACATATAAGACAAAGCTGACTTATCCATCTCTAAGAAATAGTGTGATAATACTGATATTGACATTTGAGCTAGTAGTGAAATGAAAATCTAATTGCTTTAAACAAGTATTCTGTTTCTTTACTCTCTGCATCAGACCATCAGCCCCTCAAGGACAGAGACTATGTTTCTTTTCTTTTTTTGGCCTATGTGCTTGAAACATTGCATGGAATATATTAGATGTTTAATAGATACATAACGACTAAAAAGATACTTCTGAGATATTTGCGTGCATTAATTTGGTTTAGGGAACATTATGTTACTCTATGTAATGATACGGATTAGTATTGTGAAGTTAGCCAATATTATGACTTGGTAGCAAAATAAAATATTAGGTGATAGTTTAATTTTATTTGATTTATACTTAGTTTCCTATTTTTCTGTGTGGCATTTCTCAATTGCCACTTTCCTGCTGTGATGGTTAATTTTCTGTGTCAATTTGTCTAGGTTATGGTACTCATGGTATGCAATTTTTGGACAAACACATCTAGATGTTACTGTGAAGGTATTTTTAAAAATATGATAAACATTTAAATGTTGGACTTCGAGATAAGTACATTTCCCTCCATAATGTATATAGGCCTTGTGCAATCAGTTGAAATCCTTCAGTGAAAAAGACTGAGGTCCCTGAGAAAGAAAAATTTCTGCCTCTAGACTGCCTTCAGACTGTAGCTGCAGCATCAATTTTTCGTGGGTCTCCGCTCTATCCACATGAGTTGTACATTTTGGATTTTCCAGCCTCCACAACACAGGAGCCAAACTCTTAACATCTCTCACTTTCTGCCTATGTAGGTGGATGGATTTCACTGATTCTGCTTTTCTCTGGAGAACTCGGACAAATACACCTACTATGGAGGAAATATTTGATTAGCCAGTTCTTTCTTTGCTCTTCTTTTGGGACAGGGGCAGTAACTCTACTTTATACCTCTTTCTTTCCTCCTTAGTATGCCTGTAATCCTGAAAAAAAAATCTCTTATTGTCCCATAGTGTAATAAGTATGAGAGCCAATGTGTTCTCTAAAGTACCCTATTATAAATAAAACAGATTAGAATTTGAAGAGCAGCTGTCTCTCTCACTAGCTGCATATCCCTGAGTAAAAAAAGCCTCAGTTCAGTTATTTGTGAAATTAAAGGCAATGCATGGGAGATAAAGTCCTTAGCACAAGGTTAAAAAAATGATCAATATTATTAATAACCATTTCACCCAGTCGAGAGAATAAAATGTCAATAAAAGATTTCCTTGTGCTTTATTAACACTGCTACAGATACACTCTCTAAAAAAAATCAATTGCTACTAATATTACTGGTTCATTTTACATTGACATTTTCCAAATTTATTTATTAAAGATAAAATAAGGTTGATAACTCAAGTTTAAGATTATTTCTTGGAACAGATAATATGCAGAAGAGTAAAATATCACAAAGAAGTTTCCACTGTGTAGGAATTGCTTCTGTCCAACCCATCCCATTTACACAGGTAATTAATGAGCATTGGTATTGACTGAGGACTTCCTGCACTGTGGTAAATTTCATTTTAAATGTTATTCTGAAGCCATCTATTTTAGCAGATATCCCAGCAAGTCAGTAGCACTTTCCATGTTTCAGTCAGAATAGTTTTCAGCTGAATCCCTCTTTTTTCTTCTTTAACATTTATCACTGTGGGCCACATCTCTATAGGCTCTTCAATACAGAGCGGTCTAGACAAAGCAAGGTTTACATCTGCCTTTGGCTCATCTGTCTCCACATGTGTGCCCACCCCTTCACCCGGCGTGATCCAAGAGCCTGCAGAAAAATGCACTGGTGTGATTCATCTCCTTCATGCGGATATCTCAGCTCTGCTGCTGCTGTGATCACCCCTGCCTCATATTACAACTGGAATATGATGAAAAGAAACAGGAACAAAGACATTTATCTCAGGTATTAAAGAGGTCTATCTTCGAGATTAAATTGTTACAATGTATGTCATAAATCACAACAAATATAACTTATTTTCTGAAATATGAATTATGTTCCTAAAGTTTTATTATTATTTCTGGCACCGTTTTGGCAAGAATTTGCTTCTCTCAACCATAAGGAAGTCATGCTTCCTATCCAAAAGATAATCCGCACTGTTTTCCTTGCTGAATGAATGCAGACCTCATTTAGGTGCCAAGAGGTCAGGCCCAGGGCATTTACTAGTGATTTTTCTAGAGGGAGTGGGACACAAAGTGAGATGAAGAAAGATCTTCTTAAGATATCTAAGAAAGATTCCCCATTCTGGTAGCAATGGAGAGTCATACAAAGAGAAGTCCATTGAATCCCTGCCCTCTCATTTCCTATTTGAGATTCTGTCCTTGTGAGACTGTAATGTCTGGAGATATGACTGAAATATTGGGATTATAGAAAGAGATATTGCTAACCTTCTTTCCACATTGTGGATAGATATGATGTATCTAGTTTATTTATGATATTGCTAGTTGACTGCACAAAGTCTGAAACTTTCTGCATACAGATTTCATATTCAATAATATAGCATCTATTTTCAGGCCTATTTTAGTTGGAGGTTGTATTCCTTGCAGCTGAATACGCTACATACAGATTTCATATTCAATAATATAGTATCCATTTTTCAGGACTGTTGTAGTTGGAGGGTGTATTCGTTGCACCTGAATGCTTTTTGCCAAGTGTGGGATCTGGTTCCCTCCCTCCTTGTACTTTGCAAAGGAAAGGGGCATTGGTTGTGGATTGGGACTCAGAAAGTGCTGAGTGAGGACTAAGTGAAAACCTAAAGTGCAAAACTCAGACAATAATTCTTAGAAAGTAAGTGTCAATTTAAATCATAGAAATTTCAAAATGGTAAGCAAAGAAAAAAACAATGTCTTAAAGTCCAAAGGGTACACTTGAGTCTAAGGATAAGGGGCAAACCAAAGAATCTCAGAGAACCTCCCAAAAGAGGAGCAGAGCCAGAGCAAGGGTCAAGAAAGAGGGTTAAACAAATGCAATCAAATGGCTAGGTTGCTCAAAGCCAGAGTTTTTAGAATCGATCTGCCGTAAAAGCACAGACTAAGAGCTATCGTGGACTCTTTTTTTAAAAAAAGAGTTTTTATCGTTTTTAAAATCCCACCATCCTTTCTATTCCTCTCTGCCTACATTTCATACTACACGCGTCATCTTGTGTTAGGAAGAAATTTATAAGCACGGAGGGCTCCAAATATGTCATTTTCTGATTTATTTTCTAAGATAATCAGCCAAATCAACCTTCTTGTTTTATAAAATGTGATACCAAGAATATGCCAATATGCCAAGAATATTTTCATATGCTTGTGGTATAGTCTGAATCACCGTGTCCCCTCCACAACTGATGCTGAAACTTCATCCCCATTGTGGTATAATTAAGAGGTGGAACATTTAGGAGGTAATTAAGTCATGAGGGTGAATTGGGTCTTGAATGGGATTGGTACTCTTATAAATAGGGCTTCAGGAAGCCTTTTTCCCTCTAACACAGAAGCTGCCACCAATGAAGAATGGGCTCACATCAGATACCCACTATGCTGGGGACTTCATTTTAGACTCTCCAGCCTTCAGAATTGTGAGCACTAAATTCCTGTTGTTTTTTATAAATTACCGAGTCTAAAGTATTTTGTTATAGCAGCCCAAGCCAACTAATACTCTGAGACCAAAAATCTCAGAGAACATCCTGAAAGAGGAGCAGATGCTAGAGCAAGAGGCAAGAAAGAAGGTTACATAAATTTCATAAAATGGCTAGGATGCTCAAGCCTAGTGTTGTTAGAGTAAATCTGCTTAAATGCACAGATTAAGAGTTACGGGTGAATTCTTATTCTAAAATCCTGCCATCCTTTTAATTTCTCTTGGCTTTAGAGAGTTAAGTTAAAAAAAGTCTTTCCTGAGAGTCTTCTGTGAGCTTGGCCCTAGATTTGTTATCATCTTTAAGAAATAACAATGTCACGATGAGTTTGGGTCCTTTGTAGGGACATGGATGAACCTGGAAACCATCATTCTCAGCAAACTGACGGAAGAGCAGAAGATCAAACACGCCTGTTTTCACTCATAGGCGGGTGTTGAACAATGAGAACACATGGACACAGGGAGGGGAGCACTACACACTGGGGTCAGTTGGGGTCGGTGGGGGGTGGGGAGCTGGGGAGAGATAGCAAGGGGAGAAATGCCAGATGTAGGTGATGGGGAGGAAGGCAGCAAATCACACTGCCACGTGTGTGCCTATGCAACAATTTTGCATGTTCTTCACATGTACCCCAAAACCTAAAATGCAATAAAATAAATAAATGGGAAAAAAAATAGCAATGCCATATTTTATGCTTGTTTTTATATGATCCATACATATGTAAAGCAAAGGACGCTCTTTCCTTTAGGCTCCTTATCCCTTTAAAGATGATTTTGAACATTCAGAATCAGTAGCTATATCTTCTACTTGATATAAAATATATTTCTATCTTTTTTTTAGGGTGTAGTCATCAATACATTTTGGTTGGCCTTTCCAAAGTAGAGCATAGAAGTCTTCTCTTAGAAAAGTATTAATGATCATCTCTACATTTTTTCTAAGACCTCCGGGAATAGCTGAATGTATACATTCACTGCTGCATCCATCGAGGTTATTAGTTTAAGCAACAGAAAACAACACTAGCTAACATAGGTAGAACATTTATTCAAAGGGTATCAGGTAGCTCTTAGAATCTCTACGAAGGACATAGAGCCAAAGTAGGAACATATGCAGCAGAGGAACAAAGCTCCAAATTATGGTTCAGTGTGGCCCCAGTGTAGACACCACTGTTGTTGCCACTGGGCATGCACACTAGCACTTACTCTACCGAGGTAGATCACGATGCTGCCTTTAGAATGGTCACAACTTTTGCTTCTGCAGCTTGATAAAGCTAGGGCTGCTGATGCCAGGATCAAGCAGAAGGGATTTTGGGTAGTTCTTAATTATTTCCATCAATAGCCTATTATTCAAATTTTGGGGTGGATACATGTGATTAGGGGACACTGGGTTACGCTAACTAGTCATATTTCCAGGGAGACCAGGAAAGTGAATATCTGATGTTTTACATTTTAGCAGGGGGCTTTTGTTAGATGATTTTCCACATGTCACAAAGAAATTCAAATTCTGGATTGAAATTCAGACTGGATGGCCAAAAGAATGGAAAATATGCATATAGCAGCTGATTATCTTTTCTACTTCCTTTTGTTTCTGTTGTTCCATCACTGTTGATCAATTTTTTCAATTCAAATTTTCTTTTTGAGGAAAAATAACATGAATACATAAATTTGATATAACCAACTGAGTATCAATAAGGAAATATGTTCAGAGGGTGGTTAATTTATCCAATAAGCAGTAGAATCTTGATTCCAATTGATGGGAGACTTCCAAATTCATATTATTTCCATATTGCCTTTTATGACCAGAGACACACATTTAAGATTATTGGTTATAAATATGAATAAAGCCTAGATACAAGATACAACAAGTGGGCAATGAACCTATGTCTTACGTTTGTTAACCTCACCCTGATAATGGGATGAGCTAAGTGGATACTAAACCTAGATTTCCTTTCCTCCAGCTAATTTCTCAGCCCCCTTCCAGAAGAGCCCCAGCCAGAGATTCACATGCAACTGACACTAATGAGTTGAGTAGAAGGAATAGCTTATCATTGTAAGGTAGGCTGTGTTTCTCCAGACGAGGGACTGATGCAGCAATGACATTCAGAATGGGATACCACTGCAGTAAGATATGGAAATCCATTGGGGCCATCAATGTCAGTAGAGATAGAAGAGGTTATGAGTTTGTTTGTTTTTTTCTTGTAAATCTGTTTTAGTTCTTTGTAGATTCTGGTTATTAGCCCTTTGTCAGATGGGTAGATTGCAAAAATTTTTTCCCATTCTGTTGGTTGCTGGTTCTCTCTAATGAGTGTTTCTTTTGCTGTACAGAAGCTCTGAAATTTAATTAGATCCCATTTGTCTATTTTGGCTTTTGTTGCCATTGCTTTTGGTGTTTTAGTCATGAAGTCCTCGCCTATGCCTATGTCCTGAATGGTTTTGCCTAGGTTTTCTTCTAGGGTTTTTACGGTGTTAGGTCTTATGTTTAAATCTGTAATCCATCTGGGGTTAATTTTAGTGTAAGTTGTCAGGAAGGGGTCCAGTTTCTACTTCTGCACATGGCTAGCCTATTTTCCCAACACCATTTATTAAACAGGGAATCCTTTCCCCATTGCTTGTTTTTGTCAAGTTTGTCAAAGATCAGATGGTTGTAGATGTGTGGTGTTGCTTCCAAGGCCTCTGTTCTGATCCATGGGTCTATGTCTCTGCCTTGGTACCAGTACCATGCTGTGTCGATTACTGTTGCCTTGTAGTATAATTTGAAGTCTGGCAGCATGATGCCTCCAGCTTCATTCTTTGTGCTTAGGATTGTCTTGGCTATGCAGGCTCTCTTTTGGTTCCATATGAAGTTTAAAGTGTTTTTTTCCAGATTTGTGAAGATGGTTGTTGGTAGTTTGATGGGTATAGCCTTGAATCTATAAATTACTTTGGGCACTATGGCCATTTTCACAATATTGATTCTTCCTAACCATGAGCATGGAATGTTTTTCTATCTGTCTTCTCTTATTACCTTGAGCAGTGGTTTGTAGTTCTCCTTGAAGAGGTCCTTTACATCCTTTGTTAGTTGTATTCTTAGGTATTTTATTCTCTTTGTAGCAATTGTGAATGGGAGTTCACTCTTGATTTGTCTCTCTGACTGTTATTGGTGTATAGGAATGCTTGTGATTTCTGCACTTGATTTTGTATCCTGAGACTTTGCTGAAGTTGCTTACCAACTTAAGGAGATTTGGGGCTGAGATGATGGGATCTTCTAAATATACAATCATGTCATCTGCACATAGAGACAATTTGACTTCCTCCTCTCCTAATTGAATACGCTTTATTTCTTTTTCTTGCCTGATTGCTCTGGCTAGAAATTCCAATACTATATTGAATAAGAGTGGTGAGAGAGGGCATCCTTGTCTAGTGCTAGATTTCAAAGGGAATGCTTCCAGTTTTTGCCATTCAGTATTATATTTGCTGTAGATTCGTCATAAATAGCTTTTATTATTTTGAGATATGTTCCAGCAATACCTAGTTTATTGAGAGTTTTTAGCATAAAGGGCTGTTGAATTTTGTCAAAGGCCTTCTCTGCATCAATTGAGATAATCATGTGGTTTTTGTCTTTGGTTCTATTTATGTGATGGATTACATTTATAGATTTGTGAATGTTGAACCAGCCTTGCATCCCTGGGATAAAGCCTACTTGGTCATGATGAATAAGCTTTTTGATGTGCTGTTGCAATTGGTTTGTCAGTATTTTATTGAAGATTTTTGCATCTATGTTGTGGGCAAAGTATATGGACAGACACTTTTCAAAAGAAGACATACATGAAGCCAACAAACATATGAAAAAATGTTCAACATAACTGGTCATTAGAGAAATGCAAATCAAAACCACATTGAGATACCATCTCATGCCAGTTAGAATGGTGATCATTAAAAAATCTGGAGACCACAGACGCTTAGAGGATGTGGAGAAATAGGAACACTTTTACACTGTTGGTGGGAGTGTAAATTACTTCAACCATTGTGGAAGACAGTGTGGCAATTTCTCAAGTATCTAGAAACAGAAATTCCATTTGACCCAGCAATCCCATTACTCAGTATATACCCAAAGGATTTTAAATTGTTCAATTATAAAGACACATGCACACATATGTTCATTGTGGCACTGTTTACAATAGCAAAGACCTGGAACCAACTCAAATGCCCATAGACTGCAAAGAAAATGTGGCACATATACACCATGGAATACTATGCAGCCATAGTATTAAGTTCGTGTCCTTTATAGGGACATGGATGAATCTAGAAACCATCATTCTCAGCAAACTGACACAAGAACAGAAAATCAAACACTGTATGTTCTCACTCATGGGTGGGTGTTGAACAATGAGAATAGGTGGACACAGGGAGGGGAGCATCACACACTGGGGATTGCTGGGGGTGGCTAGGGGAGGGACAGTGGTGGAGGGAGTGATAACATGGGGAGAAATGCCAGGTATAGGTGATGGGAAGATAGAGGCAGCAAATCACCTTGCCGTGTATGTACCTATGCAACAATCCTGCATGATCAGCACATATATCCCAGTACCTACAGTATAATAAAAGGAAAAGAGGTTATGAGATAGACTGGAAGACTGCACTTGAGAACCCATATATAAGAGTAGCCAGAGATTTTCTAAACCAGGGTGTAATTAGAAAGCCTTTCTCACAAGTGTTTTTGGTTATAGCATAACACTCCTTTTGTCTCTTTGCTCATGTAAGAAAAATACCCTTTCTATTCTCTCTCCTTTACACTTTACATTAATCTGTACAGGGTTGGCTACATAACTTGTAAGAGCCAGTGCAAAAGGAAAATGAAGGGCTCTGAGTTCACAAAGCAAGAAAAATGTGTGTTTAATGATACTAAAATATGGGAGGTTTTTATTTCTCTATCGTCTCCCTTACCCTCACTCTTAAATTTCTATTTAGTTGTATTCTAATTAAAGAAAAACTAAATTTTTAAATTATAGTGCTGATTTTACCATTAACTGTTATATTGTACAATGATAGTTTTAAGTGCTTTACATTTAATTTTAGATTTTTTAATGTTAAAAAATTCAAATACTAGTTTAAATTAGAACAATTACCTTGTGTGGAGAATCAGTGAAATTACATAACTGATATTTCACAGCTCCTGCATGAATATGTATTTTTTTCTTACCAGAACAGTAGAAATGCACACATTTAACTAAGCTGTTTTTATTTTAATTCTCGATAAAGGCACATTTACCAATACTGTCTACCTACAGCTTACAAATGAATAAAGAAGTATTGAAAAGAAAATAAACTATAGTTTGCTCAATCTTTCTCTTTTATTTCTACATCATCATTTCTCCACTACTAATTGTCTAATACAGGAGAATAAGGTAAGTAGGAATAGATATGGCAGGGTTATTTGGTCATTCTCATTTCTTTGAATGACATTGCTTTCTTTCTGGGTTTGAAGCTAGTTTCCCCACCCCTTACATAAGGATAACATAACACATTTATTTTGAACTGGCTTTGGGTGTTGCCCAAAGACTTATGGGTCTCACATAATTCTGGGCTTATGAGCATCGTGAATTACAGAGGCAAAGGCTAGCAACAAGAAAGTTGGGCAGGGAGCACACATACTGTACATATCTCCTCTGTACACATGCATATCATTTCATCTGGCTTCTGGAAAAAAATGCAAATTCAAAGATAATTGTATTAAACGTTTCAAGACGGCAATGATAGAGCAATAAATCAAGTTGGGGGTCCTTCGGAATGTGGGACATGTGCTCCTCTACACAAAGCTGGCTGTGACACCTCTGTAGAAGACTTTCAAGGCAGAAGGTTGTGTTCATGTTACTGTAGTGATATATTAGTAATTTATTTCATGCCCCCTCCCCCTCTGTCTCTCTTCCTCATATAGATCACACCGACGTAAGTTCTTGGGTAGGGAAAGTAGTGGGGAGGAAAAGCTGGAAGCACTAGAAAATAGTAAAAACAACACATTCTCTTCAGTCCACAAAAATCTTCTCCCATGGACTCCAGCTTTGGCCAAAGCTTATATAATATATAAGATTAAAGGCATTTTTAAAAACTCTCAGTATCTCCTTGGTTTTTCTTACTAAGAAACTCTCAGAAGACTCAACCAGCCAGAATTCTATAAATTCCCTGATATGCTGCAAATCTGTAGAAGACAGGGAGCTCTCTTTAGTCTGATTCTCTAGTCTCCCTCACTCTTCAGGCCCACAATCACAGTCAAGATTATATATATGTACCATACACACACACACGCACACACACACACACACATATAAAATGTCATACATATGTGTGTGTATACGTATATATTAATAACATATATATGTGGGTTTGTATATATACATATACACACATATACACACACATATGTTATTTACATGGCTGGTTGTTGTTTGCCTAGATTTTACTTATCTCATAGACATCTTCTGTACAATTTTCATTAGATAAAATAACCAATTTTTCTAAAACATAGAAATTTTTAGACTAGAAGATAACTTTTAATTTATGGGTCTACAACACATACTAATCTTGGCATTTTGAAAAGACATATATGATGTGTGTTCTGGCAAAGTTCCACACAAAGCAAAATTTTACAAATCAGGTTTTAAGTGAATTCAAGAAATGTCATATAAAAATAAATTATTTAGTGCATTTCTTTGTAAAGTGATAATCATTTTTTAAATACACTCTCTTTGGTCATTTGCAATTTTAATTTATAGAGATTTTTATGTACATAATTTTTAAAATAAGCAAAACATAATTTATGCCATGTGTATCTTTTACTATACTTTTCATATTTATAATAAAGGCTTGTAGTTACAACTTGTTGAATTTTAACAGGTGCCATACACAACATATTGCATAGATTATTAATTAAACACTTTCAATATCTGATGAGGTAGATATTATCTCTAGCTTCAAGATAAAAAACCAAGGCTTACAAGGTTTAAGTGATTTCTCAAAGTCACATATTGAGAGCCATCCTACTCAGCTATCTTAATGCCACACCTAAAGTCTCAGGCTGCACTACATTGATTTGTTGTTGTATTTCTGTAAATAGATCTAATGCATTTTGTATCTTATATAAATTGAATGATTTATTCTGATAGAAAACTGAGCATAATTCATAAGCATTTTTAATATCACACATGTGATTGTGATAGAAATAACAGATACATTGTAAAGGAAAATACTTCTACTGACAAAGGTTTTTTTTTCTCTGATAGATGTAACAGATTTGAAAATGTACAGATAAATTTAGAGCATCTATTTCAGAGAATCATTGCAATTTTCTAAAACCATGCATCCATTTGAAAATGGATAGTTGAAACCACAACAGAAGACTACAGTTTGCACAATTCAGAGCTGCCTGATTGAAAGCAAGACCAGATACCAGCCTTTGTTCACCAATGACAGCATTTCTCAGACAGTTTCATTCATTTTGGCTATCATTTTTTAGGCAAACGTAGGCTTATTTGTAAAGCTATTCCTTTTTTTTTCTTGCCTTCTCAGTCTAACCAAATATATAGATTTTTTTTCTCATTTTCAGTCCTGCAATTAAAATTTCAAAATTAAGTTTTGAAACTTCACATTAGTGACATTTATTTATTTGTATCAAGAAACATTCTAATTGAATAGCACAGAGGCAAGTTTTATATTTTCTTAACATGCTTAATGCTGTATTTTAGGATTTATAGCATTTTGCTGAGATATTGTTATATTCCTATTTCAAAATACTTAAATGATTATTCTATGTTTATTGACATTGCTTTTGAAAGAGATTGGTTCCTAGATATGAGAAACAGATACTACCCACATCAAAACACTTTAAGACCCATAGTTACGAATGGTAATAGTACTGGTGGTGGTATCAATAGTAATGGCGGTGGTATTGGGTGTATATTTGATGTGCATGTGCATGTGTATACTTAAAAATATGCATGTTTGTATGTGTGTTTGTTTGCATGGAAGTGAGTATGCACATTTTTAATTCCCAAGATTTCTATTATTCAAAATTCTCTTCCATTAGATACATAACCTAAAAATATCCAGCCAGACCTTTACATAAGCCCTCATATTGCATGAGAAATTCCAACTGTCCTTGTTTTGATTCCAATATGCCACAAGTTGTAAACACAGCACTTATTTATTAACAGGTTTTACCTTCAGAGAAAATAAACATTACTACATTGAAAATCTCATTTAAATTTTGGAAATATTCAAATGTGTAAAAAATGACTATACTTAAATTCAAAAACATTTAATACATGTTTATCTCCTCAGTGAGCACCTAGAGGGCAAAAATTGATTATTTTAATTTCCTTTCATTATTTTCAGACAGTGAGAAAGTGGACAAATCATTACTAATGAAAGATACATGCGCTGATGTTTTAAAAAGTGATTTTTATCTTGGTTTGGTTTCTGATGGATTTTACTGAATGGCTGTTTTTGGTTAATTATCCCACGAATCTCAAGTGCATTGGCTGAATGCATCTAAAGAGTTGCATGCTGTGGACATAGGCCCATATCACTGATATATAGCTGTGGCTGAACACAGCATTGGAAGGAAAGCGGTTTTAATCTCAAATCTCAATGACCCTTACAGCCTGAGGCAGGCACCTGCATTTATGAAAGTGGAAGATCCCAAGGCACAGGACTTAGTTCTAACTTCACACTTCAGACATTTCTGCAGCAGTAGAATAGGATCTCTTGGAATACCCCGGTGGCAGCTGTTTCATGCAACCTTTTGCCTCTATCACTAGCCAGGGTCTATGTAGCATAGTGGCTTATTCTGGACAAAACAACTTCAGGTGGCAGGAGAAGTTTTAGAAACCTGCATTGTAAAGGGGCATATTGGAGTTCTGAATCAATATTGGTTCTTTGTCATGAATAAGCACTTATCTTTGGATAATCTAGGGAAAAATGCATTAGGTGAAAGGGCTAACTATGTGGGTGTGAGTTTGAGTGGTTTCAAGTGTTGCACTTTAGAATGTTAAATAGAGGACTGCTATTTGCATCCTAAATTATAAGGCAATGGTTTCAGTCCTCATGTATAATGTACTTAATTTTCACTAAAATTTTATGTGATGCATAAAGTACAATATCATTATATTACTTTACAGATGATGAAGTCTTAAGTAACAGGCCCAACATTATACACAAAAGTGGAATCTTTGAACCCAGGTTCATCTATCTTTAAGTTATGGCCTTTTAACCACTATGTTTTACTGCTACCCAATCATCATCGTTCTTTGTCCTAAGGGAGGTAGAGGGAATGCCTTAAAATCAAGTGTTATGTCTATTGCCTTTATCTCTCAGTGGTATTTTGGGAGCAGTCTTCCAAGCTTTTACCTTAGATTTCCACAAGGGGGCATCCTTAGAACTCTAAGGAAGGATCCAATACAATTAACACTTAGTGGGAGGAAATCCAAACTTTTCGCTTTAGACCTGTAGTTTCCAAATGGTATCCCCAGAACCAGCATCACAGGCATCACCCGGAAACTTGTTTAAAATGAAGATTATTTAGTTGTTCAGCAGGTAAACTGAATCAAATCTCTGGAGACAGAGTCCAGTAATCCGGGTTTTAAGACTTCCAGGTGATTCTGATGCATAACAAAGTTTTGGAACCAGTGAATTATTGGTTTTCTTACAGTAAATATGTTTTTTAAGCTTAGGAACATCAGATTAATAAAAATTTCCACACTGTGAAAGCCACAACCTAGAATAGATCATTGTTTCAAATTGAGGGCCAGGACTTACTCGTGAATCACAAAATCAATTCAATGGACCTACAGAAAGGATACAGATGAGAATAACAGAACACATTACTTTTAGAAAGAGAAAAAGTTTCTTTGTGAAAGTTTTAAACGGGTTATGAGGTACAATGTATATTGTATTGTGGGTCATGGTCAAAAAGCCATTGTATGATTTGAAAGCTAGTGAGATATACTCTCAACAACATACAGAATCCTCATGGCGTTGCTTCAGCTGAGAAGGGTGAAGGGAACATAAAGGGAGTTGTCATCTTAGGACAGTAGTGTAGAGAGAATAAACTTTGTCATGGAATCTAATACTCTAGTAAGGAGAATATAGTTTTGGAAAAACAAAACCAAAAAGCAAAACTAATAAATACAAACAAACAAATAACCATTCAGCATTCTGTAGGCTAGCAAGGAATTCTGTGCAAGTCTACTAGAAGATTGCTGGTTCTGTCTGACCTTAAGAGAAATATTATTCCCAAAATATTATAATTTGGGGTTACTAAATAATATCTGATAAAAAAAATCTGCCCAATCTAATATCTCCCTGATGAAAAAGCATGTCCTGCATCAGGGCGTCCAATTTTGTGATGATTAAGAAGGAATAATTCTTATTATAATTAGCAAAAAGTAGAATCCTAGCTAATTTGTTTATCTGATGAATTTACTTTGGGAAAGTCTATTACTAGAAGATAATGTATTGCATGTGAAGAATAAAAACATCACAGTTCCTGAGTAGGAGAAGCTCATTCGGGTTGTATTTCCCAAAGATGCTATTCTTAAAGCTTTTTTTTCCCCCTTTTTCTCAGCCCTGGCCACTGACTATTACTCTGTAAGATCCCAGAACAAAAGATCCCAGACAGGCTACATGATACAAATTTAGATATGCTTTTCAGAAAGAAGATAATAGGATCAGGATAAAGGTAGTCCTCTACAGACATATATACATTTCAATAAAAATCACAAGAACACAAGTCAGAGCCATAGTAAAATCATGAAAATCAACTTGCTGCTGTCCAATGTTTAACATTCCCCTGCCAGCATGGAATAAAATCACCTGATGCTGTGAAATCAGCATGCATGGTCATGTCATCTAACAACGAAATCCTAGAAGCATTCTTTGCTGTGACATTAAGATACCATTTAACTCAATACTGACACCAATACTGGGTGAATGCAGGATTCTAAAAAAATCACTTTACATTTTAATTTTAAACTTTTGTTTCTACAAAATGCAGATGGGGATAGTTGGGAATAACAATTTATGAATGCAAAGAATTCATGTAGAGATTAAATGCAATCCATGCAAAGACTTAGGACCATGCTTGAAATATAATAAGTCCTCAATAGAAGATTTCTACCATTATTATTTTATTCTACAGTAATTACAATGAGAACATTATCACAGCTGTAAACTCCAATGCTCTGGAACTTTTAAATTCATTTTTTGTTTACTTATTTATGTTTGGACATCTACTCTGTGCCTACTCTAGGAATTGCAGTGAAAGTACAAATAAAACAACCTTGCTACCTTTCAGGAGCTCACTTTCTATCAAAGGAGAAAGACATGCAAATGAATAGCTGTAATCAGTATGACAGAAACTCCCATATGCCATGTAAAACACTGTGCAAACACAGATGGAAAACTTAAGGTGCTAGAGAGCAGCAACAACTTGGTCCCACTTCCACATGCACACATGGGATTGAAGACATGCAATGAAAGCCCTGGGAAAACAAGGCGAAAGACCAGAACATAAGGTTTATAGTTTTACTTTTATTTTCCTCAACTAGTAACTTCTTGTCTTTTGTTAGAAACCACCCACGATTTCTGAGACAGTAGGAAGCAGCTTGAAGAATCAAATATCTAGCTTTTACAGCAGGGTTTAAAAAATTTGGTCAATAGACCCCTGAGACTCTTATAAGGGGTCTATAGGTTGAAAAAAAATTCCTTGGTAATATTAAGATGTTATTGGCCTTTTTCTCCGTGCTTATATTTTCACTGATGATATGAAAGTAATAATGGGGAAACTGTTGGTGCTTCAGCTTTATCAAGCTAATGGCACCAGATTATACTAACAGTCATGGTATTCTTCACTCATGCTTTGATTAAGAAGCAGTAAAATATTAATTTTATTAATTCTTGTCTCTTTTATATACACTTGTGTATTAAAACAGAAAGTATGCATAAAACATTTCCATTTCAAATCAAGCTATGATGGAAACACATACATTTGCCACATTTTCTTCTTAAAAATTCACAACATTTTTACTTGAAAGAACCATTTACAGGTAACTATGGTTTTTAAAAATCGGATGTTCAGTGGACATTTCTGAAAGTGTTATAAACTGAGTTTGTCATTTCTAATGTGAGTAGAGTATATTCCTAAAGATACATGTATGTGTCATACAAAAAAAGAAAGTTTGAGGTCAGATTACAAAAAATCTTTCTGATCAGATTGGGGAGATTAGGCAATACTCAGTAGGAAAATGTGAAAAATAAGAATTTTTAGCAGGGAAGATAAATAATCCACTAGATATTTTAGAATAGCAACTCACTGCTGAATATGATAGTAGGGAAATGTTGAAGACTGGGTCATGAATTAGAAGGCTACTGCTATTCCAGATGCAGTGTGTGAAAGGCCTGGAGGAGACATATCAAATATGATGGGACAAAAGGGCAATCTGGCATAGCAGTGCTAAATTTTGCCACAAAGGGATATTCATAGTTGTATTTAATTTTAATTTTCTAATTTGAAAACTATTGCCAATGCTTACATGTTAACAGAACAAAGATAATTCAGACTTGCATTACAAGAGCTATTCAACTGATTGGATGCACTATTATCTTTCATGCTCTATTGTATTTGAACTGTTGTTTGTATTTTTTTTTCTCATTGGGACTACTTCTTGTGGTTATGTTAGAACATTTAAATGGGTACCATATAAAGGTAAAAGTATGCACTATATACACACAGACACCCAGATAACTCAAAATCTGAAATACCCTGACCTCTATCAGGAAATAAATGAGACATTCAAAGTAATGTATTTCAAGAAGGTTTACTTAAAACAGAAGGAGTTGGGGAAGAAATGCATTAACTGTACTCCTCTTTCTCCTTACAGATTCATTTTGGGATCCCATTGGTGAAATTCCAAGAAAATCTGAATGCAATTTATGCAAATAAGCACACCAGGGCAGAAAGGGAGGCAGCAAAGGGTGGAGGCATATCCAAATCAACAAGCAGTAGGTATTGGCATGCATGCACACACATACCCACAGAAATATGTTCAAAACCACCCAGGCCCAATTGCATTTCCTTGAATGCAACAAGTAAATTTTCCATCCACAACAAAAAGCTCATTTAGGCAAAGCATTGGTTTACTTGGATTTTATCTCTATAGCAATGACTACAGTTGTGAGCAAATGAGATATAAAACAAAACAAAATGAAAATCATAAATAGACCACTAAGCTAATTTATTTCTGTACTGTTTGGCTTTGAAAAAGATAGTATCAGAAGTGATGTCAGAACAAAAACCTTGACAAAGAAACTTTCTGTAAAAGCCTGCTTAGAGCCAGCATTTGCAGTGGCTAAGATGCCAAATTTAATGACCAGAAACAAAATATCCTTCTATAGCAGTTTCTCAACTTCCACACTATTGATGTTTTGGGTAGGTTAGTTCCTGGTTGTTGACACTTTCCTGCACATTGTACAATGGTAGCAGAAGCCCTGGCATCTACCCTTTGGATGTCAGTGGTGCCTCTCTCCCACTCATTTGTGATAACCAATATGTCTCCAGAGATTATGAAATGCCCCCAGTTGGTGGAGGGCTCAATTGCTCCTTGTGGAAAACTACAGAGCTAAACCTTCAGTCTATGCTTCCAGAGATGCCTGTGCTTTTTTTTCTTTTTTTCATAGATAGGGTACATTCCTTTCAACATAGGTATAAGTATTAGTCAATTTTCACACTGCTATAAAGATACTACCTGAGACTAAGTAATTTATAAAGGAAAGAGGTTTAATTGACTCACAGTTCTGCATTGCTGCGGAGGCCTTAGGAAACTTACAACTATGGCCGAAGGCAAAGAAGAAGCAAGCACCTTCTTCACAAGGCAGCAGGAGAGAGAGACAGTTCAGGGGAAACTATTACTGTTAAAATCATCAGACTGTATAAGAAGTCCCTCGCTATCATAAGAAGAGCATGGGAACAGTCATCCCCATGATCTAATCATACCCCACTGGACCCCTCACTTGACTTGCAGGAGTTACAATTTGAGATGTGATTTGGGTGGTGACACAGAGCCAATCAATATCAGTATACTAAAATGAGTCTATTTGTACAGCAATTGTATTAAATGATATGCAAAACTATTAGCATGGTTAATTTCAATATGCTTCCAAGTGTGTTCACCTACATAATCCTTACCTCTAAAACAACAACAACATTAATTTTATTCTGGAGATCAAGTAGAGGGGTGTGTGTGTGTGTGTGTGTGCGTGTGTGTGTGTGTTTCTGTATGCATGCATGTCTGTGTTGTGTATAAATGAATATTCATATTTATATGTACATATGTATATCCACTTGTTTTGGAGTTGAAAATATAAAGTTTTAGTAAAGGGAGCCATTATTCAGAAGTTACCGTTAAAAATAAATTCTAGGCCAGGTGCAGTGGCCCACACCTATAATCCCAGTACTTTGGGAGGCTGAGGCAGGCAGATCACTTGTGGCCAGGAGTTTGAGCCCAGCATGACAAACATGGTGAAATCCCATCTCCACTAAAAATACAAAAATTAGCCAGGTGTGGTTCTGTATGCCTATCATCCCAGCCACTTGGGGGGCTGAGGCATGAAAATTGTTTGAACCCAGGATGTAGAGGCCGGAGTAAGCCAAAATTGTGCCACTGCATTCCAGTCTGGGCAACAGAGTAAGTCTCTGTCCCTAAAATAAAATAAAATAAATTCTATTTCACTATTACGGAAGTTTTTAACATTATCAAGTGGATTATTAGGAGAGTTAAATATCCAGTATTGCACTATATTTGAATATGTCAGGAACAACATGGTAGTTTGTTTGAAGTGGGTATTGATGTTCCTGAAACAAAGCCCCAGGATACTTTTGAAAGGATAAATTACTTTCAGCCCTGCCTCTCAGACCAAACTCCAAGCTCTCAGGTAATATGGACATCTCTCCTGATTCTGGTCCCAGGAGAACATGACACTGCTTTTAAAACCAATAGCGCAATATCCAGCCAAAGACAAGAAAGAAATCCTTTGACCGCAGATGGCCTGATCTTTCAAAACAGTGCCAACAGGAGGAAGCAGAGAATTTTGGGAAGTGCAGAAGGGACCCTACTTAAGCTTTACGCTGGATTCCATGAACAGTTTTGTAGCTTATGCCTTCTTTGCTGAATTCTCAGGCCACTTTCTTCACATCCACATCTCTGCCATATTCTTCTGTGAACCCTTTTGTGCATCTGCAAGATCTGGTCTTTCCCAGTTGGTGACGGCCAGGGTGACTCTGAGGTTGCACCCTAGTGACTCCAGGGAGATCTAGAATGGCCTGATCTAATGTTCCTCAGATTTAGTTGTTCTCATGTTATCTTTATAGTTTAAACTTTACAAAAAACCACCCAAACTATTATTTATTAGCTAGTCCTTTAAAATGAATGGTTTTATATAGCTTAGGCTATATCCATAGCATGAATTGTTCAAGAAACAGCTAAATATTCTGACCAATGGTACTCTGAAAATGTGGACTCATGGAAATTTATGGAAATTCCTAACCGATCACTGGACTTTCCAAGAACCAAGCAATGGAAGATAAGTTAATTATGTTGGTGTCTTAAAGTGTAGGGTAAATATACCTCTTATCTGGATTGTACATATTTGCAGTTTATTCCATATTCATTTTATACAATATGCATAATAGAAAATATATTTATGTCACTGGAATATAGTAGGAGGACAGGAAGGAAAGGAAAATAGCTAACATGTTTTTAGCACTATGTGCCAGAATTTTAAGACATACTTTATAAGCACTACATCATTTAATCTTCACAAAAATTGTTTTAACATATGAATAATTATCTCATATTATGGAGGAGGAAGCTGACATTTACAGGGGTTAAAAATGTGTCCATAGTTTTAAAATTAGCAAAGAACTGCTCACACCCACTCTCAACTGATTTTTTCCCCTAACATTTTACTAGAATTACTGTTGCCAAGGTCCCATTGACCTACAGACTGCTAAAACCAAGAGTCAATTCTCAGTCCCCACACTGACTTCTCATGAACATTTGATGCACTTGTTCACTTTTGCTCTCTGAGATCCTTCACCAGGCTTGTCATCACAGTCACCTGTTTCATTAATCTTACCTCTTGTGTTGCTGCTTCTTAGTTTACTTTGCCAGTTCATTGCTACTTTTATGATATCCAGAATTTGGAATGACCCAGGGCTCAGGTTTTGAATCTCGTTTCTGTCTTCAGTCACTCTATTTGATAACTTTCTTCACTCTCCCAGCTTTAAATGCTATTTAAAAGTGGTTACCAATTTATCTGTCGAGCCTAGATTTCATCCCTGCAATCAGATTTGAATAGTTATTTGACATACTCACTTTGATGTCTAATAGGCAGGTCTTCCATCTTCTTCTTGCACATTTTTTTCCATTTCAGTAATTGGCAACAACTTTCCAGTATCTTACTCAATGTCATCATTGACCTTCATCTTTCTCTTACAACTAACATGCGATTCATTTGTAAATCATTTTGCTCCTTCATTCACATTACCAGATAGTATCTATAGTTCAATAATTTCATATTAATTTTTTGTTATGTTAATTCAATCTCTTATTTTTTGAATTAATGCAATAACCTCCTATCTTATGTTCCATGTTAATGTCTTTACTTCCTGCACTAGTTTCCTGTGGCTGCTGTAGCAAAGTGCAACACACTTCATGGTTTACACAAATACAAATTTTTTATCCTACATTTCCGGAGGCCAGAAGTCAAAATAGGTCTAAGTGGGCTAAAATCATGGCATCAACAGGGCTCACACTCTCTCCTGGTGCTCTACAGAAGAATCTTTTTTCTTGCCTTTTTAAACTTCTAAATGTCACCTTCAATTTTTGGCTGTGGCTCCCTTCTCCATTCTCAAAGCCAACAGCATAGCGTCTTCACATCTCTCTCTGATTCTGATTCTGCTGCCTCCATCCTTCACTTATAAGTACCCTTATGATTACATTCGATACACCTGGGTAATCCAGGATAATCTCCACATCTGAAGATCCTTAACTTAATCACATCTTTAAAATTCTTTTTGCTATTTAAGGTGACATGTGGGGGGCCATTATTCTGCTTACACAGTCCTTACTGTTTATTCTTCACATAGCAGTCTGAGTGTTCCTTTGCAACCTCACTGCTTCTTTACCATTTTATTTCTTGAATGTGCCAAACTCCATATTAGCTGTTTTCTCTCCTAGGAATTTATTTTCCCCAGGTATTTCTATGATGTCTGTGTCTCTCATCTTCTCAAGTCTTTGCCAAAATGAAAATTTACTGAAATCTACCTCCCCAGCTCATCCCCAACAGTTCGTTTTACATTTCTCTGCTTTCTTCTACTCCAGAGCACTCATCTGACATTCTATGTCTTTTACTTGTTTTTAATCTTTTATACCAATTCATATGTAAGTGACATGAGAGTAGGGATGTTTTTGTTTGGATTTGCTCACTGCTCAACACTTATAAGAGTGACTGAAACATAATGTGTAGGTATTTAATTGGGTCAAATTATTTTTTTACTTAAAGAGTAAACTATTATATCTAAATCTTTCTGACTTAAAACCAATGTTTTTTCTATTCTGTGCATTGTCTTCAAATTGCAGTTTGTGATCCAGCTGCATCATGATCACCAGGGTGTGCTTAAAATGCAAATATCTGTGACCTACATAATATATAACAAATTTGAAATTTCTTGGGATATAATTTAGAAATCCACATTTTAATAAAAATTCCATGTGATTCCTTTGCATTCAGAAGTGTACAAACAATGGACTATATAGAAATTATAGGTAACACACTTTTGTAATATTTTATTGAGCATTTGTGGCCATAACATATTCAAGAAGGAAAAGCATATAAAAGTTTTAACTCTCACTCATTGTCCAACTGCAATATCAGTAGAAGTTGAGGATACAGATTATTTTCTGCTACTAACGCATGTTTTCTGCTCTGCTTTCTCATGGCGAAAGAAATATTTAGAGAGACCTGAATCATACCTGAATTACAGAACAAGCCTCAAAACATGCTCTCTGTGAAGGCCAGATAGCAAATATTTTAGGCTCTGAAAGCTACAAACAGCCCTGTCCCAGACCCTGTATTGAGTTTCTTCTTTCATGATCTTTTGAAATGTAAAAAATCATTCTTATCTCACATACTGTTAAAAGATAAAAAGCAAAAACCAACCAGGTCATGAGCTGAACTTAACCTATAGGTTGTAATTTGCTGCCTCCTATTGTAGAGCATTAAACTTTTTGGTGACCATGGGCATGTAGTCTATGTCGATAATTCTATCTATTCATTTTACACTCAGTGATTAACTTACCACTGTTATGTTTTGAAATATCCATTTTATGAGAAAATGCCTCAGAGATGTATTGGGAATTTATCTATGTGGTTTTCCTTGGTCTTTGGTTTATTTGCTGGAGATCTGGCATAGAACCCTCAGAAAGAGCTAATAAAGTTTAAGATGATCTATTAAAATGTCTGAAACAGCCTTCTTGACAGTCAATCACTGTGAGGGCAGGATAAGGTCAACTTTGTACTTGCTTCAAACCTATCCTTGTGTCTTTCTCTATATCACTTTTAGCACTTGTCTCCTAGACACTTCAAAATTTAATACCACTAAGTTGGTATCTCAGTGGTCTCCTGTCATTTTATTTATATTTTATTTGCCACAGCTTCAAGAATCATGGGCTTCTATTCAAAACAATAAGTGAAATTGTGTGTTTGTGTGTGCGTGGTTTTTTAAGAAAGTATAGGGTAGAAAGAAAGAGAGAGAGAGACAGAGAGACAGAGAGATTCTGCCCATGTATACCCCGTGCTCAAACTTCCAATAGTTCCTTTCACGCCTGGCAAGTCCATTCCCCAGTTACTGTCAGCTTCTGATGGCTCACAGTGTTCTTCCTTCTCTAGACAATTGCTCTCCACTGACTACAGCTTTTTCTAACCCCGGAAGTTAACACTGACCTTCTTTCTTTGAATGACCCAGAGCCAGTGATTGATTGCTATAGGTACCTAAAGGGGACTTCCATGCCTTCAAAGAGGACAATACTGTTGATTAATTTATTTACAGATATCTCCCCCTGTGAATTAAGACAAAGGTAAGCATTTTCTGACATTGTATTATTTCTCAGCGTTTTTTCATTTTTGGGTTTTTCTTTTTTTCTTGTTTTACTTCACTCTCTAACTTATGTTTGTTTTTTTAGTCCTCCCACCCCCAAGAAACCCCCATTTATAAAGAACTTTTTAAAAAACCTTATCTTTATCTCTGTCTCTAAGAACTTTATTATAAAAGAGTTGATGCCAGTTGTGGTCCCATGAAGCAGACTCTAAGAATAAGATTAAAGAAGTAAATCATTCAGCAAACAGTGATAATGAAGGTATAATTATTGGTAGTAAATGGAGTTTTCAAAGTCCCTTGAAAGCTATTGCAATGTATTTTCCAAGATGTTTCCCTGTAGTGAACTTAGATCAGATACAGAGTAAAGGGAATGCCAGTTAGCTATTGCCCCCTCGAAACTGAGAAGCATGGAAGAATGAGTAACTATTATGTAGTCTGGAATCTAGTGATTCTTAATAAATGCAATTAATTCACTGAAGAGAAAACAAAAGTCTTAGCCCTACTGATTCACAATTTAAAACAAAGTGTGAGAATTGGAGAGCCTCATCTATAACATTTAAACACACACTCATCTTCTGCAGCTTCAGATAAGTTAGATCTAAAAATCCAGACACCCAACCTAATGGAAGATTGTCAAGGTTTCAAAGATGGATTCTCAATTGGGGCATATACAAAATGCAAAATCAGAAAAGTAATAGGGAATCAGTGGGAGTTTGAAACTTCAGATGGTTGAGAATGTGAATAGAATCTTCAACTCTTAGGTAGTTGTATACCCTGTAAGCTACTGCATTATTTGGGGTATAATTAATGCAATATTCAGCAAAATCAGAATGGCAGCCAAGTATCCTCAGCCACAGAGTTTTTTTGGAGATTGTTAATAAAATATGGAGAAAATAATGGATCTAGGAAAATGACAGGTAAAATAAAAAGTACTGTTGCTCTTGTATGAGACTGTACTTTGATAGGGATGGAGTGCCTGACCTAAGATCTCAAATGACTATATTGTCCAAATAGGCCATTATTAGCTGGGTTGTGTTACCAACAAGTCATAAGGTCTAATGAGCCCAACTGCAATAGATTGTAAGCTAAAAGTATCACATACGAAATTGAGCTTCAACAGGTTTGGAAGTCATAAGGAAGTTCCATGAACAAGTTGCTCAGTTCCCTATGCCACCTATCACACCTGTGTCAATGTCTCTTCCTCAGCTCATATCTATTTTCTAATAAGATGTCTCTTATAATTCTTTTTCAGAAGAAGTAAACCCCAAAGTTGGCTCAGAAATGAATTCTCTACCATATGTAGGTGCAGGCCCTAAATGAACTGCCATACCATTAAACTCTTCCTGTGGATAATACTAAAGAAGATAGTAAGGAAAAAGTCTTCCTACAGACATACTTGATTAATGTAATTGACTGTATATCTCATGCAGAAAAAAGGTAGCCAACGTTCATAATATACATGGATTCATGGATGGGAAAGAATGATTTTATGGGCTGATCAAGGGCCTTAGATTAGGGACAAAAAAAAGTTGGTGAAGGCAGCATATGAATGGATCTATGAGAGTGGGCAAAAACAATGTGCATTTTTGGATCATAACTTTTTTTAGTAGAGAACATTCATTGTGGCAAAGTTACTACATAATTAAGTGGAAAGGATTACTCCTCCAGTTGGTGTCAGCCAATCTAGTGTGGGAGATGCTGTAACTGTGCAATGGGACAATAAATGAAGCACTCCTGGTAGCAAATATAGGTGATGCATTAGCCCAGCTGCATGGAATCATTCTCATCCAAACTGATCTATTATTGTTGTTGCTGAATGTCCAACTTGTCAGCATCAGCTGTTAACTGTGGCTTTTTAAACTGTATTCTTAACCCTTAATGAAGCTTTGGTTGACAGTTTAAAACAAAACAAAACAAAAAACAAACAGACAAACAAAATCCAAGCAGGGTTCTGTGCCCCTTCAGTGATTCCTGTTTTCCTCTGTTGAGAGGGATACATGCTTAGGATCCTTGCCACTCCCTTTTCTGTGAGCATGTGTTGGGGAAGAAAGGTTTTTTGTTAGTTTGTTTTTTGTTTTTGTTTATATAAAATGCATAAATCTCTCCTATATCTTTGGCCCATGAGCTCTGCATTCACTAACTCACATCTTATCTTACAATAATTCATTCACTATGCTAGTTGACTTAATCTCTTTGGTGTCTGGCCACATGTGCTCCAGGGAAACAATTACTCACTTTTCATCTCTCCCTGAAGTAATCTCTCTCTCCCTCGTTTAAAAAAGGCTTCAGACTATATGATCTAAACTGATCTGCTGTTAGGATGTCTCATATCAAAATATAATTAACTAGGAGACTATGGTTCATTTTTATCTGTGGGCTATATTATTTAAGTTCTAGAAATTGTAGTTTGTATGGCTAGTACAACCTCTGAGTATACAAATTTCTAAAATATGTTAAGTATAGCCATAACAATAAACATTCTTTTAGCAACTGCAGAATTAGTATAGGGACGAAATGTTGAGTATGTCTAGACATCCAGATAGACTTTGAGTTTCACTTAGCTTTTAGGATTTTACTTTATGAGTTTCCAAATACATTATTATATTTTAGGGATTTCTTTCTTTTATCACAAACATTGGATAATCTCTGAGCATTATTTTGTACTTCTGCAGACATAAAAGTTGCTTCACAAAGTTTTGTGACAGGATTATAGTTAATCCCCCAATCAGTTTATGGAATGTTAGAGTTTAGGCAAAAGTAGTTAAACAGTATCTTGCTCTTATTTCTTTGGCTCGATAAGATTTCATTCACTATTTTGTTTGGCTATAAAATATACTCTTGACCAGATAGTGTTATGGGATTTAAAAAAATATTATAATTCTCGTTAATGAGAAATAACCTATTCACGTTTCTGCCTTTGAAAAGAGAGGAAGGGACAATTAACCAAGGAATGTGGGTGGCTTTTGGAGATTGGAAACAATCCCTAGACAAAGGCCTGCAAGGAAATGGGAACTTTAGTCCTACAACCATGTGGAACTGATTTCAGCCAACAATTTGAATGAGCTTAAATGCTGATGCTCTCTGGAGACGTCAGTAAGGAAAACAATCTTGTGGTTACCTTGCTTTTAAACCAATGAAACTAGTGTAGAAATTCTGATCTTCAGAACTGGGAAGTAATTTGTATTGTTGTAGATGCCTTAAGTTGCGATAATGTTTTAAAATGGCAATAAAAAACAGACATGTGCATATGCATATGCTATTTACAAATTTGTAGCCACCTTGTATATTTCTGTTTTATAAAATGAATAAGACTTTCCTCTGTCTATGAAACTATAATTTCTAATATTGTATTTTTCTTTATTGATATTCCATAATCCACTATACTATTCTCTTATGTATTTATGTCATTTCCTTTTAATTTGTGTTTATCCCTTTATCTCTTTATCATTATTTTGTATTGAAAAATAAGCTTATAATAAACTTGTAGCATATTTCACACATACGAACACACAAAATACAGGATCAATAATAATATGTATCTATATGGCTTGACTAAATATTTTGTCATTTTTTCTAAAGAGATTATATTAATTTAAATAGTGTCTTTAAAACCTTGTATAATGATGGAGATATCAAGAGCATATTTAAATCATTTTTTTGTATATGTAATCTGACAGTCTGGCTCACTGTTAGCATATTAGAAAGCTATAGAAATGTTTGTTCAAATTTTGCTCTTATATCATTTCCCTTTTTAGAATCAAATTTACAAATCTCAATCTTTGAACATGGGTTCAAAGCTTTCTGTTTTTCACTTTTTAAATTATATGTAAAACATATATTACAAAAGAACTACTGAAGGAAATGTTAAAATTGGTATGATTCAATTTAATTTCAAACTCTCAGATAACATTTTAGAACAGTATTCTGGCAACCATTTTGAATTTTGTATGAATATAAAAGTGAAAGTAAAACAATGAATCTCTGACCACATATATATTTCATAAAGAGAATGAAGGAGGCCAGGCACAGTGGCTCACACCTACAATCCCGGCACTTTGTGAAGCCAAGGAGAGTGGATCATGAGGTCAGGCTTTTGAGACCAGCCTGGCCAACATGGTGAAACACAGTCTCTACTAAAACAAAATACAAAAACATAGCCAGGTGTGGTGGCAGGTGGCTGTAATCCCAGCTACTCAGGAGGCTGAAGCAGGAGACTCTCTTGAACCTGGGAGGCGGAGGTTGTAGTGAGCCGAGACTGGCCACTGTACTCCAGCCAAGGTGACAGAGCGAGACTCCATCTCAAAAAAAAAAAAAGGAGAATCTGTTTTGTACCACTTGAATCATTTGATCAACTTCTAGAATATTAATGTATTAAGACAGAAGAGAAGGATAGTGGTGAGAGACTTCTTTAGAAAGCCGCTTTTGTGCTGTAAGTGTCTAAAGAGAGAGAGTCATAAAGGAGCTGCCTTTTGGCCCCTAGTTTAGTGACAAGGCTTAAAGAGGTAAGGAGCTCACATGATTAGATACGTAAAATATCTTCCTACAGTGAGACTCATAAGAACTGATGACTGACACACATCTGAAAAAAACTAAAACCAGAACTGAGACTACCTTCAGCCATGAGAAACTGAGAAGGCAAACGTTTTGGTAATAGTTCCTAGAAAGTAAGGCTATGTTAAGATTACCTGCATTGCCTGAATTAGAGAAGGCAAGGCCTGTCTGCTTCCAGATTTAGCACTCTAAATGTCATGCTATCTTGCCTATTTGAACTGCTGGGTGTGAAATAATGTTTAGATCATGAAGTAATTAAACTATAAAAATAAATTATGTAAATTTATAATGAAAACAACATGTTCTGTATACTGCAGCAACATATTTGTAACAATTTCAAATTGACATGAGGGGAATTGACGTGAATGTACAAAGAGCTAGATGAAGCTACAAAATTAACTGTTTAGAGAACACTCAAGTTGGGAATTTTGCAAGACCTTTTTGATAGAGAAATTTTATAATGTTTCTAGTTTCTTTAGGATCTAACTCCCTATTTCTCCCTTCAACAATTAAATATCATAATTATATGCTTACACTAAAGTTTAATCATATCTTTTGTTATTTTTTTTAAATACGGAGACATAATTTTTATCATATTATGAGATTTGCTGTAAATTAAACAGAAAATAAAATCTTTTGAATTTGGATACTGGTCATTTACCTAGGCTGTCTCACTGTTTAAAGATCCACTCCTTCTACTGTCTTTATATGATTAAAATGCCTAGCTCATCAAAAATTCAAATTATGGTTGAACTTGGCCAAGATGGCTGACTAGAAATAGCTATTGTCAGAGGCTCCCACTGAGAAGGATGAAAACAGTGAGACAATCCTGTACTGACAATTGAGGTGCCCAGGCTCTCTTATTGGGACTGACTAGGCAGTTGGCATGAACCCAGAAAGAGAGAAAAAGGGTGGCACAAGAGCCCACCTGGGAGCTGCATGGGACAAGAGGAGTTCCCACCCCCAGCCAAGGAGGGTAGTGAATGATTGTGCTACTCCTCTTGGGAAATCATGCTTTTTTTTTGGGATCTGTGCAACCCATGGGTCAAGCGATACCCTGATGATCCCATGCCACAAAGGCCTTGGGTCCTAAACAAAATGCTGTGCAGATTCTCAGTGGTTGCCATGCTGGAGACAGCTTAAGACTACTGAGATCCCAGGGAGAGGGATGGCTGCCATTATTGCAACTACCTGCTGTGCAAGATGACTGAGATACCTAGGCGATAGGCGGCAGTCATCAATGTGGCTGCCTGATGCCTAAGATGACTGAGCTCCCAGGGAGAGGAGTGGCTGTCATCACTGCAGCATCAGTCTGCCATTTTCCCTTGCTGGTGCCTGGGAGAGTGAGAAGTTTGGACCTGGGGAGAACTCCCCACAGCACAGCACAGTGCAGCACAGCAGCTGTGGCAGAGCATGGCCAAACAGCCTCTTTAGGATGGGGCCAGGTTACTTCTTTAGGCCAGACCCAGACCCATCCCCTCTTCACCAGGTGGGGCCTCCCACTGCAGGAATGTTAGAAACTCCCTAGAGCTAGGGAACTCCAGCTTCCCAGGGATGGAGACCCTGTGGGGAGGAGTAGCCATGGTCTCTGCAGATTTAGTGTGTCCCCCTGGTGGCTCTGAGGAATCCAGACAGTCCAGACCAGTGGGATTCCCCCCCAGTACAGCGAATCCCCTCTGCCAAGGGGCAAGCAGAATATTTCATTAAGCAGATCCCTGATCTAGTGCCTCCTGACTGGGTAAAACTCCCAACAGGCGTAGACAGACACATACAGAAGCATTTCCGCTGGCATCAGGTCGGTGCCCCTCAGGGATAGAGCTCCCAGATGAAGGAGCAGGCAGCCACATTTACTATTATGCAGCCTCCACTGGTGACACCTGCAGGTGTGGGAGGGACCAAGCTGAATAGAGTCTTGAGTGGACCCCCAGCAAACTGCAGCAACTCTATAGACGAAGGACTGACTGTTAAAGGAGAAACAAACAGAAAGCAACAACAGCATCAACAAAAAAGCCCCATAAAAATGCCATCTAAAGGTCAATAGCCTCAAAGATTAAAACTAGATAAACTTACAAAAATGAGAAAAAAATCCGTGACAAAATGCTGAAAACTCAAAAAGCCAGAGTGCCTCTTCTCCAAATGATTGCAACACCTCTCCAGCAAGTGCACAAAACTGGGATGAGGCTGAGGTGGTTAGAACTGACCTAAAGGAGCATGTTCTAACCAAGAAACTACAACCAAGATAAAACATTACTAGAATTGTTAACCAGAAAATCCATTTAGGGAGGAACATAAACGACCTGATAGAACAAAAAACACAACATGAGAACTTTACGATGCAACCACAAGTATCAATAGCCAAATAGACAAAGTGAAGAAAAGAATTTCAAAGCTTGTAGACTATCTTGCTGAAATAAGACAGACAGAGAAGACTAGAGGTAAACAAATGAAAAGGAACAAAGAAAACCTCTGAGAACTTGGGATTATGCAAAAAGACTAAACCTATGACTGATTGAGGTAACTGAAAGAGATGGGTAGAACAGAACCAAGTTGGAAAACATATTTCAGGATATCATCCAGAACTAATCCAATCTAGCAAGACAGGCCAACATTCAAATTCAGAAAAATCAGAGAATGCCAGTAAGATATTCCATAGGAAGATCAACCCCAAGACAAATAATCATCAGATTCCCCAAGGTTGAAATGAAGAAAAAAATGTTAAGTACAGCCAAAAAGAAAGGCAGATTTACCTACAAAGTGAAGCCCCTCAGACTAAGAGTAGAACCCTCTGCAGAAACTCTACAAGCCAGAAGAGATTGGGGCCAATATTCAACATTCATAAAGAAAAGAATTTCCAACACAGAATTTTATATCCAGCCAAATAGATTCATAAGTGAAAGAGAAATAAAATCCTTTTCAGATAAGGAAATGCTAAGGGAATTTATCACCACCAGGTCTACCTTGAAGGAGCTCCCGAAGGAAGCACTACATATTAGGAAAAACCATTACCAGCCACTACAGAAACATACTGAAGTACATAGACCAATGACACTAGAAAACATCTACATCAACAAGTCTGCAAAATAACCAGCTAGTATCATAATGACAGGATTAAATTCACACATAACAATATAGCCTTAAAGGTAAATGAGCTAAATGCCCCAATAAAAAGACACAAACTGGCAAATTGGATAAAGAGTTAAGACCCATTCATGTGTGCTGTATTCAGGACACCCACCTCTCATGCAAAGACATACATGGGCTCAAAATAAAGGGATGCAGGAATATTTACCAACCAGATGAAAAGCAGAACAAAGGCAGGTGTTGCAATCTTAGTTTCTAACCAAACAAACTTTAAACCATAGAGATAAAAAAAAAAGGCATTACCCAATGGGAAAGGGTTCAATTCAACAAGAAGAGCTAACTATCCTAAATATATATGCACTCAATACAGGAAAACACAGATTTATAAAACAAGTTCTTAGAGACCTGCAAAGAGACTTAGACTCCCACAGTATAATAGTGGGAGACTTTAATACCCTACATTCAATATTAAACTGATCATTAAAACAGAAGATATATAGGACTTTAACTCATCTCTGGGATCAAGTGGACCTGACAGATATCTACACAACTCTTCAGTGCCACGTGGCACTTATTCCACAATTGATCACATAATTGGAAGCAAAATACTCCTCAGTAATGCATAGTAACAGTCTCTCAGACCACAGCACAATCAAATTAAATTCAAGATTAAGAAGCTCACTCAAACCAACACAACTACATGAAAATTGAACTGCTCCAGAATTGCTCCTGGATAAATAATGAAATTAAGGTAGAAATTAAGAAGTTTTTTGAAATCAATGAGAAAAAAGAGACAATGTACCAGAATGTCTGGGACACAACTAAAGCAGTGGTAAGAGATAAATTTATAGCACTGACTGCTCACATCGAAAATCCAGAAAGATCTCAAGTTGACACCTTAACATCACAACTAAATTAACTAGTGAACCAAGAGCAAACAAACCCCAAAGCTAGCAGAAGGCAAGAAATAACTAAGATTAAAGCAGAACTGAAGGAGATAGAGACATAAAAAACTGTTCAAAAAATCAACAAATCCAAGGCTGTTTTTTTAAAAAAATTAATAAAATAGACTTCAAGCTAGACTAATAAAGAAGAAAAGAGAGAAGAATCAAATCAAAACAAAAAAAAATCATAAAGAGTATATCACCACTGATTCCATAGAAATAAAAACAACTACCTAAAATACTATAAACACTTTTATGAAAATAAACTAGAAAATCTAAAAGAAATGGATAAATTCCTGGACACACGCACCCTTCCACAATTGAACCAGGAAAAAGTCGAATCCCTGAATAAACCAATAAATTCTGAAGTTGAGGCAGTCATAAATAGCCTACCAACTAAATAGAGCCCAGGACCAGACAAATTTACAGTTGAATTCTACCAGAGTTTCAAAAACCAGCTGGTAAAATTTCTTCTGAAACAATTTCTAATGATTGAAAAGGAGGGACTCCTCTGTAACTCATTTTATGAAGCCAGCATCATCCTGACACCAACACTTGGCAGAAATACAACAAAAAATAAAACTTTAGGCCAATATCTCTGATGAATATTGATGCAAAATTCTCAATAAAATACTGGCAAACTGAATCTAGCACATCAAAAAGCTTATCCACCATGATCAAGTTGGCTTCATCCCTGCAATGCAAGGCTGGTTTAACATACCCAAATCAATAAATATAATTCATCACATAAACAGAACTAAAGACACAAACCACATGATTATCTCAGCAGAGGTAGAAAAGGCCTTCCATAAAATTTAACATGTTTATATTAAAAACTCTCAGTAAACTAGGTAGTGATGGAACATACCTCAAAATAATAAGTGCCATTTATGACAAACCCATAGACAATATCATACTGAATGGGCAAAAGCCGGAAGCATTCCACTTAAAAGCTAACACAGAACAAAGATGCCCTCTCTCACCACTCCTATTCAACATAATATTGGAAGTTCTGGCCAGAGCAATTAAGCAACGGAAATAAATAGGGGGATTCAAACAGAAGGAGAAGAAGTCAAACTATCTCTGCTTGTCAGTGACAGTTTCATATCTAGAAAACACCATCATCTTAGCCCAAAAGCTTCCTAAGCTGATAAGTAACTTCAAAAAGTTGCAGGGTACAAAATTAATGTGCAAAAATCACAAGCATTTCTATACACAAACGGTAGATGAGCAGAAAGCCAAATCATGAATAAATTCCCATTCACAACTGCTACAAAGAAAATAAAATACCTAGGAATACAGCTAAAAGGGGAAGTAAAGGACCTCTTCAAGAAGAACAACAAACTACTACTCACAGAAATCAGAGAGGAAACAAACAATTGGAAAAACATTCCATACTCATGGATAGGAAGAATTAATATCATGGAAATGGCCATACCGCCCAAAGTAATTTAAAGATTTAATGCTACTCTCATTAAACTATCATTGACATTCTTCACAGGATTAGAAAAAGACTATGTTTCCAGCCTGACCAACATGGTGAAACTCCATCTCTGCTAAAATTTAAAGTTAGCTGGGCATGGTGGCACACATCTGTAATCCCTGCTACTCAGAAGACTAAGGTGAGTGGATTGCTTGAAACTGGAAAGCAGAGGTTGCAGTGTGCTGAGAACACACCACTGCATGACAGACTAGGTGATAGAGTGAGACCTTGTCTCAAAAACAAACAAACAATAACAACAAAAACAAAAAAAACCTACTTCAAAATGTATATAAAACCAAAAAAAGAGCCTGTATAGCCAAGACAATCCAAAGCAAAAAGATGAAATCTGGAGGCATCATGCTACCTGACTTTTTGGCAAAATTATAGAAAAAAAATTTGAGACATATATTAAAATTATAAAAAAATTTTAATATATGCTTTTCTCCCCAAGCATATACATAGGCCTTTTAAATGTTGCCATCAAAGTGTGCTTATGCTACTACAAAATGTAATATCTCAGAATTGAAGAAAAACCTGTTTTGACCACTGAAAACAAACTTTTCAAAAATGGCCTTTTGATTAACGTTTAGCCACATCAGTTTTGAGGTTGCCATGATGAGACTAGTAAGTCTCCAAATTTATTCATTTGGTGGGTAACAGTGGTGGTGGAAAGTTAGTCATGCTGTTATGTCCAACAAATCAAATATTTGTTAAAATTTTTTACTTTTCAATTATTCCTGGTATTATGTAATCACAGCTTACACAATAAAACAATATAAATAAAAAGAATTTCAGAAACTGATGCTAACATTCTATAACCATCTAGTTTCCTGAATGTTTCTTTGAATTACCGAATGCAGCCCACATAAGTGGTTCTCTTTTGTCTTTTACGTGACATAAGACTGAAACATGCAGATCATCTTCCACTTATCCATACAATCTCATTCTAGGGACTGTACATGCACACCATCAAGTGATAGGCTGTGTTTCCCCTTTCCCCTACAGATGCTTGTTTTTATTTAGGCAGTTTCGTTGGCTTTCTACTTCTTTTCTTATTTGCAGTGCAAATGGCAGCAAATAGTCGTTGCCTGTTATTGATTAAAAAAAAAAAAGAGAGAGAGTTGTTTTGAGGAGCTATACCATAAATTAAATATCTCCTGACCTACTAGAAAGGATGAGTTGCAAAGGTTGAGATTTAGGAAGACAGGTATCCTTGCATGTCAGTGCAGTGGTCTCTAACTAGACAGCTGAACCCAAACTTGTAATAGCAACCTGCTGAAAAGCACACTTAAAAGGCATAAAAAGTTGAATACTGATTAAACATTCCAGTTTGGCTTCTCCCTGTACGATTGGGATGTTTTTAAGAGACTTAGCTAGATATGACAAGGGCTTCCATTTTACTGTCAAAAAATAATGATTTTCTAATAAAAAGTTATCAGAAACTATCACATAGCACATTTTTAATGGAATATAAAAGGTTGCTGGATTATTTCCATATTAGCTTTTCCTCTTCCTGAGGTATATAGCATTCATCTTCTGGTTGACTCTAGAGGTGTACATTGTTTACACTCAGGCATCACTAGATTTTCAGAACTCATTTTTTAAAATGGAAGTATTTTAACTTTTAATTTAAAAATAATTATTTTTGTATTGGAAGTTCTACTTTTGGTAAGGAATTATGACTTTATTTTTTTGAGGAGTCTTGCTGTCACCAGGCTGGAGTGCAGTGGCACAATGACAGCTCACTGCAACCTCCGTCTCCTAGGTTCAAGTGATTCTCCTGCCTCAGCCTCCTGAGTAGCTGGGACTACAGGTGCATGCCACCATGCCCAGCTAATTTTTATATTTTTAGTACAGATGGTGTTTCACCATGTTGGCCAGGATGGTCTCGATCTCTTGATCTCATGATCCACCTGCCTTGGCCTCCCAAAGTGCTGGGATTACAGGTGTGAGCCACCACACCTGGCAGAAATTATAACTTTTTATGACTGCTTCTTCCTTCTTATTTTTTCAGGTGAGTCTTAGTATAATATATTTGTTTTCTATTCTTCATTTCTGCCTGCTAACATAAAAATTAACATAACATTGATTTTTAACAGTAATGCTTATTTTGAAGTTGGAAGCATTTTTGGACCAAATGTTATATTGCTTCTTCACTGTGAGACATAGTATGAACAAAATTCCTAACGTGTGGCATAATTAGAAAACTTTTGCTTCCTTTTATAAAAATATAATGAAACCAAAATATATATGGAGGGTATTTCAGAAGGAAAAGTTTCAAAATCAATAATTTAAAACTTTCAAAGAAAGTTATATCAATGTGTTTCCTTACATTGAACTAAAGGTTTGAGACAATGGCAGTAGATGAAGAAAGGCTGAGAAACATAAGTCGATTACACTTAGATGTACTGCTTTTAGATGCACTACCAGCTAAATGACTCAAGGGTTAGCTTATTATTATTTTATCATGAGCTTGCATCTCCATTCTCAGCTTTGAGACTCTCCTGCATGTCATTAATACATAAAATATCTTCCCAATAAAATATAGTTGAGGTGATAAGACAAAGCCTTTATTTCCTTTGCTACATTAATACTAAAATTAATAACAGAATTAATGTTATTAATTCATCCATATACTTTATACCATATTTCAAGAAATAGTATATCATAAGGGACAAGAATGTGTTTTTCAAAAAAGATAAACCCCCATTATTTCCAAGGCACAGAGCAAGCAAAGACAATGAATAAAACGTTATCTTTCCTTCTACCATGACAAATGTCTTCACAATGATCTGAGTTTTAATTTTGATTTCTTGGTAACCATAGTTCTTCCCAGAAACATGGTGACATGAGAATTGGTTGCAGGCCTCTAAGCCATGGCTTATCCATTTCTTCCTAGTTCTCTGTTCCATACTGACCAGGAATGGCACAAAGGGGACATTTGTAAGTCTCTCAGCCTGCATATCGCAGCTCAATTTGCATACCCTCCAAAGCCAGCTTTGGTAATTCCTTGGGCCTAAGGCTTTACACATGTAGGCGTGATCCACTTTTGGGAGCTGGAAAAGAGGCTTGAGCAAGCTATAGAAGCAGGCATGAATCCTGTGTACAGAACCATGTATGTTTGAGTACCAGTGTGGGGGCACCAGGAGGTTTGGGAACAGCTCCTAGGTGAAGTATGCCCTTTACTCTATGGATTTATTTATCCATGGAGCAGAATACACCAGAAACAGTAGCATAAGAAAACCCTGTGAAATTTTGAAGTCAGGATAGAGGACTTTCTTGACTGAATCTGAGGGCAATATTACAAATAGATCTCATATTAATATTTCTTTTTTTTAAATTAGCAACTACTTTTCCTTAGTTAATGTCTTAACAACTCTGATATCAACTTTAAAGCCAGAATGACTAGATTTGAATTCTTGCTCCACCACTTAAAATGGTGAAAGTTTAAGCAAAGTTTTTTCCTTTACTTCAGATTCCATCTGCTAATAACAGGTGATAATCATATCTACATAGAAGGTTGCAATAAGATTAAATTCATGTTTATGAAGTACATAGTGCCTTGTATATAATAGCACTATAAATATTGTTTTAAAAAATGAAAAGTTTTATACCTGAACATAATCTTATATTCCTCTTGATACAGTTGCAAAGATTAAAAGTAAATAAAACATTGTAACCAAAATGTACATTCTAAGAATAAAAATCATAGGTTTTTTAAATTACATTTTTACTGTTGTATAGCTTAATTCTACATTGATTCATTACTTAAGTCAATGATACTGCATTTTACCCTGGGCTTGCTGGTAAGTTACAAGTTGCAATACTTCCCTTATACTTAGTTTCCATTGTTTTTCATGAACATTAATCTGAGTGAATGGAAAGCCCTTATTAATCTTTTCATTGGAAGCCAATCTAAAGTTGCTCATTGAGCCTGCTATTTTTATCTGAAGCAACATTCTAGCCAGAGTGACAAATATGTAATGAATTAATGTTAACTTCATAAAAAAGGGTAAGTCATGTTAAAAACAATATGTTAAAGTTCACTGTATTTTCCTGAAAGTTATTATAAATTAGAACTTGAGAATGAATACGTTTCTTGTTTTTGTATTTATCTATTGTATTAAAACTGAAGAGAATTTATTCCAGATTTAATATTAGATTGTGTGTTAGTATGTTTTCATGCCATTGATAAATACATACATGAGACTGGGTAATTTACAAAGAAAGAGGTTTATTGGACTTATAGTTCTATATGGCTGGAGAGGCCTCACAATCATGGTGGAAGGCAAGGAGGAGAAAGTCACATCTTATATGAATGGCAGCAGGCAAAGAGAGAGCTTGTGCAGGGAAACTCTTGTTTTGAAAACCACCATATCTTGTGAGACTCATTAACCCTCATGTGAGCAGCAGAGGAAAGACCTGCTCCCAAAATTCAGTCACCACCCCCTCAGCTACTGGGTTCTTCCCATGGCAAATGGGAATTGTGGGAGTTACAGCTCAAGATGAGATTTGGGTGGAGACACAGCCAAACCCGAGATTTCAGAAATATACTCACATTACTGAAAATCTTAGATTAAATTATAATACATTATTTGACAAAAATAGAGATATTATATTCCCACTTAAAAGCTATTTTTTTAAAAAAAGCATAGCCATAAAAATGAATTATGCATATGTCCAATGGTTGCTGATGTTTTTAAATGTTTCAGCTCTGTAAATTATTAGTAAGCTTCTTTAAATTATTCATTGCGCATTTATATAGATATGACTATGCTTTAGTCCTGATGCCAAATGCTTTCTTAAGACCATTATAATATTGCCCCAACATGGAACCTGTACATAGATTTCCTAGTAAACTCCAACTTCCTTTGAATATCATTAGTCAAAAAGCACATGAACAACAATTGAAATATAAAGATCTCTAAAGCAGCAAAGATAAATTAGAGCAAAAGATCTGTTTCTGACAAATAAGGATTGGTTTGAATCTCAATACGGTACTTTATAAAAAGTTAATCTTTGAGAGTTTCAGGAAAACATTTAAACAATCTTTTAGATTAAACTTTCACTTATCTTGAGATTTAAACAGCTCTATAATTTTAGATTATATAGTATTCCTAAATATAATTTAATCAATAAATTGTGGCATCACACAGGTAAGAAAAAATGTTAAATGCTGCATTTTTCATTGGTAAAATATGGTTGCAAAAAGTCTACATCATATCTTATGCCAATTAAATATAAAAGTTTAAAACACCCAAACCAAATACATGCCAAAAAAAAAAAAAGCTAACTCCCTCCACTCCATCTGTTCTGTTCACTTTCTAGTAGAACCACCTTTTCTCAATATTTTAGTACTCATACGCTTGTGCTTTCTCTCTCTCTTTCTCTTTATCTTATTCTTAATGAAAAATTTTAATTGGATATATATACACACACATATATAAGATCTAGTAAAATATATACAAAACATATAGATACCCACATATCATATATATTATCTAAAATAATATATGATGCAGGATATAACATATAATATAGTAATATGTATTATATTCTTCATCATATATTATATATTATAAATATTCAGAATATATAATGAAACCAAAATAGTTGTCCAATTAAACCTTGATTAGTATAAAACTTGCACACTATCATTATTTAAGAAATGTCCGCTCATTTTCAAAGAAAGATGCTTGCTTTATTTTCTAATGTAAAATAATAGTTGTCTATTAAGATAATGCCAGTATCTATAGAAACAACCCCCAAATATATAATAGCTCAAATATAATAAATATGTATTTTTTATTCAGAGAAAAGAGAAATGATTCTTCAGCTGATGATTCTCCTCCAATTTGTCATGTCATCATCTTTAAGTGGCTTGTACTTTTAAAGTGTAAGTTTGTATTAAATTAGTGCTTGGAAAGAATATCACAATTTTGGAAGTTTTTGTCAGCCAGGGCTGGAAGTGGCTCAATCAATTTTCTCATAATCTACTGATTAGAATTCAATGATATTGCCATACCCAACTGCAGAGGAGGATGGGTAATGGAATTTAGCTGTATGTCCAGGAAGAAGAAGAAAGACTTTTACTGGCACTGAAAAAAAAAAAAAAAAAAACCTCAGTATATTTTATTTTATTTATCATTATTTTTTACTTTTTTATTTTTTGAGATGGAGTCTCACTCTGTCACCCAACCTGGAGTACAATGGCACAATCTCTACTCACTACAACCTCCACCTCCTGGGCTCAAGTGATTCTCCTGCCTCAGCCTCCTGGGTAGCTGGGATTACAGGTGTGCGCCACCACACCTGGCTAATTTTTATATTTTTAGTAAAGGTGGGGTTTCACCTTGTTGTCCAGGCTGGTTTTGAACTCCTGATCTCAAATTATCTGCCTGTCTCTGCCTTCCAACAAGATATTTTAAAGTAAAAACCTACTATTAAATAAAAATGATTGTTAGTGAGCTATATAAAGATGGACTAATAGTTTTCCTGAGTACAGGTCAATACCTTTATAAAAATGAAGAGTGATAATAAAAGTTATATTCATGATTTAGGGCAGTGCTTTGAAAAGTAATGACATTTTGATAAACAGATAAAAGGATATAACAGAAAGATTATCACAGTGATTGGAAAAGAGTAATTAAAAGATAACAGTATAAGGCACAAGAATTGCTCTAGGGGAAGATTCTACTATTGCTAGAAATGCAAATAGATAATTGAATAGATTACACTAAACTTAAAAAAAAAAAGCTAAGAAAGAAAAACCTTTACATATAGCATGGTTAAAACAAAGGGCAGAGTTTTTGTTTCTTTGTTTGTTTGGTTGTTTTTTTTTCCAAGATAGTGGATTGGAGACATTGTGAGTATGCCTTTCCCATTTAGAAAGGCAAAGTAGTGTGTAGAGATTCATGCTGTGAACGTTTTTCTAAGAAGTGACATAGAAAATTAACAGGAAAACAGAAGCCACAGGCTTTTTGAAAGAAGTGACAGGCTGAAGCCTACACTATGAATCAGGCAGAAAACTGTAAGACAGAAAAATGTGAGAGGGGAATAAACTGCCTCTAGGATAGACACTGCCACTGGGGAACCTGTCAATCCAGGCCTTAACCCTACCTAGCACTGGAGCTGATTTAGTTAGCAGTATGAAGAATATGAGAAGGAGTGTCACTGGGGCATGCTTTGTATGCAAACCCAGTTTCCAGCAGGCATAGAGGGAAGTCATTCCTGATCTTACCTCACATGGGCTCACAGACGTTTGCCAGCTAACTCACGCAGTTGTCAAAGTTTGAGAAAAGCTCCCAACTAAGATTTGCAATATAATTTTGAGTGGGGACAAACCCCTTTGGCCAGAACCCAAGGGCAAGTAAGAAGTGTGCTGTAATCTTGGGTACAGGAGTTGGGTGCTTCTGCTTCACTGGTAGACTGGAAGGGGCATGCCCTGAAAGCCATGGTTTCCGGCTCTGCAAGAAAGCAGCAGCTGTGAATTCTGAGTACTCTACCTGGAACTGCAGTTTTGCATTCTGAGTACTCACTGCCTGGAACTTAGCTAGGTGCTGCTAGTGGAACACTGTGGGTGTGACATCTGCCTTGCCAAGTGTGTGGAAGCTGGGTGAGGCTAACTGCTACCTGCTGTTCCCTATGCCCCATGCAGACTCTTCTGTTTCAACAGAGGCAGCTCTGCTCCTCTCTGAAACGTTACCTCAATGGGCAGAGATCTGCCCACCAATGCCCGCTGGAGCCACTGCTTGTGCCACACATGAAGAGCCAGAGAAATTTCTTGCCTGGCCCAGCTCTGATCTTCTTTTGCCCTTCCACTCACCCTGGTAACTAAACACAAAGGACAGAAACTTTTGGGAGCTCTATGGCTCCATTTATTGCCTGAGATATCAGAGGAACTTCACTGGGTAACATAAAGCAAGCAGAAATCCCATTACTTCCACCACAGCTGGTGCTTTATTGCAAGCATCACCTCCTAGATGGAGGCCAGCTGACGAAGTCTATTACAACAGGGATCCCCAACCCCCAGGGCATGGACTGGTACAGGTTCCTGGTCTGTTAGGAGCATGAACACTATTGTGAACTGTGCATGTGAGGGATCTAAGTTGCATGTTTTTAATAAGAATCTAATGTCTCATGATCTGAGGTGGAATAGTTTTATCTTGAAACCATTCACATCCCTAGTCTGTGGAAAAATTGTCTTCCACAAAACAGGTCCTTGGTGCCAAAAAGGTTGGAACCACTGCATTAAAACATCTGCAGGCAGAATAACACAGTGCTGCTCAGGAAGGAGAAAACTTTTTCATGATCTCAGCTACCACCATTGCCTGAATCACCCTGGCTAACCAGGAGGTCCTCAGTCTGTCCACATGAATAGTCCCTTAATACTACAACTGGCATTTAATAAAGCCCACACACTAAGGCTATTTATAACCAAGGAATCTCACAAAGTCAACTTCAGTCCTCTACTACCCCCATCACAGCTGGTGCTGGTATCCGCTGCTGGGAGTCTTGATAACAGGTCCATCACTGGACTCCTTAGAGACATTCCTCAGCAGCAGCTTGGAGTGTGGCAGTTCCACTGGCTGGCTAGACCTAGAGGAGTAGCAGGATTCACAGTACTCTGGCCCTCAGAGACTCCTCCTCCTAGAAGATGGAGCACAACACATCAAGGGAGAACCCCATGGGACAAAAGGATCCACATGTCTGGTCTGGAGTCCCACAACTTTCTGCTTGTGGGAAGTTTCTTTCAGCAGAAGCACAGCACAGTGCCAGGCTCAGCTGGGAAAGTCTGCTGCTCTACCCCAACAATCAGGCAGCCCTGGTGCTTGTAAAGGGTCTCAGAGAAGGGGATTTCTTCTTCCTCTCACCTACCAGTGCATAAAGAGCTGGGGCTCCTCTCACAGGAGCTTGCCATGGGTGTACCTGTAGACAGGCTTACTGGAACACTTCAGTGTGACTGAATACCCACAGGAGAAGGGCCCTCCTGATTCAGGCTTTTGCAAAAGGTAGAGTTACAATGCTACATGAAACATCAGCATTTCTGTGGAGAAAAAGACATGCCTGTCTAATATGAATAGCTGGAACACTGGGTCAAGAGTGTGACTGGGAGGTGGATCGCTTTTCTGCTGACCTGGCAGGTGAGTTATAGTGGCTGTCTCCCTTCTCCCTGAAAAGATTTGAGTGTATTTCACTGAGAGCTCCCCATGCCACACCTGTTAGGGATAAGACCCCTGCCCACTAGTGAGTATTGCATTTACCTATTTCTTTTTTCTCTTTCCTTTCTCTTTTCCCTCTTCTCTCCCCTCCCCTTCCCTCCCCTCCCCTCTCGTCTCCTCTCCTCCTCTCCCCTCCCCTCTCCTCCCATCCCCTACCCTCTCCTTCCCTCCCCTCCCCTTCCCTCCCCTCTCCTCTCCTCCTTTGAGGCAAAGTCTCACTCTGTTGCCTGGGCTGGAGTACAGTGATGCAATCTCAGCTAACTGCAACCTCCACCTTCCAGGTTCAAGCAGTTCTCCTGCCTCAGCCTCCCGAGTAGCCGGGATTACAGGTGCCCCATGCCTGGCTAATTTTTGTATTTTTAGTAGAGATGGGTTTTCACCATGTTTGCCAGAATGGTCTTGAACTCCTGACATCATATTATCCACCTGCCTCAATCTTTCCAAGAGCTGTGATTACAGGCATGAGCCACTGCACCTGGCTACCTACTGGCTTTAGCCACATCTGTTTTTACCTTTCCTTACTGACATAAAGCCTGAACTGTTCAACCTAGAACATTAAATAATGGAGGAAAAATACATAAATAAAAATGTGCACAGCACTGAGGAATGAGGTAAGCTTCAAGACACTTCTGCCATTCAAACTCCACAGAAGACAGAGAATCTGCTCACACACTGAGCACACTGCTACTACAATTGTCATCTGAGAAAGCCATCATACGAAGACTCTCTATAACCAAGGAAGTCATACAGAGTCTTCACCCATGAAAGTATCCAGATCAGGGTACAATAAACAATAAACATTAAAGTCACATCCCCAAGGGAAAAAAACGGAAAAAAAATACACAGTTGAATCACAAATAAATTCAAAAATAATTAATTTGGCCTATCCAAATGAGAATAAACCAGAAAATTAATTCTGGAAATATGATAAAACAAGGTTTTGTAACACTCCCCCAAAATCATGCCAGCCCTCCAGCAATGGATCCAAATTAAAATGGAGTCTTTGAAATACCACGTAAGGAATTCAAAAAGTTGATTAAGTTATTTAAAGAGATGCAAGAGAAACATGAAAACCAATATTAAAAAATCTTGTTTTAAAATTATACTTTAAGTTCTGGGGTACATGAGCAGATTATGCAGGATTGTTACATAGGTATACACATGCCATGGTGGTTTGCTGCCTCCATCCCCCCATCACCTATATTAGGTATTTCTCCTAATGTTATCTATATTTTATATGAATAAAAAATTTTTCTTAAAAAGATAAATATTTTAAAGGGAAACTAATCATAACTCTTGACAGTGGAAGAAACATTTAGAAAGTTACAAAATGCAACGGAAAGTTTGAATGACATACTAGACAAAGTAGAACACCTCTATTCACACAAACTAAACAATCTAGAGAAAATAGATAAACTCCCAAAAACATACAACCCTTCCAGCTTGAATTAGGAAGAAATGAAAATTCTAAAGAGACCAATAACAAGCAGTGATTGTATCAGTAATAGGAAAAACATTCAGCAACAACAAAAGCTCAGGTCAAACAGATTCAAAGCCAAATTCTACTGGACATTCAAAGAGTAATATATGCCAATCCTACTGAAACTATTCCAAAATATTGAGAAAAAGGGACTCCCCCTTAACTCATTCTATGAAGCCAGTATCATCCTGATACCAAAGCCAGGACAGGACATAACAAAACAAAATAAACAAAAGAAAAGAAAGGAAACTGCAGACCAATATTTCTAATAAACATGGATGCAAAAATGTTCAACAAAATACTAGCAGACCAAATCCAATGGCACATCAAAAAGAAAATTCATCGTGATCAAGTAGGTTTTATCCCAGGGATGCAGGGATGGCTCAAGAAGCACAAAGCAAAATGTATGGTTTATCATATAAGCCAAATTAAAAACAAAACTATATGAACATCTCAATAGATGCAGAAAAATCATTTGATAAAATCCAGCATTGCTTGATAATAGCCCTTAACAAACTGGGCATAGAAGAAACATGACTAAAAACAATAGAGCCATCTATAACACACTTACAGCCAATATCATACTGATTGGGGAAAAGTTGAAACCTTCTCTCTGAGAACCAGAAGAAGACAAGGGTGTCAACTTTTACCACTTCTCTTCAACATAGTACTGGAAGTTTTAGCCAAAGCAACCAGTCAAGAAAAAAATAAAAGATGTCCAAATTGAAAACAGGGAGTTGAGCTATCTTTGTTTGCCAATGATGTGATTCTACACCTAGAAAACCCTAAAAAATGCTTCAAAATACTATTAGGTTTGATAGATGAATTCAGTAACATTTCAGGTTACAAAATCAATATACAAAAATCAGTAGCACTGTTATACACAAATGATGACCAAGCTGAGAAACAAATCAAGATCTCAGTCTCTTGCCACAGCTGCAGAAACAACAAGAACAACAACAAAACCTGGAATATACTTAATCAAGAAGGTGAACAATCTCTACAAGAACTACATAATGCTGTTCAATGAAATCATAGATGACACAAACAAATAAAAGTAAATCCTATGCTCATGGACTGAAGAAGCAATATTGCAAAAATGACCAAATGCGTAATATACAAATGCAATTAAATTTCTATCAAAATACCCAGGTCGTTTTTCACAGATTTAGAAAAAATAACACTAAAATTCACATAAATCCAAAAAAAAGAACCCAAATACACAAAGCAATTCTAAGCAAAAAGAACAAATCTGAAGGCATCTCATTTCCTGACTCAAATTATACTTCAAGACTACAGTAACCAAAACAGAATGGTACTGTTATAAAAGTAGATACATAGACCAAAGGAACAGAATGCGGAACCCAGAAATAAAGCAAATACTTACAACCAACTGATCTTCAATAAAGTATACAAAAACATAAATGGGGAGAGGGCTACCTTATTCAATAAATGGTTCTTGGAAAACTGGATAGCCACATGTAGAAAAATGAACCTAGATCCCTATGTGTCACCATATATAAAAATCATCTTGATGAATGAAATACTTAAATCTGTGACCTGAAACCATATAAACTCTAGAAGAAAACTTAGAAAAAGCTCTCTGGAGAACAGTCTAGGCAGAAAATTTATGACTAAGACCCCAAAAGCAAGTGTGATGGGCACAAAATCAATGAGACCTAATTAAACTGAAAAACTTGCAAAACAAAAGAAATAATCACCAGAGTAAACAGACAACTTACAATGGTAGAAAATATTTGCAAACTATAAATCTGAGAACTAATATCCAGAATCTACAGAAACTCAAGTTAGCAAGAAAAAAAAATCCCATTAAACAGTCGACAAATGACATGAATAGACATTTCTCAAAAGAAGATATACAAATGGCCAACAATATACCAAAAAAAAATGGTCAACATCGCTCACCATCACAGAAATGCATTTAAAACCACAATGTCATACGACCTTACTCCAGCCAGAACAGCCATTGTTAAATAGTCAAAAACAATATATGTTGGTGTAGATGCAGTGAAAAGGGAATGTTTATACTCTGCTGGTGGGAATATTAATTGCTACCGCCTCTATGTTATGATAGGAAGGAGGACCATTAATTTCAGCCCACCAAATCTTCACTTTATTATATGTGTATGTATATCTTCAAATTTTTTATTACCCTCTGCCAATATTCTTTCTCAAAATTTTTTTACATTAAGTTTTGCTAGTAAAAGATATCTTGTAACATGATATTTGAGAAAAATATGGTCTTTAGCATTAGATTGATATGAGCTTCAATCCCGCTACTCCAAATGCATTTCTTATTAAAAAATGGCCCAACTATGCATACTCTAAAAGCCTGTTTCTTTACCTGCAGCAGGGAAATTTTGTGCTTCAAGGAGTTGCTCTGGATATTAAGTAAAACAATGAATACAAAATGTTTTCTTTAATGCCATGTAGATAGTAGATATTTAATAGATGTCTGCTCTCTCTATTCTGAATTTCTGTAGTGGAAATGTGCCTTCTGCTTATTCTGAACCCAAATAATGGAGTTATTTTAATACTTTTCATTTTTTCTTTCATATTTAGTCTCATAACAAAATTAGTGATATTTTCTTAAACCCATCTATTTTCAAAATATTCTATTTTTTATTTTTTTATTGCTCCCAACTTAAGTTATTCACACCTGGAGTATCTAAACTTCCTATCTTTATGCCTTGTTTCTCTAAATCCCCATTTGCTTCAACTTACTGTGTTTCTGCTGGGTATCACCATCAATTAAACATCATTAAACATTGCTTTTATAATTTTACTTCCCTGATCAACGACCCTCAGTAGTACTGTGGTTCCTAATGGCTCAATGCCTAGTTAAATTATCTAATAATTATGAATTTGTGGACCTGGATAAAGATATTTCAGTTAATTCATGTATATTCTCTTCCTTGTGGAAAGCAATCCTTTTGTGGAATAATTTTTCCAACTCTAATTCCATTCCCAAATCATTGTCTGAATTTGGCCCAGAGCTTCTTTGTAGACTCTCCTGCAGCACACAAGTAACAGAGAATAGGAGTGAAGCTGTGAGACAGGCTTCTTGTCTCTAATTACAGTTTCTTACAAATTGTTAAGCTTATCCTGGCTTTTGTCTTCATTCAGGCTTCTGTCAGTTATAAAATGATCAGAAACTTTTTTCTTTGCTTCTATCCATCCAAACTCTAACCAAAATCTTAGGCCATTTCTGGACTCTGGTAAAGTTTGAAATTTGTACTATTCAAATTAATGACAAGTAATTTCAGTTCAACTAACCATTTTGAATCCTATGTGACTTTTACTTTATCCAACAATAACCTGTTTTGGATGAACAATCAGTGTTCTTGTTATATCTTTCCTAAGTTCTGGATTGGGCATCCAACACTCTTACTCATTCCCATAAGATTTATATATCTGGCAATGGCTCTGTTCCTTTCGCTTTCTGGACCACTGAATAGTCCTACTGACCCTAGTTTTATAAGCTGCATATCAAAACTGCAAACATATTACGTTTGCAAACAATATTGCTATGGTGTGGTCTTTACTACTAAAATCTGCCCAAGATGATAAACAGGGATTCTCTTAAACATCGGCTAACACTTTTATTCATTCCTTTAAGAAATAATACTATGTGTCAAGTTCTTGGTTCTTATCAGTGAACTAAACAGATGAAGATTCCTAACCTCCTGTAACTTACACAATAGCTGGAAAGCTGGGGAAGGCGAGAAAGCCAAATAGCAGTATGGTTGAACTTGCTACTCATATTGGCATAGGTTTGAGTTTTCATCTCTACAACAGTTATACTTCCTAAACAGAGGAAGTGATAGAGTTCATATTGCCATAAATGGAGTATTTGTGTCTCTCAGAGCCCTTAAGTTCGCTCATGTACTTTCCTGAACAGGAATGCTTTATAGACATCTGTGGACATGGCAGTAATATCTGCTTAACATATAGGTGAGGAAACTGATCATCAGAGAGTCTATAAAATGTGTCTGAGTTTACATTGTTACTGCCAAGAATATGAGGTTCAAACCTAGATTGTCTAACTCTAAGTCATCTCATCTTTCCATTAGAGCCCTTTGCCCCAAAGTACTCCTCATTAACTGTTCATTATTGTTATAAATATATATTTTCCTTTCTAATAATGTTACTTTCTTAGCATGGGCAATATATATAAATATATACATACCATCCATGTATGCCCCGGGTACATTCCTGTAAAATAAGACTATAGTAGATGCTCAATAATACATGTCGTTGGCTATTCTTACTTAGATTTTAATGGAGGGGACATTTTTAGGACACAGAAAATATGCCTAGGTTACAGTGGAAAGTTTTAAAAGGCTTATTCTGTATTAATTCTGAGAGCTAAATCTTCGATGACAGATGTTGCCATTTCTCTGCAATTTTATTTTCTATTAACTAGAGCATTTTCTTCTACAAGCATATGCTCATTGGTACAGAATAGCTACTTGTGTGTACAATTACCAATTCTGAATGCACCAATGGATGCACTGACTTCAACTTATACAAGTTTTAAAATATGTTTGGCTCTCCTCAGCGGTATTTTCTTTAAGTCCTGATTTCAATACTGTGAACTAAATAGATAGAATTGCTTTGAATATCCTCCTAATTGGCCTGCACTGTGAACTATTTGATTAAATGGCAGATGGATCTTTTGTGCACACCCTGTCTCATAGATACCATTTTACTCCACATAGTGCAAAAGAAGAAGAATCATAGCCAGAATAATTTTTATCTGTCTATCTGACCTTCTGTAGTACTTTGTTCAAGGAGCATAAAATTATTTTAGAGGAAGAAATGAAGAAATTGAAAAATAATTCTCTAAGTTTTCAGGGTCTCCAACCCTATCCAAAGAGTCTATAGAAACAAACTGGTGTTTTAAACATTCATGGTTTAAACCTTAAGTTTTAATATTAAAACTAATCGTATTTTTAAATTTTTCATTTTAATAATTACAGTAAATATGAGAATACAATAATAGAAAGGTATTCTGGGGAAAATTAAGACTAAAAGTTTTGGCTTTAGAAATTATTTTTAGTTCATGTCTTGAATTAACATGTAATCATCAATCTTATGAAATACATTATATAAAAGCTCATTTCTGAAAATATAATCATTAAGGCAGTTGCCAGAGGATTATCAAATACAGTGAATATTATGAATTTGTGCATAATAGGATTTAGATACTTTGTAGAGTAAGTTTGGATATTGACTTGATGTTTTTGACCTGCTTTGCTTATAAAGGTGGATTTGTTAAAAATGCACTTTTGTGCCAGGATATTTTTTACCTTTCAGAAAGGAAAATAAGCAATTGATTTCATGATTTTTCATTAAGCTAATTAATTGTGTAACAGTGGTCATTGCAAATTGATTACCTATCAGTGGCCAGTTACTGTAGCCTCTATGCTTTCTGTCAGTATTGAGCTCTTATAATTTTTTATCTTGACACAAAACAATATCTTTTCCAGGTGGCAACTGGAAACTTCTGGAGAAAAATCTAGTAGAATATGTTGAGCAAAACATTCATCTATCTGCTCTAAATGGAGCCAGTGGGAAATATTTCTCTTTATACTTCAGAAATGTGAACTTTAAGAAAATGGTTTCAAATATGGGAATAGTGAATGTTTGAAATGTTAAGTTTACAAAACTTTCAATAAAACGTAATGAAAAGTTTGTTTTTTTTTTTTTTTTGAGATGGAGTTTCACTCTTGTTACCCGGGCAGGAGTGCAATGGCGAGATCTCGGCTCACTGCAACCTCCGCCTCCTGGGTTCAAGCAATTCTCCTGCCTCAGCCTCCTGAGTAATGAAAAGTATTTTTTAAAGTTTTTTCAATCATTGAGACATATAAACTTCAGTTTCAACATTGTATTTTTAATAAGAAAAAATATTTTACTGAGAAAACAGGTTTTTGTGTTTGATAGCTAATTCTATAGTAAAAAGTGTATGTATATATGAATTTTATGAATTGTATTCATATATATGTATATATGAAAGCTTTCCTAAAAGTACAATAAAGGTAAATGTAAAATAAATTTTTGTGAAATGATTTTCATATTTAACCTGTAAGTACCAATGTCTTTGGACTTAAAAATAAAAAGCTCTTTGGTATTTTCAACAAACTCATTGTAGATAAAATTCACATTTAATTTATCACTTGGATACCCAAAATACTATAGTGAATAATATATGTCATCTATATATAGTTATTATATATGGCAAAATTGCCAAAAAAGTAAATTTCAAATGTTCTTAACACAAAAGATAAGTATTTGACATGATGTATATGTTAGTTAACTTAGCTTAATAATTCCACACTATATGCATATATCATAATATCACTTTGTATCCTCTATGTGTGTGTGTGTGTGTTTCTGCGTGTGTGTGTGGAGAGAAAGAGAGAGTTAGGTTCTTAGTTTTCAGTTTTCTCTTTTACATATCACTAAATGCAAAAGTTGAAGATTTATTCTTGATAAATTCTAATAGACTGAAGTATAGGAGATATATATTTAGTTCTGAAATGAGACCTAGATGAGTTCATTTTCTTTACTTTTAGATGCTGTTTCTAGATCATACTTTCGTTCAGACTTCATTATCTTGGATCAATATTAGCAATCATAATAGCACTGCGTAGTGGATATATTTGTTGAAAATCTTACTCATTGTAAAAATACCCATTGATAATTACTGATCCATAAAACTATATGCTTCTTCCTTTCTGAGACTTAAAATCTACACTTGGCTGAAATAAAGTATGACCAACATATATTACATAATTTCCATATATTACCAATATTATTTTATACATTTTAGAATTTCATTTTCACATATTGATAAAACTAGTATATGTAACAATGCCATATAGGAAAAGAGTAAAAAAGGAGAACAGAGATTACATTCTAGAAATATGTGCAAACTTCTAGAAAAGCTGGATAACCGTAACAGTCTCTTTAAATCTAGAGCTGTATAAGGGCAAAGGATATGACAATGAAAAGACTCAATTAATCAACAGGCAAATAAAAGAATATTTAACCTGTAACAACAGAAGTGTACATTACAGTCACACTGATATATCATTTTACCCAAAACAAATTGAAAAATATCAATAGGATTAGTAAACTACATGTGGATGTGAAAAATGAAAATCTTAGATATAGGTAGTGAGAAACTAAGGACAACCACTTTTGGCAAATAATGGCAAAATACCAAGGAAAGCCAAGTTGTACCTACTTTCAGGATATTCTCTGGATACTGTGAAACAGATAACAAGAAAATATAGGTTATACTTAGTACTATTTTTAATCACAACCCTTACAAATATGTGAACGAAGACATGGACAATATGTACACTACAGAACAGTTTATAATTTAAAAACTCTGAAAACCTTCCTATTCTCCCTATGTAGGAGAATGAATTAATAAACTAGTTTATGCAATTAAATATGTAAATTAAAATAGAGAAATTACATTGACATACATCTATTTGTCTATATCTCAAAAGCATAAAATTAAATAAAACATACGCAATTGAGAAAAGACAGCTATCATGATAATCATAAAACATTTTGAAACTCATAAAATTATAGAATATTCTGTTTCAACAATATTAAGATATACATTTTTTTTATGAATATCTCTGAAACCATATATTTTATAATCAATGCATATCAAGTTAATTTAGCATAGCTTCTTCCTCATTAATACTTATCTATAATTAAGTTTAACTCTAAATTAAAATGTCTTAAAGTTGATGATGCCTTGGGAAATAGGACCTTGAAACCTGCATAACTCAGAGTTGCAGAAACAGAAAGCACAAATGATTAAGTTAAGTGGAGCCACTATGATTAAGGTAAGTGGAGCCACACCTGCTTCCACTTTTGTTCCTGTACGTGGCACTACATAAAAACTATTGATTTAGCATTTTTTTAAAGTTATTGAGTAGAGCAAAGTATTCTAGCCAACTATTAATCCAAACAGGTGCTTTAGCTTTACCTTCGAAATGCAGTACCATAGATTTATGAAGTCGGCTGGCTCTAGGTTGTGGAGTTTGTGATATGACCAGTAAACCCCTAATCATATGCCCACTTATATATATTGTTTGCTATGAAATGAACCTCTTGGTTTTATATGGTGCTATATGGGCTCTCATGCTGATGGATCAAATACTCTCTAATCTCTCAACTAGTGGTCCTGATTGATACCAAATGGGCAACAAGATTGTGTATCTATTTATGTCAGAATGAATTGTGACCTCTTCTTGGGTGCAAGGGAGGTCAATTTTCCATCAAGTGGCAAGTTGATTTTCTTGAGGAATGACACCTTCTTAGAAACTCAGATTTGACTCTGTAGATGGTAGTAAGCCAGCATGGAATAGCCAGATCCACCTTCCTAAGTAGAATTCCATGCAATTTGGCCTATGCAAATCATCCACACTTGATATTAGAGCTACTTAATTAATATGCAAATTGTACCAACCTTGAGTGGTTGACAAGAGAAGGTGATAGACTGCAACTGATCAAGTAATATAATATACTTGGTTTATCTGTGGCCCTTCTATGGTGGTTGCTACCAATTAGACATTACTATATGACATTAAGATCTAAACATTTAATATGACCATTTATAAAAAGATTAGCAGAAATGGATAAAAATAACATACCCACATAAAACTACATATTTTTTCCTGCATAATGCTGTAACTCAAAAGAATAGACAACTGTAGAAAGAATGAGACTATCTTATACTAGATTATATGCTGTAGTCCCCTGTTTGCTAATTTTTTCATAAATAAATTTATCTATTTACATTTTCATTTATGTACAAGTCAAAAGCTTAGCAATGAACATTAATTTTATATCGATTTGGCATTTACTAGGTAGAGCTGGAGTTTTTTTCTAACAGTGTTAAATTAATGAGGTTTTATGCCTTTGAACTGGATCTGAGATTGTCAGGAGGCTGATAATTTAAAGCTAATAGGATTTAACTTCATCCATTAAAAAAACAAGCTGAAAGTTAGAAAAGTAAATAATTATTGTTGCTACAATGTGAAGAAAAGATGTGTTATGAAGATTAACTGCTAAACAGTCTGCAAATATTTTGAAGTATGTCATTTTCACTTTTAAAAATCAATTGAAAATATGTTATGCACCTGTGATAAACTTTTCTGTAAGTACTGCTAATATAAGCTGTAATTTTCAGATAGATGTGTGTTTGGCAGTCAAATCTTTTTTTTTTTTTTTTAATAGCATACAAGTAAAATCTGAATAGCTACTTACTGTTTCAAAAATTCTGTCAATTAAATTGTTGAGACAGGAATGTGGGACGGGGTCTCTGGAGAAATTCCGAGCAACCTGCACTTTGGGTTGGAACCACAAAAGTTCATGCCCCTTTGCAGTGGGGAGGAACAAGGCTCCTCATCCTCCCTGGTGAAACCTAGGATTCGAGCCTCAGGAGGAAAGAACTGTAGCAGGGATTCTGGCCTAGTGAGAGTCCCTGTTCCCCCTTTATTTCCTTTTCACCCAATAAAACCCTATCTTACCATTCAAATTTTCTGTGAGCCTGAATTTTTGTGACCATAGGACAAAGAACCCTGTCTTTACCTGAACTAAGGAAAAGTCCTGCAACATTATGTTGGAGGCTGTTTTCTATATGTTTTATACATAGTCTCAAATTTGTAACAGTTGCTATAACTTACATGAAATTGTTACATGAATTAAAGCTGTGATTGTAGCACTTTAAAAATATAAATATTAAATATACTAAAAACCTCCAAATGACAAATAAAGGGCACAAAGAAAAGGTATAGCGAAGTGACAGAGAAAATACATTTTCTGTTTTCATTTTATTTTCTTCCTTCCCTGTCTCTATTTTTTCCTAATACTTAATTATTACTGGAGTGTTCACATAACTGTTTATATTGAGAAATTACTTTGGATTTAGACAGAGGCCCCCATTTGCCTGGTCAGTGGATCAAGCCTTTAGCCTGAGGGCTGAGCTCTTCTATTTTCCTAGCAACAGAAGCCTGGTATTCATATAGCTCTTGAGCACTCATGGTGGCTTCTTCATTAAAGAGAGATGCCACAGGAAGACATGTATTTAGAAAGAGTCAGAAGTGACTCTTTGGTGGTGAGAATATGATGGTGAGAAAAAAAACAAAAAAGACCTAGATAAATAGAAGGATATCCACGTTCAGGAATAAGAAATTTCAGTATTTTTAAGACATCAGTTTTCTCCAAATTGGTCTAGGTTTAACATAATTCCATTCAATTTATCAGCAGAAATTTTACGAGGTAATGATATGTATGCAAATGCAAAATACTTTGACCACCTAAAACTATTTTATAAGCCAGACATCTAAGGCATATAATTACTGGTATAAAAGTAGAATATACTATAAAAATTAAGACAGTGTGAGCTGAAGACTGATAAAAATATATCAATAAAAAATAAAGAGTCCAATTGACAGTGTTTATGGTCAATTAATTTTCAAAGTTATAAAAAATGTCACACAGTTTGGGTGGGTCCCAAGTTTGCCTTCAGATTTAATAATTTGCTACATGGACCCATAGAACCAAGCAAAGTTTTTATACTCTGGGATGTGATTTATTACAATGAAAGGACATAGATTTAAATCAGCAATTGGAAAATGTACATAGGGCAGGGTCCAGAAGATTTCCAAGTGTGAGTTTTCAATGGTCTTCTTCCAGGGGAGACATAGAGACTGTGCTTACTTCTATTAGAATGAAGTTTTGCCCAACAGAAAAGCTCAGCCAAGCCTTCATGTCCACAAATTTTATTAGAGGTCATTTTATGGATATATGACTGGCCACCTACATGACTGATTTTAGTCTTCAGCTACTTTAAAAGTCCACATGATACCATGTGGTTCAAGGTTTCCACCATAAATCACATGGTATGGGCTATCCGCCATAGTCTAAGTTCTTCAGGTAAACAAAGATAGTATCCCCAGGTAAACAAAGATACTATCATTGGCAGGATATACCAAGGGCTTAGTGGTTACCCTTGAGTCTTTGGGCAAAACCAAAACTTTTCTCTGACACACTTAATTCTCTACTGCACAGTGCCAAAGTAAATAAGTGGAAAAAGAACAGTCTGTTTAATAAATAGTATTAGGATATTTAAATATCCATGTGAATGAAATAAATCTTGACTCATACCATTAAAAAATTCTAAATCTACTCAATATAAAAGTAACATTTTATGATTTCTAGAAAAAAATTTTATGACTTTGGGGTAGGCAAACAGAATTAATAAGCATATAATTAAAGTCATTGAGAACTTTGTTTTTTAAAACTTCATCTTCAAAAGTAATTGCAAAGAAAATGAAAATCAAAAAGTGATAAAAAAAAATGCTTGCATTATATATATTTAAAAAGCTACTTGTATCCAGAATACATTTAAAAATTAAAACTCAATCTAAAAAGATAAACATACCAATCAAAAACTACAAATAATTTAAAAAACTTGAAAAGGTATTTTTAAAAAGAATATATAAAAATGGATTAGTTATTAAGGAAATACAGAATAAAACCACAATTAAGAAGGCTAGTTCCAAAGACTGTCAAGAATGTGGCACAACAGGAGTGTCTAATACATTGTTTATCAGAGTTAAAATACTACAACTACTTTGGATAAAATTTGTTTCTTTTGAAGTTTAATATACACTGACCATATGACTTAGTAAGTCTTATTTATCTACAAAAAATAAAAACATATTTTCCTCAAAGTATTTTCACAAAAATATTTATAGTAGTTTAATTTGTCAAAATCTAATAGTAGAAACAAACTACATTACTATCATCAAATGAATAAATACACAAGTTTAGGTGTTGTGATGGTTAATATTGAGTGTCAACTTGATTGGATTGAAGGATGCAAACTTTTGTCCCTGGGTGTGTCCATGAGGGTCTTACCAAAAGTGATTAACGGTTGAGTTAGTAGACAAGAAGAGGCAGACCCACCCTCAGTCTGGGTGGGCACCATCTAATCAGCTGCAAGTGTAGCTATAATAAAGCAGGCATAAGGACTTGACTTGCTGAGTCTTCCAGCTTTCATTTCTCTCCTGTGCTGGATGCTTTCTGCCCTCGAATATCAAACTCTACATTCTTCAGCTTTTGGAATCTTAGACCTACACCAGTGGTTTTCCAGGGGCTCTTAGGCCTTTGGCCACAAACTGAAGGCAGCACTGTGGGCATCCCTACTTCTGAGGTTTTGGAATTTGGACTGGCTTCCCTGCTCCTCAGCTTGTGGATGGCCTATTGTGAAACTTCACATTGTGATCATGTGAGTCAATACTCCTTAATAAACTCCCCTTCATATATACATCTATTCTATTACTTCTGTCCCTTTAGAGAACGCTAAATGGGCACATTCAAAGAATGGAATATGGCATGGCAAATAACAGAATAAAATATTTTTTATTGCATTTTAGGTTTTGGGGTACATGTGAAGAACGTGCAAAATTGTTGCATAGGTGCACACATGGCAGTGTGATTTGCTGCCTTCCACCCCATCACCGATATCTGGCATTTCTCCTCATGCTATTTCTCCCCAACTCCCCACCCCCGCTGTCCTTCCCCTATTTCCCCCCTAACAGACCCCAGTGTGTGATGCTCCCCTCCCTGTGTCCATGTGTTCTCATTGTTAATCACCCACCTATGAGTGAGAACATGCGGTGTTTGATTTTCTGTTCTTGTGTCAGTTTGCTGAGAATGATGATTTCCAGGTTCATCCAGGTCCCTACAAAGGACATGAACTCATCGCTTTTGATGGCTGAATAATATCCATGGTATATATGTGCCACATTTTCCTGTCCAGTCTATCATTGATGGGCACTTGGGTTGGTTCCAGGTCTTTGCTATTGTAAACTGTGCTGCAATGAACATTCGTGTGCATGTGTTCTGATGGTAGAATGATTTATAATCTTTTGGATGTATACCAAGCAATGGGATTGCTGGGTCAAATGGAATTTGTATTTCTAGGTCCTTGAGGAATCACCACACTGTCTTCTACAATGGTTGAACTAATTTGCACTCCCACCAACAGTGTAAACAGTGTTTCTATTTCTCCACATCCTCTCCAGCATCTGTTGTCTCCAGATTTTTTAATGATCGCCATTCTAACTGGCGTGAGATGGTATCTCAATGTAGTTTTGATTTGCATTTCTCTAATGACCAGTGATGAGAATAAGATATTTTAATGCAATAATATCCTTGCATGTCAAAATAGTTTGTTTAATAAAAATAATGTTCTTCACCAAGGAAGATAAATTCAAAGGTATACATTGTGTGATATTTTCACATATTGTTCTATAACAACAGGAGATGTTAATAAAAGAAATAAGATCAGTCATTTTCTGATTTAGTGGGCAAGGAAAGGCAGCAAAGGGCTATAACAGAACATTTCAGAGTAATAAAAATATGCTATATCTTGATTAGGATATTGATTGCTTGAGTGTATATACCCCAAACTTGATGAATTCTATACTTTAATTGTGTACATTTTATTGAGTTCAATTTTTACTCAAATAAATTAATTTTAAAGATAAAGAATGAACAAATGAACAGATGATGATAATATGGGATAGATAGAAATGAATTTAATAGTTCTATTCTCTTAGGGATTTGTTAAATTCTTCCTCCCTGATATGTGAATCTCTCTCCATAGTCCCTAGGGTGCTGGTTCCAATATGTGCAGAGTCAAGAATCAGAATACGAAATTTTCCATGAAAACTATTATTTAAAAAAAAGGAATTTGAGTACCTGCAGTCAGGAATCTGTCATTGAGAAGGTTGTGTTTCACAGTGGTGGTCAGGCATGAACTAGAAAGATGATTTACAAATTCCCAGGAATCATTAATGGCTGTTTTATGAAGTAGTGGGGATGCTAATCAAGCTTAATGATCTGAGAACAGAAATGATGCTTGATAAATTTTTATAACTTTTTCAAGGTCCTTAACTGATACATGGTGTTCTCAGATGCAGAAATTGTTTGAAGTAAGTAGGACAAATATTCCACAATTACTCTTAATAATCCATAAAAAGATATAGAGCAAAAATAAAATAATTTTTTTCAGGAATTAAGTAAAATATAGGCAGATGAAAACTGATTAGAAAAACAGAAATGCTAACCAACCTCTCTATCCTACCCTCTCTGCTACACTTCCCAGTCTCTAATACACAAAGTTGTACTCTCTGCATACATGAATTCCACAAATTTTTTAAGTTCCCACATGAGTGACAATATGTAATATTTATCTTTCTGTGCCTGACTTACTTTGCTGAACGTGATGTCCTCAGGCTTATTCATGTTGCCGTGAATGGCAGGATATCCTTCTTTTCACGGATGAATAGTATTTCAGTGTATGTTTATGCTATATTTTTTAATCCATTCATTGATTTATGGATATTTAGGTTGATTTCATATCTTCATTATTGTAAATAGTGCTGCAATAAACATGGGGTGCAGGTATCTTTTTGATATACAGATTTTCTTTCCTTTGGTTAAATACCTACTAGTGGGGTTGCTAGATTGTATGGTAGTTCCACATTTAGTGTTTTCAGAAACCTATATACTGTCTTCCATAATGACTGTACTAATTGACATTTCCACCAACAGTTACATGCATCTCCACATCTTTACCAGCATTTGTTAGTTTTTGTATTCATTTATTCATTTTATTTTATTTTATTTTTATATGCTAAGACTGGGTGTGGTGGCTCATGCCTATAATCTCCTCACTTTGGGAGACCGAGGCAGGCAGATCACTTCAGGTCAGGAGTTTGAGACCAGCCTGGTTAATATGATGAAACCCCATTTCTACCTAAAAAAATAATAATACAAAAATTATCCGGGTATGGTGGTGCATGCCTGTGGTACCCAGCTACTTGGGAGGCTAGGGCATGAGAATTGCTTGAACCAGGGAGGTGGAAGTTGCAGTGAGCTGAGATTTTGCCACTTCCCTCCAGCCATGGTGACAGCTAGACTATGTCTTCAAAAAAAAAAAATTATGCTAGATTGGAGAAATGAAATCTCATGTTTTGCAGCACTGTAGGATGAATATGGTTAACTATAATTTATGTATACTTTCAAAGAGCTAGAAGAGAGGATTTTGAGGGTTCACAACACAAAGAAATGATAAATGTTTGAAGTGACGGTCATTTACACTAATTTGATCATTATATATTGTATACACATATTGAAATACCACTCTGTATCCCATAAATATGTGCAATTATTACTGTCAACTAAAAGGGCAGGGTTGGTGAAGAAGAAAGCATGAATCCTGCTAGTCACAGGCTATCTTTTTATAAAGTATGAGCCACCACAGGCACATTTCTAATTATAGTGAAGAAATATTTCAGTAGTAACTATTTCTAGATGAAAATCATCTTTAGCAAATATTTCATTTTGGTTATTGATTCCATCCAGTGCCAAACATTCTATGTCCGTTATCCACCAACTTATGCAGAAGTTAATTTAGTTACTACCGTGACTGGCTCTGAGGTGAGGGACTCCACAGAGGTGGCTTCACTTTACAAGTAAAATCTAGAAGGAAAATGTCTTTGCTCTGACACTACTAACCTTGTTTGTAACCATTTCCCCCCATATTACAATCAAAATTCCTGTATTCATACTAGTTTATTGTCATCTGTTTTCCATTTCACTAAATTTTAGAGTACATATTTTGCACATAATACACAATTTTACAAAACACTACGATTTTATGTTATATTATTTAAATTTTCTTGGAAACACATCATTCTGTGATGACTTCAGTGTTTTGTTTCCTAAGAAATAATGTGAAAAAGGAAAAAATAAAGAAAAATAGACATGCAATTTGGAGAAATATTTGTGTCATTCATTTTCCATTGCCCTATTATCTTTTAAACATTCTGTAACTACTATTGTCATCTGAAGACGAGAATGTACAGACTTACCTTATTGGCACCAGGAACACGGCTTTCTAAAAGTCAGATTTTTTTTTTATATCATAGTGATATTTGTGTTGGAGAGTCCAAATTTATTATAGATGCTTATTTTTATTTTTATCTCTGACCAGGTTTACCCTTTAAAAACTGTTCATGAAGCACATACTTAGTGGCATGACTTTAGGAAAAGCAATGCATGGAATTCAGGCTCAATTAAAAAATAACTTGAAATGATTTGTTTGTTTGTATCTAATGCAATAGTAGTAAAGTGAATATTAAACAAATCAATAAAAAAGAATAAACTCATGTAAAATATATATTTAAGATACATGTTATTGTGTAATTCTGGTATAAGAACTTGTATAAGTCTTGAAGAAGGCAAGAAATTCAGGTTGGTTCGTTTGTTTGTTTTTACTAAAGCAAAAGAAATGTAGGATTTGTTGTTTTGTTTTGATTTTGTTTTTGCTTTTGTATTTTTTTTTTTTTTTGCCAGAGCAAAAGGAAATTGTTATCAATATTTTTAGTGTTAGATAAGAGGATGACAAATATTCTTGATATTGAAACCTGAGGAATCTTAGTTGTTATTAAAAAAAAAGTAGACATAATGAGTTGTTGTGAAATCTATCCTTAATAAATACAATAAAGACATTAGTAAATTTCATAATTTCTTCTTATGAGAAAACAATTCAGGTGGTTCAGCTAAGCCAATCTTATTATATAAAAGAGCAAAACAATGCATGTTTTAATGTATAACTCTCAGATGATTTGATTATTTAATAGATAAACTTTAGAGCAATGACAAGTGTGCTTCTCAGCATTGAATAAAAGACCTTCAAGAAAATGACATGCATATGTGAAATATTGTCTTTTAAAATAGAAATTCCTCATTAAAATAAACATCAATATTGATATTATGGAATGAGTATGTAAAATTATAAGACTAGTACAGAGAGAGAAAGAGAGAGAATGACAGCAGAGAGGGAGAATAAAATTCAAAATAAATTAAGATACTGGCTGGGCATGGTGGTTCATGCCTGTAATTCTCAGGACCTTAGTAGGCTGAGGCAGGCAGGTCACTTGAGATCAGGAATTCGAGACCAGCCTGGTCAATATGGTGAAACCCCAACTCTACTAAAAACACCAAAATTAGTTGGGTGTGGTGGCACACATGTGTAATAGCTACTCTTGAAGCTGAGGCAGGAGAAAGAAAGAAAGAAAGAGAGAGAGAGAAAAAAAGAAAGGAATGAAGGAAGGAGGGAAGGAAGCAAGGAAGAAAGAAAGAAAGGAAAAGAGAAAAGAAGGAAAGAAGAAAAGAGAGAAAGAGAGGAAGAGAGGGAGAGAGGAAGAAAGGAAGGAAGGGAGAGGGAAGGAAGGAAGGAGGGAAGGAAGGAAGGAAGGAGGGAAGGAAGGAAGGAATGAAGGAAGGAAGGAAGGAAGGAGGGAGGGAAGAGAGGGAGAGATGGAGGGAGGAAGGAAGGAAGGAAAGAAGAGAGGAAGAGAGGGAGGGAAGGAGAGAGGGAGGGAAGAAGGAAGGAAGGAAAGAAGGAAGGAAGGGGAGAGAAAGAGACAGAGTGGGAAGGAGGGGGAAGAAGGGAAGGAAGAAAGGAAAAAAAAGAGACGAGAATTCTACCATGGAACCACCAATCAGGAGACAACAAATGCTGGAGAGGATGTGGAGAAATAGAAAAACTTTTACACTGTTCGTGGGAGTGTAAATTAGTTGAACCATTGTGCAAGACAGTGTGGCAATTCCTCAAGCATCTAGAAATAGAAATTCCATTTGGCCAGCAATCCCATTACTGGGTATATACCCAAAGGATTATAAATCATTCTATTATAAAGACACATGCACACGTATGTTGATTGCGGCCCTGTTCACAATAGCAAAGACTTGGAACCAACCCAAATACCCATCAAGGACAGACTGGATAAAGAAAATGTGGCATATATATACCATGGAATACTATGCAGCCATAAAAAAGATGAGTTCATGTCCTTTGCAGGGACATGGATGAAACTGGAAACCATCATTCTCAGCAAACTGACACAAGAACAGAAAACAAAACACTGCATGTTCTCACTCATAAGTGGATGTTGAACAATGAGAACACATGGACACAGGGAGGGGAACATCACACACTGGGGCCTGGGAGGTGGAGGGCTAGGGTAGGAATGGCAGGAGGTGAGGAGATTGGGGAGGGATAGCATTAGGAGAAATACCTAATGTGTATGGCAGGGCAATGGATGCAGCAAACCACTACCTGTAACACATGTATACCTATGTAACAAACATGCACAATCTGCATACGTACCCCAGAAATTAAAGTATAATAAATGCGTTTTTTAAAAAAGAGAAGAAAGAAAAGAAAGAAAGAAAGAAAGAAAGANGAAAGAAAGAAAGAAAGAAAGAAAGAAAGAAAGAAAGAAAGAAAGAAAGAAAGAAAGAAAGAAAGAAAGAAAGAAAGAGAGAGAAAGAAAGAGAGAGAGAAAGAAAGAAAAAGGAAAGGAGCACTCCCCCATGCTCCTCCTTGCAGCAGACCTCTTTGGGCTTTATTCAAGGACCCACTGAGTACTAATTTACTCTCTTCTCATGCCCTTAGTGTTACTTTAGTGAAATGTTTGAAAATTACAACTCTGTAGAAATGAAATGAGATTCCACAATAGTGAATGATAGAACTGGCTCATACCGGTCCATAAGAGCAAATTGTTCAATTTTTAGACATTTTGTGAGACAATTTTTAAAAACAGCTGTTATTATTCTTTTATAAAAACCTATAATAAAATATATTAAAAGCAAAGATCACTTGAGTCATCTCTTTAATTATTTTAATCTATGTTATCATCATGTATACTGTTGAGGTTATGTCTTTTGTATCTGTATGTGAAAACAGCTTAAAATGATGTGCTACTGCATGTTCCTTCCCAAACCCACATTAGCGGATGTCACATTGTCAGCTGAAATTAATCATGGTTGTTGTATTTACACTACAGGGCTTTGTGAGTACTACAAAACAGAATTTGGTGAGTGCTAGTGGTTGCTTCAAAGATGAGTGTTTAATCTCTTTAGAACACATTCTATGTAGCTCCAAAAATTAAGCTTCATGACAACCTATATATCTCTCCTAAAGCCACCACCGACCCCAATCTCTGTGCCAATACCAACAGAGTTCCCATAAACATGATGATAATGAGGCTAGAGATAGGTAAAACAAGTATAAAATAAAGTTGATTTCCCTAAACAATTACTCGTAGTGGTGAGAAACATGACCTCAAATTTGGACAAATCTAGGGTATAATTCTGATATTCTCACTTAGTATCAAATATCTTTATTAAGTTATTTATTCAAAGACTTAATATTTTTATATGCATAAAGGAATGATAACTACCCCATAGGTATTGCATGAACTCATTTGTATATCTGTATGTGTGTCTATGAAATTTTATTATATATGTACCTTTGTATAGCCATTGCTATAATCTAAACTCAAGTAATCCATCAGCATGAGCTAAATCCATTCCTCACTCCTCATATCAAACCCCTTGCAATCACTAATTATGTTTACGTCTATGTTAATCACACAAGTTAATGAATAGAATTAGAAATCTATTCTTTTGAGAATTTGCTTCACTCCCACAGCAATGTGTGAATGATTCATTCTTGTTCATAGCATTTTGTGTTATTACCTATTTTTCACTTTAGGCTTTCTGATAGATGTGTTGTGATATCGCATTGTGGTTTTGATTTGCAACTCTTTACTTGCTACTGATATTAAATATGTTTTCTTTACATCCTCTTGATTGCAATAGCCGAGAATATATCACTTTTCAAAGCTCATCTTTCTAATATTGATCTTGAATGTTCTATACATATTCTAAATACATTATGTTTATTGGATATATAATTTGCAAATATATTTTCCCAAATTTTTATCTTTTCATCGCTTTACTAGAGTATTTCATGTAAGTTTTTAAATATATATCAAGCCAAATTTATCAAAATTTTCTCTAATGCAAAATTTCCCTTCTTATGAATGGAACATTGTTTATGGTATGAACTTACTCTTTTTCAAATGGCTGGACTATTTGTAGCAATTCCCCCTGTTTTATTACTGCTATTAATGTGGATGTTGTTAGGTTGTATGTATTTTTATGTTTGTCAAAATTGCTAGATGTTTATTAATTTTGTTGATTTCTGTCAAAGAATCTGATTTTTGTTTCATTAATTATCGGTATTGGTCTTCTGTTTCAATTTACTTATCACTGCCCTTTTCTCTATTATTTCCTTTCATTGGTTTGCCTTGGGTTTATTTTCTCATTTTCTAGATTCTTAAGATTGGCACTTAGGTCATGATTAATTTGAAATAGTACCTATTTTCTAATGTAATCATATCTTTCGAAGTACTGGTATATTTACAATCCACAAATTTTGATATGTTGGTTTCTGCTTTTATTCAGTTGTATGTTTTTTTAATTATTCATTGAAATTTATTTGTCTTCTGTTACTGATTCCAAATTTGACACTGTATTGAGGATCTCCAAGACCATCCCACATTTAGTGCTTCATTAGAACTCATAGACTCTCAAGTCATATGGCCGTAGAGAACTATTCAGACAAACTACTACAAAGTGTTCAAGACCCTCAGTATGCAAACGACTATTATTACAATATTCCAAGAGTTTTCTTCCAAGTGCCAGCCAAAGGCCAGTCATGAATACAATCTCTTCTTCAAAATTGAACAACACAGTCCTACTGAGTAACTCCTACATACATTATCATCTTGAGAGAACATACTCTACATGATTTTTATTTTCAGTTTGTTAGGGCTTTCTGCTCTATTTTGATGAATGTTCTGTGAATGATTGAAATGGATATGTATTCCATTGTTTTTAGATGGAGTGTTCTATAAGCCACAGCTGGCACCTATTTGATTGTTACTTAATTTTTTATAACACTGTGGCATTTCTGTAGTAGTTCTATCAATTGCTAAATATAGTTTCAAAGTAGCCAAATATAAATGTGGATCTATTTCTCTTTTGATTTCTATACATTTTTGCTTTATTTTGAAGCTCTTGTTTGCTACATTGATATTTAAAACTGAGTTTTTTGGTGTATTGATCTTTTTATCATTATATAATGTACTTTTTGTCTCCTGAAATTTTCTTTGCCTGAAGCCTACATAATCTAACATAAACTCAGTTTCTCATGATTTTTTTTTTTTTTTTTTTTTT